>NC_051067.1:1291723-1591723 GCF_004664715.2 Peromyscus leucopus
GAAATCAACCTTTTTCTCCCCAAGTTGCTTTTGGTCATGGTGTTTATCATAGCAATAGAAATCTAAGACAACCAGGTAGTTCTTACTATGTCTGTGTAACATGTTGACACACAGAAGTCATATCTTTGTAGTCAGTGGCACACTGTAGTAGTCAAGCATTAAAGGAAATTTTGGTGTGTGCTGAAGGAACAGTTGAGGGAAATGGGGTGCATATAGTAGAGTATTCTTTGGCAATTTGAACTAACTGATGTCCACAGGGCAATATTAACAGATCTTAAAAACATGGTGCCAAATAAGTATTGTGTCTACTAAAATAGAGTGCAACCCAATATTTTTTTAAAATGCAGTCAGGCATTGTTTAACAGGGTACATGTTCTGAGGAATGCATTGATAAGCATTTTGTCATAATGTGAACATCATAGACTACGTTTACATGAACAAAGAAAGCATGGCATTGCTCCATAATGCACTCTTGTGAGATCAACATCATATGTGCAATCTGCTTGCCAAAATGTCATGCAGTGCATGGCTATGCATTCATGATATTTATCAAACTTATTAGAACAGATACATGTGAAAAGAGAAAGGAGAATGGTAATGAGGAATGAAATGAAAAAGGAATAGATACCTGAAGTATTTGCTTCTGGAACCCTAATGACTGTGTAATATGAACCAAGAAATGCTATTAATCCTATTTTCTGCCCCATGATCAATTGGAAATATTGATAAGATGTGAGCTCTGTGCCTATAAATGTGCAGTGTGATAGAGGAAGATGACCCAAGTTACATACATAATAAAAATATGCTGAGTACTAGCAACAAAAAACAAATAAAATCAGATGAGTGCCATCAGGAATCCTAGAAGAAAACTGGCATTCTGGAAAAGGATGGAGTTTTTAAATAGCAATGGAGAATAGTTATATTTGATATATATCATAATTTCAAATGTTATTCATTAAAAAATAAACAGAAAAATTATAAAGTTCATAGGAACTGTAGGAGAAAAAAAGAACATAAGTTTTGTGGAAGTGTGTGGTCTGAAGGAGATTAACCTCAGGGGATCTTAAGGGTGAGGCTGAGAGTCCAGTGACCCCAAGAGCAGCAGAGTACCACTGTGGATTTTCCATCAAGTGAGTGACATCCCAAGGACAGAAGCCCTGTGATGCTCCCAGTGTGCCTCCTGAGTTGAGCTGCCAAGGCCATTTGATTATTGGCAATGACTTTAGGGATCAAACAAGGCTCCTTGATGTTTCCTTGAACTTTCATTAGACTGACTAATGAAGGATTTAGCAGATTGAAGCTGCCTCCAAGACACAGTGAAAACAAGTCTTAGGAAATCCCTGGAGCCTAAATTAAGCTCTGGGTATTCTCAGTTTTAGTTTTGGCAGCTTCATGAAGTTTCTGTTCCTATTTCCACACTAAGACCTTCTAGCTTTCATATCAGACTTTAGATTTGCAAGTTCATTGTGCATTTGTACAGTGGGTATGAAGACCCAGCTTTGAACTAGTTCAACAGCTAGCAGACCAGCTGCTGTATCTGGTCAGCGTAGGGACATAGGTGTTAAAGAGCTGAACCTGAGTCCTGGTTTTCCTGGACCAGGAAGAAGGCTGGCCAGTTAGCCCCAACTCACAGCCACCTGGTGGCAGATGAGCACCACCACTTAAGATGGCAGGGGTCTGATCTGAAGAAACTGGGCTGCCCTGACCTGAAGACATGATCTCATTGTTGTTTAAACTCAGCCCTAAAATTTGACAAGTGACAGAATGCTGAGTTCAATCTCAGTTATCCCACCTTCTCTGGGTCTGCAGATGGAAACATAAATCTAAGAGTATTTTTTCTTTTTTCTGTGTGAAGCTTTCTATCATGAACAACTCTAAAATCCCTAATCTCACCTGTTTAATTCCCTAGAAATTGACCTCTAGTATTTAAATATACCTTCCCTGAAGATTTTTTTTCAAAGATTTTCTATAGTTTAGCTGTCTTTGCAGTTAAAGCTCCTAAACTCTTAACTGCCAATAGTAGGCTCAGACTCACCCCAGTTAGAACCCGCCCAGGTATGGGAACGGAGCCTGGAATGGTGGTGCATAATAACCCAAAGTCCAAGTAGGTTCTAACAAGGTACAGTGCTCAGAAACCAAATCTAGTCCTTGACATTTTGTTTCACATGTTACCATTTTCCTGACTGTAATTCTGTCAATAAACACTTATTAAATGTCTCTTTTGTAGCAGGGGCAGTTCTGAGTCAAGTGGCCAGAAATCAGCAGGTTTTAAATCAATAGCAAAGAATGAATCAAATAACCCATTTGCAAAATTTACCACATTTACCAAAGTATACTTTAAGAAAAATAATCATCTTCAATATAGTAAATGTGTGTGTTCATGGGGAGGTTTTAAGGAATATGTACTTTGTAGCAAGTAAGGACATAAGGGGTCTAGTGTTTGGCTTCAGTTTTTCAAAGATTTACTGTGTTGTTTCTTATGTGTCTTTGTGTGTGTGTGTGTGTGTCTAGATGCATGTGGCTATTGGTGCCCAATGAGTCCAGAAGAGGGTATTGGATTCCTGGGAGCTAGAGTTATAGTATCTTGATGTGGATAATGGGGGCCAAACTCCCCTCTGAGCTGCACTTTTACCTGCTGAGTTATCGTTCCAGCCCCAATGGCCAGTTTAACACCATTTCACAACCCTATATGAAGTCATATAACTGAATGTTAGGGTTGTGAATGACTTGGCATCAGTAAGAGGTTTCTGAACACAGAATGAGCAAAAATTAATTCAGAAATCAAACATGTAGAGTCCAGAGAGGTTCAGCAGTCCTTGTCTATGTATCTCTACAGGACTTCATGGCATCCTTGGTTCTGAACACACAGCTGTATTCTTTGCACAATGAGCCTCACCACCTAGTGCCAAAAAATAGTGCCTGAGATAGCTCAGCTCAGAATCGAGATTATTGTGTCTTACAAATTTCAGTGTTTTATTGTTTATATAAAGTTTTCTAATCTTATAGAAACATAACAGCTTAATTATGAAAAATAAAGTCGATATTTTCCTGTTGTCATTCCTCAGCAAATTAGTATGTCTTTGGATAGATTGTGTTAGACTGCTTGATTTTAAAAATTACTGTTTGAGTTCCTGACTTGAGCCTCATAAACAATATTCAATGGGTTTGACTTGGGATTTGGACAGAATTTCTAGCCATTTGTGAAATGGCCCTAAACAAGCTTCTACAGTTTTATATAATGTATTTATTTATGTGAACTGATGTTTTCAACATTGACAATTTTAAAATCAAAATATTGGTCAATTCTGAAAAGGTTCCACATCCTACAGTACCAAATAGTTGGCTAAGATTTACTTCTTCATGTAAAAATAAACAAGCACATTTGTTTATGCCTTTAATAAATGAGAAAATCATACATGTATGCCAAAGAATTGCTTTAACTAAATACATACAAGAAAAACGTATCACTAATAGGTAAATACTAGGACCTAGATAACATAAAGTATTGTCAGCTAAAATTATTTTTATCAAGTTGTTCACTCTTAAATGAACTTTTAAAAGAGTAATTTACAGAAAAATTGATCTCTACCAAATTATGCTTCTCAAGAGCTGACTATCTTTTTTCATAATTCTCTAAATAAGTGATTATATGGATGAAAACCTTTTCTTTCTGGCTTTCTATATATAGTAGATATAATAATCCTCAGTAACAAGGTGATACAAGTAACTCAGACTGTATATTTTATTGTTTCTTTTTGCCATTGAATTTATGTCCTGGTCTAGAAGCATGTGTGCTGTCTATGGCCAATTCACCTATACCCTCCAACCCCACATCCAGTTAGGAGTTGAATTTTGAAAAGATTGAACTGTTGTCCTAAAACAAACACTGTCAATAAATAATCAAATCAGCTATAAGTATGACCTTTCATCCCAGAAGCAGTTTGGAGAACTAAGCTGTCAACTGTAATATGTTTGTAATGAACTTAATTTGAAGTCATTCTGAAACCTTAAAATGATGCTTTTATATATGTTCATGACTTGATTAAAATATTCACATTTGTTTAGATACTATTTTACTTTATGTTGCTCACTGCTCATACAACAATGAGAAAAATTGCTGAAGAATTTTGTCACTTTAATAAATCAAATTCCTCATTTTTAGATACCACTGAATTATCTCCATATATTCAGGCTTTACTTGCCTATCCTACAGAAAAGTATATTTTAAGTATAAATCACACAATAGAGAAACATAATAGGGTAAAAAGATGGCCTGCTAACAGGAAAAGAACCATTCATTTTGTGGGCTGGTAAGATGATCCATTGAATAAAATCATTTGGCACCAAGACTGCCAACCTGAGTTGGTCTCTTAGAACCCACATGGTAGAAGGAGAGAACTAATTCCCACAAATTGTCCTCTGACCTCTATCTGCATGCTATGACACACATGCCCCCCCCATACACAAAATAAATAATTTATTAAAAAACTTAAAGAATCATTTTAATGTAGAATACCACATTCTAAATAAAAAGAAAGAAAGGATGGTTTATAAGAATGCAAAGAGATTGTGCATAAACAGTGTTTCTCACTTGTTGACTATGTGCTACATATTTGCTAAGAAGTCATAAAGCATGGGAAGAGCCATGGGTAGTGTTACACCTGTATGTTAAGAAACTAACCCACCGCACTCAAGGTTGACGGGATAGCGGCTTGGGTCCACGCATCGCATGTGAAGGCTGCCAAGGAACCCGACGAAACTGAGGGCACCGAGACATCTAGTTCAACGCTCTCTAAACCCACTAAAGATAAGACTCACCCGGGGGTCCCCTTGATCCCCCTAATAGTCCTCTTGACATTAGGAGGGGCATCACCAGAGAGCCTGTTTCCCTGACGCTGGCCCTGTTACTGGGAGGAATTACCATGGGCGGAATAGCTGCCGGGGTAGATACAGGGACTGCAGCCCTTATGGAGACCGGCCAATTCAGACAGCTCCAAGTAGCCATGCTCAACAGAGATGGTTTAAAGGATGGTTCCAAAGGTCACCATAGTTTACGCCCCTTGTCTCCACCATTATGGGCTCCCTAATCATCCTCCTGCTCGTTTTATTGTTCGGGCCATGTATCCTCAATAGATTGGTGCAATTCATCAAGGATAGGGTTTCTGTTGTCCAGGCCTTGATCCTAACCCAGCAATATCAGAGGCTCAGACAGTCAGAGATGGAGCTGACCCCTTATTCTCCATCCTAAAATGAAAGATTCCATTTGGTACAAAAGAAAATGGGGGAATGAAAGACCCCCGCTCCATTATGAGGACATGGGGTGTTGGGCCGATGAAATGTCCCCCCCAATAACTTAGCCTAAGAAACGCCATTCTGAAGGAATCAGAAAAACAGGAGTTCACAGCCGTAGCCAGCCACCCGGCCTTGAGAGAGATAACTATGGCCAGCCATCCGGCCTTGGGAGAGAGAGATAACTGTGGTCGGCGGCCTTGGGAGAAAGACAGTTGAGTCAAATCAGGATATTTTATGGCTGGCCCCCTGGCCTTGAGGAATAAGCAGCTGGCCTGGGCAAGGCCAGATCAGCCACACACATACGACCCCAAGTTCACCCTGGCCTTCTTTGAAACAACCAATAGGGACCCTGTAACTATGCTTCTTGCTTCTGTAACCGCGCCTCTGCCCTGGAATCCCATAAAAAGTCCCCTTTGCCCTAGGAAGGGGCGCAAGTCCTCCTAGAGACTTCGACCCGGGTACCCGTGTATCTAATAAACCCTCTTGCTTTTGCATCTGAAAAAAAAAAAAAAAAAAAGAAAAAAAGAAACTAGAAAGACTTTACTGAGTAAGGGTCTTATTTACATGCAATGATAGAAAAGCCAATTCACGTGGCTGTCTATAAAAGCAAATATTTAAGATGGATATAGAGGACTCAACTTAGAGTTCATATAAAATATATCTGAGAGGTGATCCAGTTCAATGAGATGATGAAGAAATAATCAGTTCCTTGGAATGTGAATTGTTATACAAAATAAAGCTGTGATTTACAAATTCAGTGTCAAAAAGAATATGTGTGAGAGAGAGCATGTGTGTGCTGGGGTGCTGGTGAGAACGTTGTTTTAAATTAAGAGAAACTGAGACACAAAGATAAAAGCCAGCATCTAAAACTTGACTGTTTTTAAGGAATATTGTACTATATACTATATAAAATGCATTAAGGCACATGACAAAAGCTAAATGTAGTCTGGGAAGTAGATAACATTACAGAATTTCTTCTTCTTCTTCTTCTTCTTCTTCTTCTTCTTCTTCTTTTTTGGTTATGTTGACATTGTAATTACACAGCAGAACACCCTGTTTTTAGAAGCTGTCCCTGAAGTTTAGGGTAGAGTGTCAAGAAGTCTGCATTTCATTTTAATGTAGCATCCCTAAGCACATATAGGTACACACATGTGCACACATGCACACATGAAGAAACTAGTATTGTTTTAACACTTAATGTTAATGAATGTAGATGGCAGAGATGTGGTAATGTGAGCCTTTGGCTATGGTTTGTTGTTTTGTCTTTCAAATTTTCAACATAGTAAAAATGTTTACAACCAAAAGCTGGGGGAAAAATAAAATCATTACTTATAAGATAGTTCTAGAATTTCTAGGAAAGCTCTGAAGAAATTCTCTTTATGAAAGGTACAGAGCTAAACTGAGATCTCCAGCTAAGGTGAAGAACTAACTATCAGCAGATGAGGGGCCAAAAAGAGGAATGTAGACGCCCTGGATGTGAGGAAGAAGCCAGCATTGTGTGCAATTAATACAGAATATACAGGATAACAAAAATGAACCAGTGCTCTGTACAAGCAAATTTTAAATAGAAGTCCAAGAAAGTAACTAATTATCACTAAAATGTACACAGCTGGCCTACAATACCAGTTATCTGAATTTCTAAATTTATTGTGTTCTCAGGATGAAGACAATGCTAATAGCCTAGAGAACCATACACTTTAAAGTTCATGGAGATCAATATATTTTTAATTTTTTTAAGATCAATAAGTTTTTAATTATCTTCAATGTTAAAGGTTTTCAACCTTTACATAAACCTTAGGAGTGGATTCAGGTGAGGTTCAGAGCTAGCAACATCTAACAAGTTTCAAAACTGGAGTGATTGAGTAACCACTGAACTGTTTCATAATGTAGCAAAGAAGTAGATTAACTTACCTGAGCAGGTGAGCGTCTCACTGAATGTGTGTCTGGGCATCTCTGTAATACTGTGCTTAGTATACAATGCTTCCCACTGCTGCTTTTCTATAGCCCAGGCTGAGATAGACTTCCAAGCAAGTGCTCTACCTGTTCAACGTAAGGGTGAAACAGTGGGCTGAAGAATCAGTATGTAAGTGTTGAGTGATGGTGACTATAGCTACAATCAGCCTTTGTTGATCCAGCAATTAACAGAATGATCAAGAACAAGCTGCTTGTTTGGAAGCTTTTGGCAAAAGGCGGTGACAATTACATGCCTTTATAATAAGGTTTATGCATCAGCTGTGTCATCTGCTATGACCTCAATTAACACAAAAGATTAAAAATTAAGTAATTGGTGTTAAAGAAATTCAGTTTTCCTTATTATTATTAACTTCACAATCAGCACTCACTTATTTTGAGAAAGGGGGAAGGACAGTAGAAGAGGGAGGTGGAAGAGGGAAAAAGATGCTTACTTTGGTTCACAGTTCTGGTCCAAGGTCAAGATCAAGGGGCCGCATCTGGTGAAGGCTTTCTTGCTGGCAGTATCTAGATGATGCAGGGTAGCACACATTGAAAAACAGGTGTGCATGTGTGCGTGTGTGTGTGTGTGTGTGTGTGCGCACGCGCGCGCTGCCACCAGTCTCTTCCTCTTTCTATAAAGCTACCAGCACTAGGTCAGAGTCTCCATCCACCCTAATATTTCATCTAACCCTAATCACCTCACCAAGACTCCACCTCAAACAGCATAATCAGATTGTTTCTACTCTCTTACTAACTCACAATGGGATTGAATTTCAACATAAACTTTTACATGTAATAAAAGATATATGGCAACCCAATATAACTACTACAAGTTAACTTTAAAAGAAGCAGCTTCCCACCTCACACATCAAAGTCTGTTCTTCATTCAGCTGCACTCAGACATCTCAGGCAGATGGCAACTTTTCAGTTTCTTCCTCTTCCTCCTCCTCCTCTTTTAAAATGTGAAACACATAATTTTCTGGGCCACTAAATAAAGGCATCTTTTAAAAAAAAATCCCTGTAACAATAGAAAATCATAGTCATCCGTGAGAGATAGAGATTTGCAGAAACAAGCTCTTGGCATTAATGTATGAACATTATGGTCTTTCAGAAAGAAAGCTTCCCACTGTAGACTTGGTGGGAGAAGTCACCTGAAGGAAACATCTATACAGCAACTCATTTCTTCTACTAAAAATTGTCAAAAGTAAGCACTGGGGAGTCATAATGAGATTATTTATCAGCAGTGAGCATGTCATTGAGTCATATAGGGAGCACCTAAAATGGACTTTCCAGAAGTTGAAAAGCTTGATCAGTGATGCAGGGAGGGGAGCTTTCCCTCAGTGGTCAACATTCTTCCCAGAGGCTGATAAATGGATAAGTCAGGCAGAGAAAGCAGAACACACATCTGAGAGAGAATAGTGTGTTTTCCTCTTGTTCCCAAGAAGAATGTCACTATGTGTGCAGATCCTAAATGTACAGGCACACAGAGAATAGAGTCCTTTTGGCTTCTGATATCTTCCTGGCTTTTTTCTCTCTCTTTTGTTCCCACCATGCAAACACCACATCTTTTGTAACTTACTCGCAGTTCCCGAGTGGTTGTTTCATTTTCTTTTAACCTTTCCCCACAGTTTCTGAATTTTTGAGCTTTCTGTTGTCATATCTTTAAGCTCAGTTCTGCCTAGTGGTGAGCCTGTGACATGCATTCATTTTTTGCTTCATTGTTGTTCCTCTACGGCACTCCTGCTGGGTTCCTTCTTAGGAGCTTCCTTTCTGCTTGCATTAGCTGTTTGCCTTTCATGATAATTGATGTTTCCCATCAGAGCCTTAAGCATATTTATTTATCACAGTAGTTTTAAGTTTTCAAACTGTTGATCCCAGTATCCCAACCATGTCTGAATCTGATGATAAGTGTCTGTTCTGTATCCAAGTTTGGGGGTTTTGTTGTTTCAGTTTAGGACTTCATGTGTGCATACATGCATGCACATATTTATATATTTTACCTTTTAATGTGGCTTGTTGCTTTGTTGTTGTTGAAAGCCTGCCATGATATAGTAGAAAAACAGAAGAGTCCTTTAGTGTAATGAAGATGTTGGAAAAGCTCTCTGTGGTCCACTGTGCTGTGCTGTCTTCTGTGAGCCAGTGAACCAGTGAACCCCCAGGCTGTGACCCTATAATGCTTTTCAGTAATGTCCCATGCTTAGATGGTCAGAATGTCTTGTAATGCTGGGTGTGTCCCTTCTCCTAGGACAGTTAGGCTTTGACAACCCTGAATCCAGGCCCTGGTGAACTAGCTCTCCTCAGGAAGGCCTTATGAGTGCTCAGATTTATTTTAGGCTTTCTATGGAAGCACATGGAAACTTCCTTTAACATCACTGTGAGAATCAAGGTTCTCTGATGAAGATTCAAAGAAATAAACCTCAAACAAGTATACTTAGCCCCTTGGCATATGTAGTTCCCAAACTCATCTACACTGATGGGTTTGTCGTGTTTATGAGCCTGTTTTCCTACTCCAACCACGGGTTTTGCAGTTTTGTTTATATCTAGTAAATTGTGTTCCTTATATGTAGGTCTTCTTTTTTGAGGGTGTCTTAATTTGCTTTCTGTTGCTGTGATAAACACCATGAGAGTTTTAAGTCAAAATATAGGCTTACATATCCTAATTACAGTCCATCACTGAGGGACGCCAGGGAAAGAACCTGGAGACAGGAACTGAAGCAGAGACCATGGAGTATTACTTACTGGTCTACTCAGCCTTCTTTCTTATACAAAGCAGGACTGCTTGTCCAGGGATGGGACCACTCACCATGTATGCTGAGTCCTCCCACATTAATCATTAAACAAGAAAATGCTTCACAGACTTGACCACAGGCAATCTGATGGAGGTATTTTCTCAGTTAAGATTCCCTCTTCTCAGATGACACTAGCTTGTGTCAAGTTGACAAAAAACTAGCCAGGACACAGAGTGAGGGGGCAAGTTTACCTGTGACATGAATAAAATGAGTTATTCAATTTTTAGTTGGTTTGTCCATTTTCTTGTTGAAAGAATGATGGCTTCTAAGCTCCTTACACAGTGAACAAGACGTATTTACTTACTTGTTTTTAGGAAAGGGACATTGGGTCTTGAGGTACATGGTATATCAAAACTACTGGAGTTTTCCAAGGTGAGTATCATGAGGATGTAAGGTTAGAATCCAACAATTGCTTAGGCTACAGTGCATGCAGCTACCCTTCCTCTCCCACAGGTATGACAGGCCCCTGCTGAATGAGAGTTTCCTACTGACTCGCTAGCCAGCATTTCTCACCTGGGAAAGTGAGTTTACATTAGAAGGGGTACTTGTGGTCATGCACCCTTCTTCCTACTTCCTGCCTGAGAATTAGAACCTGACTGCAAACTTGAGCTGTGAAACCACCCCCATCCTCAGAAAGCTATCCCACTTCTGCCACGGGGGGGGTGGGGGGGTGGGGGGGGGGTGGGGGGGGGTAGGGGGGGGGCGGCCTGATTTCTTCTCTCCAGAGTCCCACCATAGGGCTATCTGTCTTTCCTTGGCATTAATGACTCCACTAATAAACCCCTTACTCCCGACAGTCCTTCTCAGTGTCCCCTCAAACCTGTGTTTGAGACCTTTCAAATATACCAGTTTGCACTGCCTCAGTAGTTTAGAGAACTGCTGTTTTCATTTCAGCCTTTCTGTGATGTGTGTGGTGATTACTCATTGTGCCAGGGACCAGTGGGGCTGAGCTCATTTTCAAGCCACACTCTATTTCATGTAGAACACATTTATCTGAGACTCTTCTTTCTGAAGCTATTTCTGCAGTATTTGTTTTATATCCTTCTCCTATCTGCCACTGTTGGCCTGCTTTGGCCCAGTGAGTTCTGGGCAATCAAAGACTGTCCATTTGTTTCAGCTGCCTTGGAAAGCAGTTAAACAACTGAACACTATCATTCTCACCCTAAGCTTCTTGACCTCTAATGGAGATAAGGTCTTAAGGCACCTGGCTAGATCCTCGACACATCTAGCTATGCCCAAGTGTCATGGTGAATATAGCACATTTCCATCAGGATCTTTGGTGCCCTCAAGTAGATCATAGCCACAATGAAAGAATTTTGGATCTGGTCCTGTGGAATTTTACTAAGTAGGAAATATGAGGGATGGAATTGACTCTTCTTTGTCATGTCTACATGTTTTTTTTTTTCCCCTGAAACTAATCCAGGGGCTGGAGAGATGGCTCAGTAGTGATTAAGAACATGTACTTGTCTTGCAGATGACTCAAGTTCAATTCCTAGTACCCCCATCAGGTAATGCTCAGCTACTTGTAACTCCAGCTCCAAGGGATCTGACAACATCTTCTGGCCTCCTAGGGTGCATGCACATAATTAAAAATAAAAAAATGTATTAAAAACTAATCCAAATTGTCACTTCACAAAGACCCTTGAGCAAAATTTAGCTGCTGACTCTCAATTCCTAACTCTAGGGGCTAGTCATGAAGCCACAGTCTTCATACAGGCCATTGGATCACAGAAGTTAGTGTGTGTGTGTGTGTGTGTGTGTGTGTACGTGTGAGTACTTGCTAGGTATGACTTAGGAAGTTGACAAAACTCAGTTGATTTATAAGGAAGTTTTTTCCAGTTGCTGTACCCAGGGGCAATATTGATCACTCCATTCAATTGAGATTCCCATTTTTCTGAGCAGACTACAACCTTCACACCCCACAGTTAATTATGAAATTATGATAAGGGGCTGGAGAAATGGCTCAGTGGTTAAGAGCACTGACTGCTCTTCTAAAGGTCCTGAGTTCAATTCCCAGCAACCACATGGTGGCTCACAACCATCTGTGATGAGGTCTGGTGCCCTCTTCTGGCCTAAAGGCATACATGCAGGCAGAACACTGTATACATAATAAATAAATAAATTTTTAAAAAAGGAATTATGATAAAAAACCATAAGCAATACCAAGAACATGGAGTGTATTTAAAAAATAAGCTAAAAGCAATAGAGGACAGTGTGAGTTATAAACTTAAGCTTACAAAATCTTTTTAAAAGGTTGATTATTGATTTGAAGACAGGAGTAATTGCTCAAATCTCTTCCATGTAGCATTGAACTAATCTTTAGGTAAAAATTAAAGAATTGGTTTCAGACTCATAATGGTTGGTTCTTACTAGTCTGGAACAAAATCCTCACTCACACACAAATCAATCATTATGAAAATTGTTTTCTGAAAGACTGTTAAGTCAGAAGGGTTTTTTAAAAAATCTCTTCTAGTGTGTGAATTCCAGCATTGGTTTCTTAAAGCGAGTTTGAAACAGAGGTTCTCAAGCAGTGGCAGGTAACCAGGGGTCTTGTCAGAATACAGATTCTGGGCCTAGGCACAGTGGTGGATACCTATAATTCCAGCACTCCAGTACTTGGAAGGTAGAAGCAGGAGAATCAGGAGTTAATGGCCAGCTTTAGCTACATGGCAATTTAAATTTTTTTATGTTTATTTTATATTATGTGTATGGGGTTTTTGCCTACACATATGTCTGTGTAACGATGTATGTGCCTCATGCCCATGGAGGCCAGAAGAGGGCATTGGATTCCCTGAAAATGGAGTTACAAATGTTTGTGAGCTGCCTTGTGGGTATTGGGAACTGAACCTGGGTCCTCTGCAAGAGCAGCCAGTACTCCTAATTGTTGAGCCATCTTGTGGTTATTTTGAGGGTATCCTGGGCTACATGAGATTCTGTCTTAAAAAAAAAAAAAAAAAAAGACAGATTCTGAATCATTAGGTTAGAGTGGGGCCCAAGATTCTGAATTTCAACAAGCTCTTAAGAAATGCTGCTGCAGCTGATCTAGAGATCACACAGCTTGTACAAAGGACTGATTACTCTTCATGAGCCTCATTTTTTGATGAAAATATATCTGAAAATGGCAAGAAAGGTCATGCTTAGAACCAGAAAAACAATGCCCTCATGCCAAAGACAGGCATTCCACTTACATCCAGTTACGTGACTGAAGCCCTGAATGAACTCATATAATGAGTCTGAACCTCCCTCTCCTCAGCTGCTGGTGGGTGTCGCCTGCATTTGTTAGCTTAAGAGACCGTGGGTTTAGTCTAAGTTGAAGGTTAGAGTTAGTACAGGTGCAAGGCAGACTTGTGTGTCTCTGGTAAATGCATACCCATAAGCTTAGAAGTACCTGTGACCATCCTACTAGGGATACAATCTCAGGAAGCCCAGCATGGACAGGGAGAGGGCTTTCATATTCAGCTGGCATCTTGGTTTGTTGGCACCCTTTCAGTTCCAAAAAGGTTAAATTTCTCTTCCATCACCAAGGACAAGCAGACAGGCCAGTAATCTTTGACATCACTCAGGAATTTACCTCCTGGTCTTCAAAAACACTGGAGAGATTTCAAATCAACCCTCAAATACATTTGTGTAAATGCATATCCATGTTCAGAAAGAACAATCCACAGCATGCACTTAGAAACAGGAACTTAAATTGCAGCAGATGTTTCTCTTTTTAAATGGGTTCTTGAATTCATCGGCAGACCCTTGGCAAACTGATGAATTAATTTGTTCAAGCCAGGCTTTATAAACCCTCTAATAATTCTTCCCTTTAAACATATTGACTTGATTGTTGAGATCTATAGCATATGGTTTAAACGTTTTAACCTTTACTACTTTAATCAGCTAACATTTACTTCAGAGTTGGATGATGACCGACCATTGAAAGATACAGTGAACTAAGAAACCAAGTCCAATTTGTCAGTTAAATAAGCCTGGGTCTCTAAGGAGCAGGGAGAAATCAGTCTGTCAGGGAAATTTGTACTGCCTGACAGCTTTAGGGTAGCGCTTTGTCTTCCAGGTCTGTGTTGAAGACACATTTCTGGAAACTGCTAGAGCTTGGTGACACCTTTAGCTGCCATGCTTAGATGTAGCTGAGTCAGTCCTGCTGTGACAGTTGTTACTCCTAAGCTGCTCACACTCCTATAAGCAGCCCCTCACCCATGCTCCTGTAAGTAACTCCTCACCCATGCTCCTGTAAGTAACTCCTCACCCATGCTCCTGTAAACAAACTCAGTAAATTCCTTAGTTCACCAAGTTGGACTACAGTGGTATCCTTACTTTGGTCTGTTATCAGGTGAATAGACATTAGTTCACATCTTCTCAGGAGTAGTGTACTACAACACCTAGTTAAAAATCCAGATTGAGCTGGGTAATGGAGGTGCATGCCTTTAGTCCCAGCACTTGGGAGGTAGAGGCAGGTAGATCGCTGTGAGTTTGAGGTCAGCCTGGTCTACAGAGGGAGTTCTAGGATAGCCAGGACTGTTTCACAGAGAAACCCTGTCTTGAAAAAACAAAAGAAAAAAATTTTAAATCCAAGTTGATATAAGGATGCCAAAGCCAATTCTTGCTAAAAATCCCTTTCCAGAAGGGGACAAAAGCTCTGGTTTACCCTCCTTAGGAGGTTCCAACACAAACGAAGGTCCAGTTCTGCCAAAGTTCCCTCTTGAGAACCAATGAGTGTATTAGGTTTCCTTACAGAACATGGTTAAGGGGTCATTTATAGGGGTATGGGTGTTCCTCCCCATACAGGCTTTCTGTACCTAGAAAGCCTTTACCCAGCAAGGATGAAGGCTTCCCTGTAGCTGCAGAGATGGAGCTCCCTTTTCCTTAATCTCTCCCACCTATATATTCTAACTCCTCCCCAAGGCCACAGCAGTTCAGGCAGAGTTGCATACAACTGGTAGTAGGGAGCCACTGGACACCCAGGTGAGGATCCCCTGACTCTCCCAACCCTCCATGAGGAGCTGTGAACAGTCAACAAGCCCAGCTGGGATGGTCCTTTTTCAAGGTGGCACAGCTGAAATCTATAAGATGGTGGTTGCTTGGCTTGGAGGACAGTCACTCACAGTGATGGAGAAAGGACAGATTCTTCAAAAAATATAGAAAAACTAAATATCCATATGCAAAGAATGAGACTGAACCTTTACTTAGTACCACATATATAAAAACTGACTCACAATGGATCAAGGACTCACATGGAAACTTTTACGGGAAAACACAAAAGGAAAATACTATGATGTTGCATTTGGCAATGATTTATTGGGTACAATACCATAAAACTCAGATTTTGACATAAGGAAAAGCACACAAATTGGACTTCATCAAGATTTAGAATTTCTGCATATAAAAAATCAGAAGTAAGAGAGAGATAAGATCATATAAAATGACAAAAAATATTTATAGATCATGTGTTTAATAAGTGATATATATATATATATATATATATGTCACCTACAACTTAACAATGAAAAGAAAAATGTTTAAAAAGAGGAAAAGGACTTTATGGATACTGCTTCAAAGAAGACATATAAGTATGCTGTAGCACATGAAAAGACACTCAAGAGATGTCACTAGCCATTAGGCAATACAATCAAACACAACCAAAACCATAACAAAATATCACTTTCCCCATGGAATGGCAACTTTCAAATTATGGAAAACAGGGCCTGTGAGATGTCTCAGTGGGTAAAAGCACTCACCGCCTAGCCTGATGACCTGAATTTGCTCCACATAGTAGAAAGAGATACCTTATTCCCACAGGTTATCCTCTGACCTTTATATGCATGTATGTGCACACACACACTAGAAACTAGAAAACAACCAATGATGTAATTGAGCAATTCCAAAAGATTGAATGCAGGGACTCAAGTCACACAGTACCACAGTGCTCATGGCAGAAGCCCAAATGCTCATCAACAGACAAATAGGCAAAGTGTACTCTATACACACAGAGGCATATTTCTGAGCCTGGGAAAAGAAGGCAACTAAAGTGCATGCTTCAACAGAAATCAGCCTCGGTAGCACAGCATGGCACACAACAGGGCATATGTTTTAGGATCCCACTTACAGGAGATGCCATTCCACAGACACATTCATGAAGACAGGAAGCAGAGGTGCCTAGGGTCTCATGAAGGGAGTATGAAAAGCTGTGTTTTATGAATATTGGCTTTCTATTTGAGACAATTTTGATAGTCCTAGAAATGGATGATGATGGTATCTTAGTGTTTTATTTCTATGAAGAGACACCACAACTGTGGCAACTCCTATAAAGCAAAACATTTAATTGTGGCTGGCTTACAGTTCAGAGGTTAGTCCATTATCATCATGGTGGGAAACGTGGAGGCACAAAGGCAGACATGGTGCTGGAGAAGTTGCTGAGAGTCCTACATCTGGATCAGCAGGCAGCAGAAGACACACTGGGCCTGGTTTGGGCATTTGAAACTCCAATGCCCACCCCCAGTGACACACTTCCTTCAACAAGGCCACACCTCTCAATCCCTGTCAAGTAGTGCCACTCCCTAGTGACCCAGCATTCAAATCTATGAGTTTATGGGTCCATTCTTATTCAAACCACCACAAATGGTGTCTGGCTTTGTGGGTAAATACAACATGTATAACCACACCTACAAATGGTTCAGAGTAACACACAGGTTGCTGGGCTCTGGTTCCAGAGTTTCTGATTATGCAAGTCAGGATTGGAGCCAGAGAATTAATTTTTCTGACAGCTAACCAGGCACTGTTCATGCTGCTGACTCAATTGAAGAACTCTGTCCTTTAGAGACTTAATCTCTTCTCACAAGAGAAGGCCTTTAAACTAAAGATTCAAGATAGCAACGAGCTAAAAGGGAGGTGAGTAGGTCTCTAACACTGTGTAGAGAAGGGTTCTGTAGTCCTGTCCAGGCTAAGTGGAAAGGAACTCCAGGACAGGAGCAATGGGTGCTGAGAACAGCCAGCCAAGGTGAAGTATGAGTTTGATGGGGTTGTTATTAGATGAGGTACTTGGAAGGAGAGAAGAGGGATGATCAGATAAAGTGAGGAAGGCATGGGGGAACCAGCAAGCTGGCTGGTCTAATCAGGTTGGTGCGAAGACTGGGAGATGGGAAAGTGTGTGCAAAATTGCCCTTTGAGTTCCTCAGTGCTGAATTAAAAGCAGACCCAAACAGTCACCAGGAATGCCAAGAAGGGCAGTGCATTCCCAAGGCCCATCCAGGCACTGTCTCAGAATCTCCCAGGGATGGCTTTTCTCAGGCCAACTGCCCTGGAAGCCTAAGTGGCATCTGGAACTGAAGAAGCCTCATGTTCCCAGTATAGCCTGGAGGACACATGTGGTCCACAGGCTGTGCTTTCCGCCACCCACAACTTTGGGCCACACTTAGAGGAGACGGTGACAGATTCAATCTGCTGAGGCAGAGTAAAGTTCAACACTTTGAAAGCATCATCCAAAGAGGCATTCATATGTGTCGCCATTTTAAGCCCACAGGCGATCCCATTAATAATAAACCATTTAGACACAAAAGACGCAAATGCCACAAATTATGCTTTAAGTTATAAACAGAGGATAAAGCAGACAGAAATTCGAGTAGTGAGTCCAAAGTTCTGTTGCTAGCTCAAGCCCAGGTCTGAAAAGAGACATTTACCTTACAGTTTGCTTCTGTTTAAAGATATTTCTCATGCACAGAGCCAAGCATGGTAAAGCACACCCATAACCCCAGTAATTGGGAGCAGGAGGCAGGAGGATCAGGAGTTCAAGGCTAGCCTCAGCTACATAGGAAGTTCAAGGGCAGCCTGGGATACATGAGACCCTGTCTCAAAAAATTATATGTATAATTTCTCATGTTTCAGGAGGCATTTAGATGAGTGATATAGAATACCAAGTCCTTGCTTTGAAAATGCCCAATAGCAAATGCAGAATAAGATAATAAACATACCCATAAATGCATCTCGAGCTGCTCAAGATGTAATGAGAGCAAACCTAGCAAAACACAGGCCAGTGTTAAAGAAGGCAAAACAAATAGGAGATATGGCCTGTTCATTTCTCCAAACAGCAGTATTCTAGAACATTACTGGCATGTCACTTTACCAATCACAGTATGCACTTCCTGGCTTTGTAAGAGAACTAAGTGACAGACCCAACAGCCTACTAGTGACCCACTCTAAAATGTATTTGCTTTTAATTTGCATAATTTAAACAAAATATCTGATTCTATGACACAAAATCATATATAAAACACTATACCCATAGTTACAAAATGCAAGCTAGCTAGGGCTCCTCAGGCAGATGATAAGCAATTTTGGTATGCTATGTTAAATTTAAAAAGAAATGTAAGGAACTGGGGAGTTCTTGCCTGTAGCATGCAGGAGGCTCTGGGTTCAACCCCACTGGAAAATATTCTTTTTTTCCCTTTTATTTTATTTTACAATACCATTCAGTTCTACATATCAGCCACGGGTTCCTCTGTTCTCCCCCCTCCCACCCCTCCCTTCCCTCCAGCCCACCCCCCATTCCCACTTCCTCCAGGGCAAAGCCTCCCCTGAGGACTGAGATCAACCTGGTAGACTCAGTCCAGGCAGGTCCAGTCTCCTCCTCTCAGACTGAGCCAAGTGTCCCTGCATAAGCTCCAGGTTTCAAACAGCCAACTCATGCAATGAGCACAGGACCCAGTCCCACTGCCTAGTTGCCTCCCAAACAGATCAAGCCAATCAACTGTCTCACCTATTCAGAGGGCCTGATCCAGCTGGGGGCCCCTCAGCCTTTGGTTCATAGTTCATGTGTTTCCATTCGTTTGGCTATTTTTTTTCTCAGTAATTGAGTAAAACCGAAATTTATTATAAGCCACAGTCGTCCTAGGGACCTCCATGCTATATATATAGCCTCCATGGTTCTATGGGTTGTGGTCTGATTGTTCTTTATTTTATATCTAGAATCCACTTATGAGTGAGTACATACCATGACTGTCTTTCTGGGTTTGGGTTACCTCACTCAGGATGATTTTTTCTAGTTCCATCCATTCTGGCAAATACTCTTAAAGAGAGAAATTTAAATAGATGAGGATATTAATGGAGACATAAATACAAAGTGTAAAAGGCAAAGGTGAGTAGATAAGTAGGACATGATTTGTCTCTGAAACCCATGTTCACTTCTACCAGAAAAGTGGAACAAACTCTTGTAAGATGGCTATCAGAAGTCTGAAGAACCATGTGAGGCAGCCAGCCAAGCTGCTCTTAACATTCAACTCACATCACATATATCTGGCACACTGACCCAGTTTGCAGGAGTCCAAGTTGGAATGTTCCTGAGAATTGAAATTCTTTCATTTTGCACACTAGAGGGTAATTCCTGCAGCTTGGGCTGCATGCACTTGGCAAGACAGAGGTAGAAAGTCCATATTACAAAAGACAGCAAAAAAGAAGATGAGCTGCCTTGAATTTTTGGCAATAGAAAAACAGTTTTAAAAAGAAGCAACTTGCAAGCAGTGTTCTCAAAAGTTATGAGGTTCTAAATGTATTATAACAACACTTTCCATAAGGACAAAACCCAAGACCTATTAGTTCATTTCTCTTCTACTGAAGAATGCAATAAATATGGTTCTCATCTGAAGATGCAAAGTCAATCTTGCTAATTACATAAGCAAACATGAGAACAGGTCTAGTGAAACTGTCATGGCAAAGAATAATGGATAGAGTAAAATCAGGTCCTTTGGCAGGATGCTATGATACAATGTTGCAATATAGAATTTTATGATCTGCTTGGGCTTTTACAATAAGACCACAATTCCTTTCACTAAGCTGAATAAAGCATCAGCATCTAAGCATTACCACCGACAAACACTGAAAGTCTAAGTAATTCACAGGCAAACCATGTCTGACATATCGTCACAGCTTATCATGTTACTTAGGAGGTAATAATAAGCCATTCTTTCAGCCCCTGGCCAAGGGTCCACATCTAAGAACACTACCCAGTTTCTCTGGATGTTGATTTCCATATTTCTTTGTATTGTCCCCAAAGTGGGCACCAAAATAAAGCTATGAAGGCATGAAGTTTACTTGGGAGGTTTGAAGAGTGGTATGCTGCAGGCAGCTTGCACTGGCTGGAAAGGTAAACTATAGGGTCTCTTTCCACTTCCACATACAGGGATGCCCCTTTGGAAGCTTGAAATAGGCCAATGGAGAGAGTACTTACACCACAGGAACCGGCATCTACTCATCTGGTTTGCTTTTGGCTTTGTTGTTTTCCTTTGCTTGCCTGTTCACTAGCACATCATCTGTATAGAAAATATAACAGGGGTGGAGGAGAAAGATGGTGTGTTGGTTGGAATGAATCCCCACAGGCTCCTATATTTAGACACTTGGTCCCCAGTTGGTGATGCTGTTTGGGAAGGTCATGGAACCTTTAGAGGAATTACATCATTGAGGGTGGATTTAAGCATATATAGCTATGGTAGTTTGAATGATAATGACTCCTACAGGCCCATATGTTTGAATGCTTGGTTCCCAGTTGGTAGAACTATTTGGTAGGGATTAGGAGGTGTGGTCTTGTTGGAGGAAGCTATTCCAGTTAGCTCTCTCATTGCCTTGTGGGTCAGATGTAAGTTCTCACACGCTGCTGCTCCTGTACCATGCCTGCCTACCTGCTGCCTTGCTACCTGCCCTGGTGCTAATGGACTAACCTTCTGAAACTGTAAGCAAGCCCTCAATTTAAGTACTTTCTTTTATAAGTTGCCTTGGTCATGGTGTCTCTTCACAGCAACATAAAAATAAGACAATAGCCTTGCCCAACTTCTAGTCCATTTCATGTTTCAATATTTGAAGTTGAAGATGTGATCTCCTTTCTGCTCCAGCTGCCTGCTGCCACACTTCACCCAACACCACCCTGATGGTTTCCACTATAACAGACTCTCCCACCTGACCCAGCATCCTTTAAGATAACCAACTGCAATTGTTAGCTTCTACTCCTAAATGCCGCAAACTCTGTTGTGTGCCCAATAATAGCCTCTGAATTTCTTCACAGCAGTAATCTCCAGTTTAATTTTAGGGCCTCCAAGTTTAATAACATTCCTTAACCAGTGCCTACCATTTATTTTCTGTCTGTATTATCTACTTCTGTGTTACTGTAATAAAAGACTATGGTCAAAAACAACTTAAGAAAGAGAGGGTTCATTTTGGCTTACTGTTCTAGAGGGGAGTAAATGTTTATCTTAGTTCACAATTCCAGGTTACAGTCCATCAGCTGCATACAGCTGATCACATCACATCCATAGTCAAGGGCAGAGAGAAGTGAAATTATACATGCTCAGCTGCCTGCCTGCTTATACTCAGCTCAATTTCTCCACTCTTACACAGTTCAGGATCCACCGCCTAGGGAATAGTGCCACCCATAGTGGATCCAGTCTTTCCACTGAATTAACTTAATTAACTTAATTAAGCTAATGCCCCACAGATATGACCACAGGGCAGTTTCACTGAAACTGATTATGTCAATTTGAAAATTAAAGCTAACCATCACATACTGTAAATACTGGAGGCAGTAGTCTTATACAAAGAAAAAGTGTTTCGGCTTACTAGAAATTGAATGGTTCTGTTGCTTTAGGTCTGTGGCACAGCAGAAACTGGTGTAGAACAAAATTACCCACCTCATACGCAAAAAGCAAAAAGCAGAAAGATGAAACAGCCAGGGTCTCACTAACCACATCTCCAATAACCTGAAGATCTTGCCCATCTAATAATTATCCCACCATCCCTGTGTTCTAGACTCTTAGTCTGACAAGCAAAGATTTACTATGTGTATTTTGGGGGAGAGATTTCAGATCCAAACTATAACAATAGGGTGACAGCATTGTGTACCTGCAGCCTATGAAACTGGAGTTGACAGAGATACAGCACACATTTGGAAGAATGGCAAAACCCCTTTCTTAAAATTGCCTTTCCTTTGCAACATCCTGATCCCTAACATTTCCATCCATTGAGTTCCCACTGTGTGTGGAGCATGAAAACCCTGGAGATGATTAGATGTTTCACTCTGAAATACTGTCATCACAGGAGTTTCACTGGTGGTAGGATCAGGAAGCTAGCTGGTCACACTGCATCCACACTCAGGAAGCAGAACATGGCCTACTCAGTAGATTGATGTACATTTTCTATATGAGTGCTGGAACAAAGCAACCCTTTTACCTTTAGAAGTTGATTATCTCAGGCATTTGTTTTAGAAGACAGAGATCTGAAGCTTGGAGTGTTGCTGGAGGGCTCCTCTCCAGGTTCCACCAAGCCCCGCAGTCCCACAATCCACATATAAAATAATCACTCAGATGCTTATAATACTTAAAAACTGTATGGCCATGGCAGGCTTCTTGCTAACTGTTCTTATAGCTTAAATTAACCCATTTCTATAAATCTATACCTTGCCACGTGGCTGGTGGCTTACCGGCGTCTTTACATGCTGCTTGTCCTGGCGGTGGCTACAGTGTCTCTCCCCACTTCTTCCTGTTTCCCCAATTCTCCTCTCTCCTTGTCCCGCCTATACTTCCTGCCTGGTCACTGGCCATCAGTGTTTTATTTATATAGAGTGATATCCACAGCATGGAGGGAGGTGGTCTGGGTTAAAGATGGACACCTGTGACTGACAGTGGGAGAAGAGTGATTCTGTGCAGTCCACTGTACTGCTTCTGTCCATTTTGAACAGCAGTCCTGGCCCTTTCATTATGATAAATCATTGTCGGATCCATGTCCATAGCTGAATGCACACAGCTCAGGATACAAGGTTTCTGCCCTCATGGGCACCTGCATTCACAGGCACAGATACACATGTACATACATTATTTATTAAAAAATAAAAGTGAGATTTTGGCAGGAGAGAAGGCTGAGCAATTCTGAGCACAGGCTGTTCTTCCAGAAGACCCTGTTCTAACTCCAAGCACCCACATGGTGGCTTACAACCATGTGTAATTCCAGTTCCAAGGGATCTGCCATCCTCTTCTGGCCCCTGCAGGCACTAGGCACACAAATGGTGCCACAGACATACATGCAGGCAAAACACTCATATGTGTAAAATAAATTTTAAAAAACTTTAATATTAAAAGAAAATCCTCATACATCCGGCAATTGTTTTAAACTCTGGTTAACGAATGCCTCTTTAATTATTAAGATTGTTAAGAATTGCTAATACAAAAGAGCAGACCAACAAAGCCTGTGTGATTACTCTTCTTTAATTTTATGTAGCCAACACATCCCCTTATTGCTCACTTAAGGGCTGACCACTCTCACCCATCTGTCTTTGGATGGTTAGAGGGGCTGGTAGGAGCCAGGGCGGTTGCCATTAGGAAGCTATGCTGAAGACTTGGACTCTTGTTTTCTTTTAATTTTAGGTGCAATGGAAAGTCAATAGAAGGCAGGAACCAGGGGAATAATATAGTCTGAATTTTTCAGTAAAATCATTCTGGCAGATGTGGAAACAGAAAGTCTAGAGACTAATGCAAGAGTTCAGGTGAGCTATGGTGGAGGTTGCAGTCCATGGCAGAAACATGAACAGAGGACAACATGAACAGAGTTGGGATGATTTATCTTCTAAAGGTAAGTCTGACAAAAGGAGGCCCAGATCTGGAGTTCAGTGCAGAGGTGAAGGCTTACTTTGGAGTCATTGGCACAGAAGCTGGGGTAAATGGGTAAAGATCCCAGGGTTTAAAAATTCATATTTTATTACTGCACCATATTTAGAAGCCCAGCAGACAGTGGGAGGCAGTAAAGAGAAAAGAGGCAGGAGTAATTGGCAGGGTATGGACAAGGCAAGCCCATATTTGAGAATGATGCAGCAAGTACCAGGTCAGGGTACAGACTGCATTCTGGTAGTCATCAAGTTGTCAATGACCATGGAGAGGTGCTGTCTATAGTGTGGATAATAGAAGCTCATAGGAAGTGGTCAATGTAGAGTATGAAAAATTCCTTTTAGAGGCTGGAGGGGTGGATTAATGGTTAAGAGCATGTGTTTGGTTCCAGCACCCACATCAAGTGGTTCACAACTACCTATAACCCCAGTTTCAGGGGATCTGACACCTGCTGTTAGCCTCACACATGTACATTCATATACACATACACGTAAATAAATTATAAAATCAATCCTTTTGAGATAGAGCGCAGGTGAGTGCTCCCTTACCTGGCTTTGTATGAGTTCTGGGCAAAGAGCACAGGTGAATGCTCCCTCACCTGGTATGAGTTCTGGGCATCCAAACTCAGTAAACTTGCATGGCAAGTGCTTTTCTCACTGAGCCATCTCCTTGGCCCCATGACTGCACTCTTCAAAGATATTTCCTATCAAAAAAAAATTATCCTCAGTTGGGGTCATAGCTCAGTACTAACAACATGACCTCAGCATTCAATTCCCAGCATCCCTGGATTCAATTCCCAGCAATTCCCTCAAAAATGTGAGATCCAAAATGTGACTAGTTATGGATTTTTCAAATGCCATGCCAGTAATAAAAATGTGCACACAGGACTAGAGACTTGGCTCAGTGGTTAAAAACATGGCTATTCTAGCAGTTTGTCCAGGTTCAGTTTCCAGCACCCACCTGGCAGCTCTCAACTATCTGCAACTTCAGTTCCAAGGTATCCAATGCCCTCTTCTGGCCTCTGTAGGCACTGCACACACACGGTGCACAGGCATATATGCAGGCAAAATACTTATACACATAAAATAAATATCTTTTTGTTTAAAAGAAACAGGTTTGCACACAGTGAATAAATTTAGAATAGTGCTTTGTTTAAAACATAATATAGCACTTAGCCCTTCCTGTTTTATGCAAATGTCAGACTCACAGAAACTAAAAGAATTCAGGAAAAGACCAAGAAAAGTAGATAACCTAAAGGAAAACAGTAATATGCATTCTGTGCAGTCCATGCTTTCAAGGGGTGTTTTGCAAGAACATTCTGATTTGAAGTTTCTGGATGAGGTGCCTGACTGCTTACCTCATCATCTCTGAGTATCACAGGGGAATTAGGTTGCTGGTAATAATTCAAGAGACACATTGACCCTGGGCACTATGACTCATGAAAATTCAGTGAACTTAAAGTAATCTTCCAGAAGCTTCCTGGTATGACTCCTGCTTACCTTTCTCATCTCTCTCTCCAGCCTTTGACTTTGTTCTGAGGACATGAGAACATTCACAGACTGCATTGCTGCCCTGTGTCTCCAAGACTGAGAATAGTGTTCAGAACACAAAAACACACAGTAGGTGTCCATCACCTAAGTAGCCAGATTCACGAAAACTTGAACATTCAAAATAAACTGAATCCAAATTATTTTCTCTTATTTGTACCATAAAGGTAAGCATTACAGTGACGGAAAGGAATTATAACAGCTAAAATGTAACACCAGTTCTTTGGATAATTAAGACACACCCAACTTTCTCAGTCTTCTTATGTAGACCATTCAAGTTGGAGGTTGGGGAGAGAGGACCATGGACAGGGTTGAGCATCTAGAACCATTTGTTCCCAATGGGAGCTGAAAGTTCGCCTATACTCTGGTATAGTTTTTGAATAGCTGCCTGATGGATGGCAATACCTAAACTCACAAATCTTTTGCCAAGTCTTGAGTGACCCCTGGATTATATTCACAGTGGAGCACATTGGGGCTTTATTCACAGACTAAGTGACAGCCCAGTTCATTTGCTGCCAGCCTTGACAGCACATGACCTAATACAGCATGCTAACTTGGTGTCTTAGCTAGCTTTCTGTCACTGTGACAGAAGACCTGAGATAGTCAAGTTTAAAATGAGAAAGGGTTTACTTCTGTGGTTCATGATTTCAGAGATCTCAGTTCATGGTCTCTTAGCCCTGCTGCTTTGGGCCTGTGACAGTCCATCATAGTGCAAGTTTCTAAAAGAGGAAGCTCTTCACCATGTAATGGTCTGAAGGCAAAAAGAAAGACAGGAAGAGGCCAGTCCCATTTTTTTTTAAAGGACATGCCCTGCAATGACCTCACTTTCTTCCACAGACTCCACCACTTTCAAGGTTCTACTACCTCCAAAAGGAACCACAGGCTGGTGACCAAGCCTTTGTAACATGGAACTTTGGGGGATACTTCCAAATCACCTTCAGCCAGCTTTACTAGTTTCCCTCATTTGTGCTTGGCTGGGCTTCCCTGGAAGAGTGTCTTTAATCAATCAGTCCCTCACACACAGTTCTCATCTCTAAGTGCTATTCCTAGGGAACCAGTTTTGTACAAATTCTGACTGATACAATTTTCATGAAATCCAGTAACAAATCACAAAGAATTATTTATTCTTTGAGAATGTCATGCCTGTTTACAGTATGTTATGACCACATCTACCTCCAGTTCTCCCTAGACACTCTCATTCATGTCTCCCTCCCAACTTCTTGTCTTCCTCCTCCTCCCCTTTTTAAATAACTGATTGAGTCCAGTTAGTGCTGCCTGGGTGTGCATGGGTGTGGGACTGACCAACCACAGGAGCATGGGCAACTTACCAGGGTCTACACCCCTATCAAGGAGCTTTTAACCAAGTTGACTTTGACTTGAATGACACTCCTACTCCTCATTGGAAGGTTGTCCCTTTTGAGTCTAGAGACTGCATTATTTCACAGGTGTTCTTGGGATCTTGAGGGGAATGCTGCTGTTTTTATAAGCCGCCGCCCAGCTCTGGCATGGCAGTAAGCTTGACTGGTTGATCTCACATTACCCACTAAATGAAGCCAAAACAAGCATTATCAAATGTTTAGATTTACTGGAGCCTCTGGCTTCAAGTAGCCTGATGATTCATTCCCAAACAGCTCGCAAAGCAAGCCTCTGGCTGTGTTACGACCGGCTGTGAGCTTTGTGGCAGTGGGAAGGGTTTCCCTGTTTTATTTTTAATCTAACGACACAAGCAACACTACCCACAACCAATTAAAATGAGTAAAGAGTTAACATTCAATATGGCTACAGTCCAGATGACAGAATGGAAGTCATCAGAGCCATTTCATCTTCCAGAAGATTTATCACTCTGCTAACCAGAGCCTTTCATGTGGGTTTCTGCCACAATCTGTAGTGCACACTCACAGAAGGAATCTGGAGTTTATGGGAATGACATAGCAAATCAACATGGATTTATGCAATACAAAGGGTGCTTGAGGCCGAAGGGTTGGCAGGAATGTCTTACTTTGCCATAAGGATCTGAGAAGACAGTCATAGTTGGTGACAGGAACACTCTGCATGGTCACTACTGCTTTGTACTCAGTATTTTCTTCCTTGGCTTTGTCTTAGTTAGGGTTTCTATTGCTAATGCAAATTCCCAAAGTCCAAATTCCTCCAAACAAAAACATAGCCAGGCCTATCACAGCAATACCCCAGTCACTGGTACCAACTTCTGTCTTAGTTAGAGTTTCTATTGCTATAAAGTGACACCATGATCATGGCAACTCTTATAAAGAAAAAACATTTCACTGGGGTGGCTTACATTTTCAGAGGTTTAGTCCATTATCTTGGTGCAACACCATGGCATGCAGGCAGATATGGTGCTGGAGAAGGAGCTAAGAATCCTACATCTTGACCTGCAGGCAACAAGAAATGGTCTGTGACACTGGGTGTAGAAGACTTCAAGGCCCATCCCCACAGTGACACACTTCCTCCAATAAGGCCACAGCTCCTATTAATGCCACTCCCTATGAACTTATGGGGGCCAAATATATTCAAACTACTACAGCTCTTACCTCTTTCTTAACTATTATACCTTTTCCTTTCTTCTGCTTTTGTCCCAGATATTTCCGCAAACTCTGCCTAGATTCCTCAAGAACCGTTTTCCCCCTTGAAAGCTCAAGCTGTCTTGGTGTCTCACCTTCATGTACTGAAAGCCTGGGGCACAGTTCTACATAGGCAGCCTAGCCTGGCCAGAGGGCAGCAGATTCACTATTTCATGCTTGAATCTCTTTTTAGGTTTCTTAACAGCAAGCACAGGAATTCATTCTCTATGTTTATCTATGTTTATGAACTCTGTATGAGTGGTGTGTGTGTGTGTGTGTGTGTGTGTGTGTGTGTGTGTGTGTGTGTGTGTAGGGGGCCAGAAGTCACCTTTGAGTGTCTTCTTCTATCACTTTCCTTACTTTTTGAGACAGAGTCTCTTACTGGACCTAGATCTCAACATTTTAGCGAAACTGGCTGGCCAAAGAGACCCTAGGATCCTCTTGTCTTGTCATTCATCTTCCCAGTTCCCCAGTGCTGGAATCACAGGTGTGAGCCACCACATCAGGATTTTTATGCTCATGAACTTTTAGAAAACACTACAGAGAGCCGAGTCTAGTTGGTTCAAACATTTAATTTTTTAGTACAATGTATTTTTAGTTAAAGGAGGCTTCAGAAGAAAGATATATCTTTATTTAGGTTTACAGGGAGTCATGCTTGTCCAAAGCAATTGAATACTACACAATGCCCTAAAGAAACATTCAAGAGCAATCTGGACACGGTTTGGATTCCTGAACAAATATCAATTTGACCAATGTTTCTTCTATAATAAATACATCCCAAACATATTACTTTTGAAAAAAAATAAAGTTATTCAATGCTCTGACTTAAAATTACTCCCACTAGAAATGTCATTAGCCATGTAATTCCAAATGTCTTTACAGGCTACAGAGCATGGCTACAATTATTGTGTCAAAAACAGCCTTTAATGATCTACACAAGCCAGAAATACTGGCTTAGCTTTATAACTTTATATAGGACTACGCATTAGTTGTTGCCCCAAGAAGCTTATTGAATTGATGGGACTTAAGAAACTATATGACATTTCTGTAAAATGAGACCAGAATTGATAACAAGTGATGGATTAATCTGTCATTCTTGCAGCTAATCCATTCCACGGCATACATTGTTTGTTCCTATTGGACATGCAGGCTTAGATCTGTTTATACAACCAGGCAAATTGCTGGTCTTACCGCCTGTTGCTGCCTAACCATGTCAAATGCAGTGGCTTAAAGTTATGTTCATGGATTCAATGGGTTGATGACTTGGTTGACCTCTGCTCTGTGGCATCTGGGGCCTTGTCTGGGAAGACTGAATTACAAGGACTGGGAAGATTTCATTCAAGATGGCTTCTTCACCCACATGGCTGGTACTTGGGCTGGGCTGCTCAATCAAGTCTGGGACTTACAAGTTATGTGGTCTTTCCATGTGGCTCATGCTTCTCAAGACTGACAGGTTCCAAGAGAAAGCATCTTCAAATGAAATTCTAACAGTGAGTCCTCCAAGAGAACCAGATGGAAGCTATGTGGCTTGCTCTGACCTAGCCTGAAAAGCAATATGGAACCCCTCCTATGAGACTAAGGGGTCCAGCCAGTCATCAGGCCATGGAATTTGATGGTAGGAGCCATTGTCATACTTTGAAACTACCCTTATTTCTCAAGACAGAAAAACATATGAACTTGGTTTTGAATCCTGATTCCTCCATTTCTAAGTGGCTGACCTTATGCAAGTTAATGACCTCTTCTGTTGCTATACAAATGCAAGTGATCATATTTGCCACAAATGGCACAAATCCATGTTCAAGCACATGGAGTCCATAAGCAATTGGCTAATTCTAATGTCCGTCCTCTTTTTCTTTTAAAAAAAATATGGGTTTGGCAAAATACAATTAGTATAATAAGATACATGTGTGTAGGGTTAGAGAGATGGCTCAGCAGTTAAGAATACTTATTACTCTTACAGGGGGCCCAAGTTCAGTTCCCAGCACTCACATCAGGTGGCTCATAACTGCCTATAATTCTAGCTCCAAGGGATCTGATGCCCCCTTCTGGTCTCCATGGGCTCCTCATGAACATAGGACAAACACACACACACACACACACACACACACACACACACACACACACACACACAGGGGGGTGCACAGTCATACACATAGATGCATAATACCCATAACTAAACATAAAAAAAAATTCTAAAGGACAATGTGTATGTGTTTTATGATGCTGATTATCAAACCCAGAGCCTTGTGCACACTAGGCAAGCACTCTACTATATATTATACCCCAGCCTAAAGTATGTATGTGTTTAAATAGTACAGTTTGATAAAGTTGACATAAGTATATGCCCATGAAGATGATACAAGTATCCCTTGATTGCCCTCAAGTTTCATTGTGTCCTTCCCTAGTCCCTCCTCTTCATTCCTCCACACTTTCCTTATTCCCAAGAAACAATTGAATATTCTGCTTCCTCTCACTAAAAATTAGTTTACATATTCTAAGGTGGTACAGGGATGGAATCACCTGTCGAGTGCTCCCCTTGCCTGACTTCCTTCTCTGTGTAACCACTGTAAGTCCTCCATGTTGTTTCTCTGTCCCATTTCTTACTCTTACTGTTACTTTGTTGTACATATATACCAGTCATTTATATCTGTTCACTGTTTTTCCTCTTCCTGTTATGTCCTAATCACTTACCTCCTTCTTAAGGCAGAAACCTCAAGTCCACTCCTGCAACTCCAAGAAGCTCTGTTCTCAAAGCTGCTGCTCAAAGGTGCAATCTTATGCCCACCCCACTCCATGGCTGAGATCGAAACAGTGGAGTGTCCACTAATGTCCCCACCTCATTGAGGCCACCTACTTTATCAGGATCCTGAGCTGGCCCTCCCTCTTGACTCAGCTAGAATTCTGAATTCCCCAAAAGGGAAGCCTCTTGGGACACCTGTAGAAGATATAGACAGAAGTCCCTTGCTCTTTGAAGAGAATGTAATGAAATTCTAGATCATAGAACTCCCACATATCATGAGTTTTATTCTTTGTATTGATGTCTCCACGTAGTATCAAATTAGATGAGGTCAGGGTAGTGAGAAGGGAAAGGACTCTTTCAGCCTGGCTTTTTCGCAATCTATCTCAGCACACAATCCACATCTATATCAGCCCAGCTGCAGTTCATTCATCACACAAACCAAAGAACACACAGAAGATTCTCAGTGTGGGAGGTGGTGAGAACCAAATGGACCTGAGTGTGACCAAAATGTGTTATGTAGAACTCTTTCTTGTGACTGTTGCTATTCTTCATCTACCACATTGGATTTCCCACTGGCTTTCTTACTGTCCCCATACAAGAGTCAGAGAATCTTCTAGAAGCACATTGTGCTCAACTGTTTCTCTTCTCAGAGCCTGCCAAGGGCCTCTGTTGCACAGAGTGAAATTTAAGGTCCCCTTTCATGACCATGCAATCAGCCTTAGTACTTCTCAGATCTCTTCAGTTTCTTTGCTGCTCCTCAGAGCAAATCAAGCCTGTGATGCTCCTGCAAGAGCCCAGAGTTCTAAGCTTGACAGGGTCCTACATGTGCTTCTGCACTCTACTGTTATTTCAAATGCTTGATAATTTGGGGGGACAGGAGGCTTCTCTTTTTCCTCTTGCATTAAGCTTTTCAAATGATGGGATGAGTTCTAACTCTAGCCATCCACTCTCTACATCTGCAAATGGCTGTGCACATAGCCATTTCTGCTTTAGGACCCAAATGGTCACCGTTTCTTACCCCAGATACAAACAAACAAACAAACAAACAAACATCTCTGAGATGGCTGTGTGACTGCTTTTCTCCTTTACTTGGGTCAAGGTCAAGTATCTCCCCAGTAGTGAACTCTTTGACCACCATGTGGATGGAATCAATGGCCTGCACTCCCCACAGTCATCAGCTGCTTGCAAATACTTGAAGCATTCCTTTGTCAAAACACCTGTCTTTCCCTGGCTTTATGCTCTGCATATGCTCCTTAACCTCAGATGTGGCTATGTCCCAGAACACCCACTGTAAGTTAAGAATACTGTGCCAAAAACGCATTTTTTGTGCATCTAACCAGAGCTGTCACAGCTTCACCTCCCTAAATGTGCTCAGAACATGTATACCTACAGCCGGGGAAAATCACCTCATACAGCTCAGAAACTAGAATGCCATCAACACTGTGCTCCATCCCAACATCCTCACATCCTACATCGTGGCCCCACAAACTCCAAGCCTGAGGGAGCCACACTTTGGATATTTTGTGGCTTATTCTCTGTGCTTTAAAACAAATCTATACTTATACACACACACATATTTTAATAATATATCATATACAACATTTGTTGTTTAATACTTAAAAGGATATACTTAATATTTTATAATACATGCTTTAAATATACATGATTTGTTTTAATTCAATGTTTTTTTAAATGAATGGCCTTCCTTTATGTGTTTTCAAGGTTCATGATGCTGTAGTGATTTTTCTGTATTTGTTTAGAAGTGGGAACTGAGTTTATAGCAGGACCAAAACCTTCTGGATCAGTTGGTGCAGAGATTTATTGAATCTGGCCCTGACACGACCCAGTAACATAGAGAGGGCCACCTTCCACTGCTCCTTCGCACAGGGAGCAGAGAGCACACAGCCTCTTCCTGGACTGCCTTTTCCTCACACACCCCACCTGTGCTCCCAGCAGAGTTTCCAGCCACCCACCTCGCAAGGCTGCTTGCTCCCCCACCTGTACAAACACAGGGCTTCCTGTCACCACGTGGCTAGCAGTGCAAGGCTGTGGATGGGAAGCTTCAAGTTTTTAATTTCCTAATGAGGATTGTAGACCTGGAAAACAGCTGTTATCCCAGGGGCCACAACACAACGTAATTCAATTGGGCTTTTATGATTTCTGTCTTGTCCTCTGCAATTTCCCACAAACCTAAAACATGTTGTGACTCTGCCCATCTTACCACCACAAGACTGAGCACATGGAGAGACTCAGCACAGGAGTCTTTTGCTTCAAATCCCAATGAAAAAAATAGACCGTGGAGTTACTTACACAATGGTGATATGACCAGGATCAGGTGGTATGATCCAGCCCAGGTAGAGACTCCTTCTACATTCTCTGCCTTTGCAGTTATTAACCTTTAAAAAACATTCCAAGGTGTCACAGTGTATTTTGAATGTAGATCTTGAAGATGGAGTAAAAGTGAGTTTAAATCCTACCTGTCACCCACTCATTGTATGACACTGGATCTCTCTGTAAGACAGTCAGGCAGCTACTTTATAAAAAACAGTGAGAATTAACTAAGGTAAGATGGAATGATGGAGTTCACACTGTACTCCAGCTGTGATAACTGATAGCCCTGGGCTGGGCTCTTAGGTCCTCAACCTGGGCTACTGCAGTCCCCAGATCCCCAACTACCTGTCTCTCTCTTTCTCTCCACTCTGATCCATCACCCACCAGGGATGAGTCACCTTGCAGCCCTATCTGTATACAACATCACATCTCCTTCCTCTGTAACTGCACTCACATTCCCTAAACACAACAGAAACCATATGTGGCTTCCCGGTGCCTCCAAGATATCCAAATCCTTGAAGTTTGGCTACAATTTAGAACCATTTTACCCCCTCACAGTTCCCTTTTCTCATTCCTATACCCAGACACTGTACTGTAGGCCTCCTGGTTACCTGAATGTTCCCACTCCACGATAGATCCTCTCCTCTGTACCCATGCTTATATTGTTCCCCTTGTGGACCCTGTTGACTCCCTCCTCTGCATTGGTTTATATTCCATCTTTTATTTGAGAAGTTTGTGTAGTGCCACTCAGTACTCCCTCTCTTCTCTTCTGTGGGCTATTGCATGTATCCCATCTTGTTTTATCATTAGTTGTTGTATATGTGGCAACCAGTACCTAGAGGAGGCCCTAGAAAATATGTTCAGAAATATGTGGTAGTAACTACAAATATAGAAGTATATATTTCGTAAACATCCTCTAGAAGAGCTTTCAATTACAATTCAACTCAAGTCAATTCCTTCCACACAATTTTGAAATATCAATGTGTGTGTGTGTGTGTGTGTGTGTGTGTGTGTGTGTGTGTGTGTGTCTCGCAAGCATGTGTGTATTTTAGGGAGTGGCATTCACTAGTTTTATTTTCTTTAGCCCCAAGTGGGCCAATTGCCTTAACTCCCTTTTCTTTGGCTCCCTCAGCTGATCAGTCCTCATTAACCATATTGTTTGCTCAAGCATCCATAACAATACAGAATTTACGGAATGTAATTAACCATTTCCTAACATTAAGTTTTCCCCCAGACTCTCTGCACAGTTTAATCTTGTAACAAGATATGCCAAGGGAAGTTGTCTTCCCAGAATTCCCTGTCAGTAGAGGGAGGGCACACTGGCTGTGTTGGCAATGAAGGACACTGGGATAGTGGCTCTGTTTAAGCTCTAAGTATGCCTGTTTAGATTCCAGGCATTCCTGTAAAGAATTATACCTAACCCTGTACTTGGACAAAGACCAAAAGATTATGCATTAGAACCACACACAAAATATTTAGGGATTCTGTCAAGCCGAAAGCTGGCTAGTATCCATGTGGAATGGTAGCACCTGAATAGTATTGAATTTGAAGCAGTTAAATAGTAATAACCTTGCATTGAAGCACTTGAGTATGGTGTTAATTAGTACTCACTGTTCCACCCAGTAGGAAAAGCTTTTTAAGTCTGAACTCTGAGAAGGAAAAACACCCATCTTGGAAGTTTTCAGTCTCTTGGTTGCTAATGTTCTCAGAGGAAAGTCTCTACCAACATAAACACTTACATATGAAACCTCTCAGATGAGACCAAAGGAAGCATGCAATGCCACATAGTTAGAAGAGCCCCTGTAACCATGGAAGCAAACAAGCCTTGTTATATAGTACTCCTAAGATACAATACTGGTATGATGTCCAGTTAACGATGGATTAGCAAGCATCCTGGCCTGCTGGATGTTGTCAGAAAGATCATGGAAGAATTCTTTGCATAGACAGTGCTGATTGCTTCCCAAATGTGTTTGAACATGTGAGAGGAGCTCACACAATGGGCAGAGAGTTTAAGATTGAATGGACAAGTCAAGGGGATGCTAAGTAACTAGAAATAAATCCAAAGCTCAGCATCATCTTCAGCAAAAACACTGCTACTCAAGAGAAGGTTCACACCCTCGGATACTGGGCAGACCCACTTCCTATTCCATTGCATTATCTTTATTATATAGATGCCACTGTCTACCCCAAACTACAACATAACTGTTTTGGAGGATAAGTAGCATGTATGTGAGAGAGAATCCACCTGAGTTGGGAAGTCATCTTTATGACCCTTAAGATGTGGGCCCATTTCTGTGATACAGTCATCCAACTAATTTTCCTCATTTCAGGCCAAGGGAAGGGGACTAGGTCAGAGAAGCCTGTGTACATTCCAGACAGAGTATGCCCAGAGATGGAAGAGCTATTGGCCAGAATTCTGACACATAGCCTTCAAGCTACCTGGGAGGCTAGAAAGTGTGCATCTGGGTGTTGGCCATGTGTCATTAAGATGCTGGAGACCCACTACTAAAAATGAAAATGTATGCCAGTATTTAACCATCAGTCTGTCAAAAACAAAAACCTGTGCAAAATTATATGATTCCTTTGACACAACACACAGACAGACAGACAGACAGACAGATAAAGAATTATATGACATGGGGCTCTAAAAGACCATGTTTTGAAAATTTAAATATGCAATCAAAACCTAGATACAAGGGTCCTGAAACAGAATGTAGCCATCATCAAGAAAGATACTGCAAATGGAATGAAGCATAGTGGGTCAATGCCTGTCTGTTCCACAGCATGTACTCCACGATTTCAGGATTCTTTTTTTTTTTTTTTTTTTTGAGACAGGGTTTCTCTGTGTAGCTTTGCACCTTTCTTGGATCTTACTCTGTAGCCCAGGCTGGCCTCGAACTCACAGAGATCCACCTGGCTCTGCCTCCCAAGTGCTGGGATTAAAGGTGTGTGCCACCAATGCCTGGCTGATTTCAGGATTCTTACAGTGACTTTGCAGGTATGGTTTGCAGTGACATGTTCTGCAGGAATGCATGGTAATCCCTGCAAGCTCATAATTGTAAAGTTCCAGAAAAGTATGTGAAACAGACTGTGACATGGAGATGAGAATGTGGGAAGTTTATTGGGGTATGTCCTTGGGCATGGAGGAAGAAAGCAAGATGAGCAATGGAAAGTGAGAGAATCTTCAAAGGTGCTGTGGCAAAGAGGATAGAGCTTTCTATTCTAGAATCAACCAGTCTTTAGATGCAAACTGCCCTCAAGAACCTGCAGCCTTGAGATAGAGCTTCTGATGAAACAATTTCTTAAGCCAAGGAGTTCCGGGAAGGAGCTAACTATTGATTCAAGCTCCAGCAAACTCCTACCAGCTCCAAGGACAAGTCCTTTGGCCTTGAAGTCATCCATCACTGCACCTATTGTACATGGTTGCAGCTTGCTGCTCCTGGATCTCTGGGGTTCTAGCAGAGCTAGGCCCTCATGGTTCTTTTCAGGAGAAATTTAATGGCAGAGATCTCAATAGGACATTGGAGGGGCTAAGGATTGTGTAGAAACAACGCATGCTATTTAATAAGGTTGTATTTTTACTTAAGGGGGCTTTGAAATAGCTGCTAGATACCTAGAATCTAAGCAAAAAAGAATGAGAACCAGCTGATACTTGACTTTCATTGATGCCTTGCTATACCAAGTCACTATTTGTTGATTGTCATGTAAAGGATCTGTTCTACTTACATTTTTGTAGTTGTGATAAACACCATGACCAAAGCAACTTGAGGAGGAAGGGGTTTATTTCAATTTTCACATCTCATGTCATCATATAGGGAAGCCAAGGCAGAAACCACAGAAGAACACTACTTTCTGGCTTACTATAAGGCTCACATTAAGCTACCTTTCTTACACAGATCAGGCCAACCTACCTAGAGATGATACCACCTACAGTGGACTGGGCCCTGCTACATCCATTAGCAATCAAGAAAATTCCCTTCACAGACATGCCCATAGGCCCATCTAATAGAGGCAATTCTTAAATTGAGGTTCCCTATTCCTAGATATGTTGATAACCAAGATTAGTCATCACAGGATTTTAACAAGGAATCTGAAGTTCAGCAGAAACTAAGGTGAGCATTTCCAGTGGCTCCATCTCTAACAGCCCCAGGTTTATTGGATCCCATAGGTAGTGTAATAGTAATTTTTCACTTGAGGAATGAATGATGCTAATTCATGTGCTTGGCTAAAGAGATTTCTACTGTTATCACCTCCCTTAATCTGGCAAACCCAGTTGAACATTTCCAGAGTGATGCTTGATGAATGGGAAGAATTATTCCCTGGGGTCCCTACCCAAAGAAGAGCAAGCTTAGGCCAAAGCTCTAAACCTTCCCAAGTTAAAGTGTTGTTATGACATCAAGATGAATATTTCCTGCAAAGTGCTAGTTAGAGCACCCAGGAAGACCACAGAATTGGGAGAGAAGGTCATCTGACTATTTGTGTGCTTGCCTGTGAAAAAGTGTGAGAATATGAAAGAATTTGAGCTGAAACTTTTTTCATTTAAACACAGGTCCTGGTAGCGAGGTTATGTGGGAAAGGGAACATAGACAACTACCTGTTCCTAACTGCTAAGAGCTACCAATATTTTTCTAAAGACCATGATATTAGCCTAAGTGTTCAGAAACTAAATGGAACCCCAAGTTATTGTTGTTTAAATTTTCCAACAATTAATGAAATATAACATTATCAATACATTAATTAATTAATTAATTTAGTACAATGATTAATGAATAAAAATAACCACCCTTAATTCAAGTTCAGCATGAGATATGGTACTGACAGCACATTAAACCAATCTTAGTTACTCTGGACATCTTTCATTTTTATGGAGTCTGGGACTGGAGCTAGCCTTTGATAGGCTGTCTGTGGCTTAGATTAATAGTCTTATAGAAGACCCCAAACTAAGTGTGAACATCCAGAGGATTCTAATTCAAGAATAGACAGAAAAGCAAACACAATGATTAATGGGATCAGAGGAGCATCAGCTTGGGCAATACAGTTAGACAAAATCATGCTGTCTAAATATTTGAAAAGACTATGAGAGACAGAGCAAAACCATTGCCAACATGACAGGAACCTGACACTCCTGGAATGGGCCATGGTTTCCCAGTGCCCACACGGGCAAGTCAATCCTTCTATCCCTAAGGACTAGCTGGAAGATTTACATCTTGGCTCCTGAACACTCAGCTGCCTCTCTGGTCTAGCTCTCATCACCCTCTAACAATCCCAGCCTCACGCCTAAAAGCTGTGCAACTGTCTCGACTCTGCACTGACCTTCACCCTCCCTCTAAACTGTCTTAACTTTGCCACTCACATAGTTTGCGTTCTGTCTTCCGGGGAGTGTAAGTTCCCAGAAAAGACCTTGCTGTCCTGGAGAATGTCAGAAGTTCCTGTGTCCCTGCTTCTGGGACAGTGCCTAGCAAAGGTAAGATCTCAGGAGGTTCTAACTCAGAGGATTTGGAGAGCAGTCTTTTGATAGGTTCAGTGACACCTACGAAAACTAGAAAAGGCATTTGTATTCAAATGGCTTTCTAAACAGTGTAGTAGACAGGAGTGCAGGATACCTGCAGGTGTCACACTCACATTTCCCAGTCTCTAAGTAGCTTGAGAGCATCTGGCCCCCTTCCTTGGGTGAAACAAACTTGTAGTTGAAACAAAGAAGCATTATTGCCTCCATTCTGTACTTGATCTCTCAGTCCAGGTTGGCTTCTGAGATGCCACAGTCAGCCTGTCCTATGAATGCCCAGCCTCTTCTCCTTCAGGAATCCATGCCAAGGCCCTGCTCAGACACAGTCTGTCTCACAACTGTGGGGCTTTCACTCCACAACATGCTATTTGGAGGCAGAGACAAGCCTCACAGCTTTCCAAAGGAGTCAGGATGGGATTGGATGTCAGGGTTGTAGAAAATAGGAGGATGTAAGTCAAAAGCCAGTTAAATAAGAAAGCAGAAATCATTCTGTTCTGAAAGAAAACTAAACATGGAGCCACACTCCCTAAAGATGGAAAATGGGGGTGCATGGTGGGGGGGGCAGTGTCTTTATAACACTGTGAAAGGAAGAATGAGCAGTAATTGAAAGATGACTACAAATTATCTTTTTGTTTGCTGGTGTGTGTGTGTGTGTGTGTGTGTGTGTGTGTGTGTGTGTGTGTAAGGCCAGAGTTCAGTGTTGGGAATCTCTTTATTGAACTTTGCCTTAATGGTTTTTTTTTTCATTGTGTGTATATGTGTGAGCATGTGCAGGTGAGTGCAGGTACTTCACATGAGTGAGAGGATCTGAGTGTGGGTCATCTACAAGAGCAGCAAGTGATCTTAGCCATGGAGCCTTTTCTCTGGCCTCTCCACCTTACTTTGTTTTTAAGACAGGGTCTCACTCTGTAGCCCTGGCTGTCCTAGAGCTCACTATGTAGACCTGGTTGGCCTTGGACTCACAGAGATCTGCCTTTGCCTCCTAAGTGCTGGGATTAAAAGTGTGTACCACCATACCCAGCCTTACTTTTTGAGAAAGGATTTCTCACTGATTTGGCTGGACTGACTGGCCAGCAAGCTCCAGCTACCCATCTCTGCTTCCTGGTACTGGGATGTAGGCACAGACCATCACAGTTGGCTTTATGTGGAGATGGAACTCACGTCCTCATGTTTGTGTGACTTTCCTGTGCTGGGCCATCTCCCTAATCCCTAGTCTGTGGGTTTTTGTTTGTCTGTTTTGTTTTGGGGGTTTTTTGTTTGTTTTTATTTTTTGAGACAGGGTTTCCCTGTGTAGTTTTGGTGCCTGTCCTGGATCTCACTCTGTAGACCAGGCTGGTCTCCAACTCACAGAGATCCACCTGGCTCTGCCTCCCGAGTGCAGGGATTAAAGGCGTGTGCCACCACCACCTGGCTTTTTTTTTTTTTTTTTTTTGACAGTTTATAATTAGAGATGCTTATCCTGAGTAAAAGCATATGCAGGAACAATGAATACTGGTGCTGATAACCTTTCCTTGGCCAAGAAATGCAGAACAAAAAGCGATCAGGAGACATCCCCTTGGAAATCATTTCTCCTGTCCTGCTTCAGTGCTACAGAGCTGGAGTTCTGCTGTGAGGGACTGTTTATATTTGAGGATACATAGAGACAAAGGGTCATGGAAGGTACTCAGTCTCAAAGTCTCCAAAGTCAGAAGACAATAAACACATCAATTGCCAGGGCTTTTGAAGAAGCACAATTCAACTCAAGCAAGTTCTCTACTTTGGTTACAGCTTCCCAACATCCAAGTGGGCTCAAATGGAACCCGCTAAGCTTATCACAAACCAAAAGAGGCGATGGGGTTAAAGCCTCAAACAGCACTGCAAGCACGTCTGAACTAGAGGGAACGAGGTAACTCTGAACGAGGTAAGAGTGAACAAAACTCCAGGAGAGTCACAAGAATTCAAAGAGGGGAGCCTAAGGCAGAACATTCATGCACTGACATGAGCGTGAACTCTGATGGCACAAGTAAGCCTTAGTTGGTACGACCAGGAGTGAATTCAAGATCAAGTTCAAGGTGACAAGCTTTCGGCCATGGGTATATTTAACTGAAATGTGTTGACTGCAAAAGTGAATTCCTTCAAAGGATCATTAGAATCATCCCCCAAAGTTGTGTCCCATGGCAACACTTGGCACACCCTCCTGAGACAACTTTTAGTAAACAGAGGACACTTATAACTGTTTCAGAACTCAGAAAGTGCACAGACCCAGAGCCCCTATCCTTGTGGAAGCCTAGTGTCCCTTTCCTAAGCCACCTTCATGGCCTCTTTTTCTCCTGCACCAGATATTAAACTCTTTATAAATCACACATGAAGCCTGGCACACTTCTTTCTTACTGAGCAGTTATACCAACTTATCTTTGAAATTCAAGAAAAGCAGAGAAGTCTATGTTTCATCAGAGAAAAACCCAGAGCTGAGTAAAAACTGCTTCCCAGGCCTGTTGAATGCAAATGGCATCCCACTTTTGAGGTAATCATTGATTTTGCAAAAAATGATACATAACAGGGTCAACATCAGTCCTACTTTATAATCAGTCAACAAGGCCATGCAGATTGTATGCATTTTGCATTATCTGCAGAGCTGGGTGAGGTCCTGGGCAAACAGGAGGTCATAGGCAAACAGAAGGTCAATGCATAGAAACTGGACATACAGGATTCTGTTTGAGTAACTTTAACCAGAGTTGGCTATCTCAGGGAAAGGGGAGGAAATGAAGAATGACTTTGACAAGTGCACTATGAGAGGGAAAACCAGACAAGCCAAGCTGTCTTTAAGTCTTTTAAAAATCTAAACATTTATTTATTATTTGGTGTGTGTAAGTACATACGTGTACATGTATGTGTGGAAGCCAGAGGTCCACCTTGGATGTCATTTGTACGGAGCTGTCTACCTTGTTCTTTGAGACAGGGTCTCTTACTGGCACCTGGGGCTAGCTCATTAAACTAAACTGTCTGGCCAGCCAACCCCAGGGATATGCCCCCCCCCCCCCTGCACATGCCACTCTTCTAACTTTTTACCTGAGAGCTAGGGATTGGATTATAGACTTGTTGCATGTCAAACACTGATTAACTGAACTATCTCCTCAGGTTCCCTGAATATTGATGTAACCAACCGTCTTATTAAATAAGAAACACAGAAACAATGTAAAAGAGAAAGCCAAGAGGTCAGAGCTCAGAGCTAAATCTCACCCTTCCTTCTGTTGTCCCAGCTTCGCGAAAAAAGAGACCTACTTCCTGTCGGTTCGTTTTTTTAAAGTATGTTGTTCTGCCTTCTCATTGGTTGTAAACCCAAACACATGACTGCCTCGTCACTGTCTGAATGTACAGCCCCCTAGGTCTTAAAGGTATATGTCTCCAATGCTGACTGTATCCCTGAACACACAGAGATCTTATGGGATTAAAGGCGTGTGCCACCACCGCCACACTCTTGCTATGGCTCTAATAGCTCTGACCCCCAGACAACTTTATTTATTAACATACAATCAAAATAATATTTCAGTACAATTAGATTACCACCACACCTGAATACATACATTTTTAGCTTTTTCCCCTTTGTAGGCCTTTGTAAAGCCCTGACTCAGGCTGGAGAGGTGGCTCAGTGGGTAGCATTTGCTGCATAAGCACAGATACCTGAGTTTGGGCCTCCAACACCTGAAAAAAAGGGCTGCCATTCTAGCCCCTGGAAGAAGAGACAGGAAATCTCACCGGCCAGGCAGTCAGCTAATCAGTGAGTCCTAGATGCTGTCTCAAAAAACAGGGTGGAAAGTGACTAAGGAAGACACGTTTGCGGGTGTGTCCACATGTGCACACAAAACCCTTATTCTGACTTCCCACGTTATCACATTTCACATCTGAAACAGCCTTCTGCACCTAAATGCACTGGATTCTAGACCCAGCCCATCTCACATATCAGCTCAAAAGATTCAGGAACATCTTCCTTATTAGTCTGGAAGAGCTTGGGATTTATCATTTTTAAGTTATTTTCATAAAACAATTAAACTCTAAAATCTGCCATCTTAGTTTTTGTGAGAAATTTGTTTGTTTTGTTTTGTTTGAAACAGAGTTTCTCTGTATAACACTGGCTGACCTGGAACTAGCTCTGTAGACCAGGCTGGCTTTGAACTCAGAGATCTGCCCAACTCTGCCTCCCGAGTGCTGGGATTAAAGGCATGTGCCACCACCACCTAGTTTATAATTGCAATTTCTAAAAATATCTGTAGTTTTTTTTTTTAATCCTTTGGGGACCCGCTACCCAGCTCCCAAATAAATACAGAGACCTTTTCTTATTTATGAATGCCCAGCCTTAGCTTGGCTTATTTCTAGAGAGCTTTTCTAATTTAAATAATCCCATCTCCTTTTAACTACATTTTGCCTGTAGGCTTTTTACCCCTCTTTATTCTATATATTTTGTTTTCCCTCTTGCTCCGTGGCTGGCTTTGTGCCTTTGTGGCTTTGTGGTGTGGCCCCTGCATCCTCCTCTCCTTCTCCTTTTCTCACTCCTCCCTTTCTTCTTCTCTCAAGCCTAGACTTTTCCTCCTATTAATCTCTCTGCCCGCCAGCCCCACCTAACCCTCTCCTGTCTAGCTATTGGCCGTTCAGCTCTCAATTAGACCAACCAGGTGTTTTAGACAGGCAAAGTAACACAGCTTCACAGAGTTAAGCAAATGCAACATAACAGAATGTAACACATCTTTGTATCATTAAACAAATATTCCATAGCACAAATGATTATAACACATCTTAAACTAATATTCTACAACAGATACCATTCACCAATGTCCCTTTCCTGTGCTGAATTATAAAAGACACACAAATGCCCTGGTGCCCACCGTAACATAAAGTGTGATGGTCTGTTTCCTTGTTTGCTAATTCATCTTCTACAAGGAACATTTTCTTTTATACACCAAAACACATGCCACTCATACACTCCCACATGCATGTATAGAGCTTTAAATTTTCATAAATAAGGGGCTCATCTGGCTTGTTTTCACACAGAAAGGTGTTTTGAGGAATCTTCTTTACTAGTACACAGAGCCCACCCTCATTCTTTTTAATAGCTGTATAGCATTCAGTACCATTGTATGTATGCATCTATTTCCACATATGTGTGCAATATACACCTTCAATAGATACAACAGTATATTGCATTGCCCTTTTATCTGTTTTCATACAAGCAGTTTCTAAGTTTCTGTGCCCCAATTGAAAACCAGCACTGACTTTTTTATAGCTTGGCTATTTTTTTTTCTTTTAAAATATATTAAGAAATCCTGAAAAGTAGAATTTCTTTTTTTTTTCTTTTTGGGGGCTTATTTTATTACTAAGAAATTTTCTATTCATTTTACATACCAACCACAGATCCCCATCTCCTCCCTCCTCTTGTCCCCCCAGAAAAGTAGAATTTCTATTAAAAACTAAATGTTCTTTCCAGGTTACTCTAATCCTTATGTATGTAGGCTAAAAGACCTCTGATTTGACTGAAGAAGGAAACAACTCAGAAAACATCAGTGACAACCAGAGTGCCAGCCCGGCTGTCTTTCTTTATTTCAGATTCAAGATAGAAGCTGCCACCTGAGAAATCCTTCTCAGGCCAGGATGAAACAAAATAAACCACACAGGGGGTGGTGCTGCTGGCCGCAGGACCGGGAAGAGCTCTTTAAGAGAGAGTATAGGGGCTGGGAGGCGGCTCAGTGGGTGAGAGTGTTTGCTATGAAAACAGGAAGACCTGAGTTCAAATCCCCAGCACCTACAAGCAAGCCAAACATAGTCATGCGTACCTGTAACCACAATGGTGGTGGTGGTGGAAAGAGGTGGGTCTCAGGAGCTCACTGGCCAGCCAGCCTAACCAATACAGTAAGAGCTTCAGATTCACTGAGAGACCATGTCTCAAAAACTAAGGTGGAGAACAATAGAGTACAATTGGCATCCTCCTCTGCCATCCACATGCACAGCTGGGTGAGCACAACATACATACACCACACATAGACCATACTGAGAGAGGAAAAGGAACAGCATTTAGAGACTGATAGCTGCTCAGATCTTGATAAGATCACTGTCAACCGTGCTATTAGCTCATGCCCTGCCAGAGAAGATTTCCAGCTCTCCTCTTTATCAAGGAAGATTTATATGACGCTGCCAAGCCTGAACCTCAAGTAGAATCACTCTTTAGTTATCGGAACAAAATAACTCACCCCTGAATATTATCAAAGCAATTTCTTAGCCATGTGTAATCTTACTGGACCTCAGTGTTGCAGACTAGGAACCAATTTCTACAATCTTGCTTTCATACAAAGTGTTCATCCTATTTGGAAAAATTCAACTTCTTTTGTCAGTATTTACAGCTATACCAAATCTCCTATTTATCTGTACCACATGACATATTCAAATGATGCCATAAGTTGTTGCTGGAAGGCTTCTCTCCAGGTTCCACCAAACCCCTCAGTCCCACAATCCACGTATAAAATAATCCCTCAGACGCTTATATTACTTACAAACTGTATGGCCGTGGCAGGCTTCTTGCTAATTGTTCTTTTATCTTAAATTAACCCATTTTTATAAATCTATACCTTGCCACATGGCTGGTGGCTTACCGGCGTCTTTTCATGCTGCTTGTCCTGGCAGTGGCTGTAGTGTCTCTCCGCCTCAGCCTTCCGCTTCCCAGAATTCTCCTCTCTCCTTGTCCCACCTACTTCCTGCCTGGCCACTGGCCAACCAGTATTTTATTTATTGACCAATCAGAGCAATTTGACATACAGACCATCCCACAGCAATAAGTCACTGGGGATGGGGAGAGGTTGACGACGTCCATACTCTTACAAAGAACAAAATGATTGATGTGAGTTTGAATAGATGTTAACAATTTTAAGGAAACTAACTCCTGGGCATTCCCCTGGCAGTTCTCCTGAATGTTAGATACACCACAAATTGTGGTGGCACACACCTGTAATTCCAGCATTCAAGAGACTAAGGCAGGAGGATTGCTGTGAGTTTGATGTTGATCTGAGCCACAGTATGGGGTTTCAGAAGTGAACTAGCAAAGGCCCAGACATGCCTGTATGTTACATGCTTTCAATATAGAAAGTTAAGTTGTCTTGCAGGGAAAGCTTGCCGAGTCCACTCGTGGATGGCTTACCACCATTCTTTCAATAGTGAACATGCAGCTGGGCATGGGAATGCATGCCTGTAATCTGGCACTCAGGAGACTGAAGTAGAGGGAACACAAGTTCAAGGCCAACCTAGGCTGTATAGTGATACCTCATGTTGAAAAGCCAAAGGTCAGAGATGTAGCTCAAGGATATAGTACTTGCTTGTCAGGCACGTGTAAGTCATTTGTGACAGTTTTCACTTGAAACTACTCAACAAGGTGTTCCAAGCTTCGTCTATGCTGTGCCATGCATCACTATTTCATTTCTTTTATTACCAAATAATTTTTCCACTGGATAAATGTGCTACATGATATTCATGTGTCATTTGATTGACATTCAGGTTTTTCCACCTTTCGGTTATTTTCATTTTAAGATTAAAAAAAAATTATATGTCTTTGTGTGTGCCTGCTTGAATTTGTGTGCACCATGTATACACAGGTACCCATGAAGTCCAGAAGAGGACACCAGATTCCCTGGAGCTGGAGTTATGCTGGGAACTGAACTTGGATCCTCTCCAAGAACAACATGTGACCTTAACCACTGAGCCACACCTCTATCCCCTCTTTAGCTATTTTACATAATGGGGGGATGAAAATGTGTGAGAAAGGTTTTATATAGAAATGTGTTCTTGCTTGTTTTAGGTATACAATTGAGGGATGTGCTAAGTGAAATTAAAATTTTATAGTTGGGGCTCTTAAATTTATGTTTTTAGTGTTAGGGGTGGAGCCTAAGGCTTCATGTGCATTATCTGAGAATTCCATCAATGAACTACAGCCATCTATTCTGAATTAACTTTTGATCTAGTATAATATGATAAATCATGTTTTTGCTGTGTCTGTCAAGTCATCCCAGGGCCACCTGGAGAAAGGCATCATTCCTCACTGAGTGGTCATCCATGGATATGTGGATTCATTTCCAAACTCTCAGTTCTGGTCTATTCATCTACATGTTTGCTTTTGTGCCGATTCTACACTGCTGTGGTTATTATGGATATGTGCTTTTCTGAGATCAATTGTAGGGGAAGAAGTATGCTCCTGTTTTGTTCTCTTTGGGATTGCTGTGGCTCTTCTGAGCCTCCTGTGTCTATATGAACTTTAGGAGCCAAACACAACATCGATAGATACTTCCAAATCATGTTGAGAAGTAGTAACTATTTTACCACAGTTTGATGTTTTCTCATCCATGGGTATGTGTTGCCATCCAGTGATTTAAATATTATTTAATTTAACTATTATATTATGTGTATGAGTGGTTTGCCTGTGCGTGTACACCACATGAATGCAGTTCCCAAGGAGGCCAGAAAAGGGGGTCAGATTCACTGGAACTAGAGGAACAGACAGTTGTGACCCACCATGTGGCTGGGAATCAAATCTGGGTCCTCTGTAAGAGTAGCCATTGCTCTTAACCTTTGAACCATCTCTCCAGTCCCTAAGATCACTTGTTTTGTTTTCTGTAAGCACATTTTTCAATTTTCAGAGTATAAATTTTACATTTTTTGTTAAATACTAAGTATTTTACTCATTTGGATGCTACTTTGAATAGAACTATCATCTTAATTTCCTTTTCTGATTGTTTAGAGTGTTGGAGGGCACATGCCTTTAATCTCAGCACCACTTAGGAGGTAGAGACAAGTGGATCTCTCTGAATTCAAGGACAACCTGGTCTACAGAGTAAGATACAGGACAGCCAGGGCTACAAAGAGAAACCATGTCTCAAAAGAAAAAAAAAGGAAAGAGAGACAGAGACAGAGAGAGAGAGAGACAGAGACAGAGAAACTGTGAAGTGTTAGAGGGAGATATCTTATGTCTACCTCAGCTTCCATCTGCACTAGCACACATTTGTACATGTACCTGTGCACACATACCTTTACATGCATGTCCACATGCAAAAAAGAAAACACTGTACTGAATTAAATAAGCCAAACACAAATACTGTGTGATTCTACTTACTGAACTTTCTAGAATCAGTCAACTTATATAGTGAGCAGTAGGGCCTAGTAAGCCTGGGGTACAATGGAACAGGCAATCACTGCCCAGTGCGCAGACAGGGCACTTGGGGTGGAGAAAGGGGGTTGACAAAAGAAGTGGTAATGGTGGCATGATAGCTGGAAATCAGTCACTGCCAATTAGACACACAGAACGACTGAAGAGAAAATTTATGTTGATGCATTTTATAACAACAAAGTTTAGAGTATCAGAAAAGGAAGACAAAAGATTTTTTTTAACAGTGGTAGGTCAGACGGGTTGCCACTGTTGTGAGGAAATACTTGAGATAATCAACATAAAAGGACAGAAATTTGAATTGGGCTTTGGTTGGAAGGTTTCAGTTCATGGTATCTAGGCTTCACTGTGTTTAGACCTGTGGGTACACAGTGTATCAGGGTGGGACACGGTGCACCGTGGTGGGTACACAGTGTGTCAGGGTGGGACACGGTGCACCGTGGTGGGTACACAGTGTATCAGGGTGGGACACGGTGCAGCGTGGTGGGTACACAGTGTATCAGGGTGGGACACGGTGCACCGTGGTGGGTACACAGTGTGTCAGGGTGGGACACGGTGCACCGTGGTGGGTACACAGTGTGTCAGGGTGGGACACGGTACACCGTGGTGGGTACACAGTGTGTCAGGGTGGGACACGGTACACCGTGGTGGGTACACAGTGTGTCAGGGTGGGACACGGTGCACCGTGGTGGGTACACAGTGTGTCAGGGTGGGACACGGTGCACCGTGGTGGGTACACAGTGTGTCAGGGTGGGACACGGTGCACCGTGGTGGGTACACAGTGTGTCAGGGTGGGACACGGTACACCGTGGTGGGTACACAGTGTGTCAGGGTGGGACACGGTACACCGTGGTGGGTACACAGTGTATCAGGGTGGGACACGGTGCACCGTGGTGGGTACACAGTGTATCAGGGTGGGACACGGTACACCGTGGTGGGTACACAGTGTGTCAGGGTGGGACACGGTGCACCGTGGTGGGTACACAGTGTGTCAGGGTGGGACACGGTGCACCGTGGTGGGTACACAGTGTGTCAGGGTGGGACACGGTGCACCGTGGTGGGTACACAGTGTATCAGGGTGGGACACGGTGCAGCGTGGTGGGTACACAGTGTATCAGGGTGGGACACGGTGCACCGTGGTGGGTACACAGTGTATCAGGGTGGGACACGGTGCACCGTGGTGGGTACACAGTGTGTCAGGGTGGGACACGGTGCACCGTGGTGGGTACACAGTGTGTCAGGGTGGGACACGGTGCACCGTGGTGGGTACACAGTGTGTCAGGGTGGAACACGGGACATGGTGGTGGGAGACAATATATTTTAGAGGGGAACACATGATAGAGCAAAGCTGCTTATCTCCTAAAGGCCTGGAAATGAAGAAGAAGACCAACTAAGTGCATATCGTCAGCTTTGTTGGAAAGTATCTTTACTTCCCGGGCCACCTCACAGGCCCAAGACACACATATAAATAAATGACAAAGAAGTCCCCCCTCCTGTTCTGACACATTCAATGGCCGTGTGTGCTTTAATTTTTATCTTCCTGCAACTCTTTCACTGGGCTCTCTCTGCTTGGACGTGTTTGTTTTCGTTGGCCCACCAGCCGCATTCCTGCAGTCTTATAAGCATGCAGAGCTGCCGTCGTTGAGTTAGCAAGCACCGCTCCATCTGTAAGGAGACCCACAGCATTCTCTCATGAGTCACTACAATACCGTTGCCAAAACCAATCAAACCGGTGCCAAATGCAAGAAGTCACCAGAAGACTCTCAGCCATTTACAGTGTTTTTATAGGAAATGGGGTGGGGAGAGGGTACATTTGCATATTTTCTTCTTTTTTCTCATCTGCTGGTGACTTTCATTAAATTATAATCCTTATGGGGCTGAAAAGATGGCTCAGCAGGTAAGAATGTTACTGTTATTGCAGAAGACCTAGTTCAATCGCCTGCACCCATGTCAGGTGGTTCATAGTGGCCTAAAATTCCAGCTGCAGAGAACCCCATGCCCACTCTGGACTCCTCCATCTTCCTCCCCATGTCGCTTCCCCCACTTCAGCTTCGCTTAGGAGGTGGTTAGTTGTCTTATCATCATAGCTTTTGATACTTTTCTTTTGTCTTTTTAATACTGTTTTTCATACTATCTCTTCTCTCTCCCCTATAATGCCTCTCAGAGAGTTTTTCTAGTTGTGTCTATTTGAAAAGTTGAATTCATCTTATGTGTGGGTGTCTACTTTCTCTAGATTTGGGAACTTTGCTGTTATGATTTCTTTAAGAGATTCTCTACCCCTTTATCTCAGCTCCTTCTCCTACTCTGTAGATTCTTGATCATCTCCCAAGATTCTTGGACATTCTGGTAATGCTTATTTTTTTCTTTATTGATATTTGAATGTAGTATGTTTTGACCATGTCTTCTACCTGATATTATTTCCACAGTTGGGCTGAGTCTATGAGCCGTGCTTTCCACTGCAGTTATTGCTTGAATCATTGACTTACTGGCATCCATTTGTTTCCTTTTTTTTTTTTTTTTTTTTTTTTTTTTTTTGTCTTGTTTTGTTTCTTTGGTTGGTTTCTGAGATGGGTCTCCCTATGTAGCTCTCTGGCTGGCCTGGAACTTGCAGTGTCTTAGTTAGGGTTCCTATTACTGCAGTGAAACCCTATGACCAGAAAGCAAACTGGGGAGGGAAGGGTTTATTTGGCTCACACTTCCACATCACTGTTCATCATCAAAGGAAGCCAGGAAGGAACTCACACAGGGCCGGCACCTGGAGACAGGAGCTGATGCAGAGGCCATGGAGGGGCGCTGCTTACTGGTTTGCTCCATAGGGCTTGCTCAGCCTGCTTTCTTATAGAACCTAGGACCACCAGCCCAGCAGTGACCCTAACTACAATGTGCTGAGCTCTCCCACATCAATCACCAATTCTGATCTTATGGAAGCAATTTCTCAACTGAGACTCCCTCCTCTCATAAGACTCTAGCTTGTGCCAAGTTGATAAAAATCTAGCCATAGCCGGGCGGTGGTGGCGCACACCTTTAATCCCAGCACTTGGGAGGCAAAGGCAGGCGGATCTCTGTGAGTTCGAGGCCAGCCTGGGCTACCAAGTGAGTTCCAGGAAAGGCACAAAGCTACATAGAGAAACCCTGTCTCAAAAAAAAAAAAAAATCTAGCCAGGACACACAGAGATCCTCCTGTCTCTGCCTCCAAAGCACAGGGATCAAAGCACATACCACCACAATCAGCCTTTTTCAAACCTCAAGTTCCTCCTGAATTTTTCTTCCATGTTGTTGATTTCCCTATGTGTTCCTGGCTTTCTTTGGGGGGGGGGGCTGCATTGATTCCTTACTTCTGTCTTTAGCTTGTTTGAATTGAATCTTCTTCTGTGCTAAGTCAAGAAAATCAGATGCAGAAAGAGACCCTCCTGTGATTTCTCTTACACATGAAATCAAAGTGTATCTTTAAAGTTTTTTATAGCAAGCTATTCTCTAACCTCATGGACAAGAGGAAGAGAAACATAAGCAAGTAAAGTGATTGAATGTTCAGGAAGAGGTGGAAGCATGTGGGAGAATTCTGCTAGGTCTGACCACAAGACATTCCTTAGTAAAACTCACAGAGGCAGGAGGTGGAACGGGGACACCCAGAGTCAAGGAGATGGGGCAGTGGGAGGCACTGGTCAAAGTTAAAAGGTTGCAGCTATGGAGCAGGTAACTACCCTTAATACAGTGTTGTATACTTGAATCTGAGATGCTTGGTCTTTATTCTCACCATACACATACAAAATAAGAAAATAACAATGTGACATGAGGGATATGTATGTTGTTTAGCTTGACTGGAGTGACATATTTGAATATGTTGTACCGGGCATGGTCGCCTTTAATCCCTGCACTTGGGAGGCGAGGCAGGCAGCTCTCTGTGAGTTCGAGGCCAGCCCAGTCTACAGAGTTCCAGGACAGCCAGGGATACACAAAGGTGCCCCGGCCAGCGGTATCCTCAACGGGGACCTAAAGGGAGGGCCAGCGAATGAGAGGGACAAGAAACACAAAGAATGAGAGCAAGACAAGATGTCTGATCAAGCTCCAAAATTTTATTTTTCTCTTAAGGCATATATAGGTAAGCAAAGGGGGTTGCAAGCAGGAAGGGACTTAACTATGGGGGTTGCAAGCAGGAAGGGACTTAGTAATGGGAATTGCAAGCAGGAAGGGACTTAGTAATGGGAATTGCAAGCAGGAAGGGACTTAATTATGGACCGTTCGGCCAGCAGGAAATGTTGCTCTGAGGGTTATCTATCTACTCTTGTCTAACTGCCTAATTGCCTAACTGCAGCTCGTTCCCCTGATATCTGAGAAGAGGTTCTGGTATTTGTGAGAAGAGGTTCTGGTGCTATGGAGACTTAAGCAAGGCCTAGATCTAAGAAAAGAGGAGAGAAGCCCAAATATGGCAGCATGTGTGTCAAGGGTCGCTTAGGCTTATGGTTCCCATCACAGAGGAACCTTAAAAACAAAAACCAGAGAGAGAGAGAGAGAGAGAGAAAATAGTTGTATATCTAATCACTAAACTGTACACTTAATATATAAAAATAGGGTTTTAATATATAAGATAGGGCTTTTTAATTCCTTATTTAAAATAAAACGTGTATTCACTCTTGTTCTGTAAAATCCTTCCAAAGGATGAGAGGGGAAGAGAGAGACAAGGACAGGAAGAGGAAGACGGAGCCCTATTGGTCCAGACTGCACATGGGAGTATCACAGCCTCAGGGCGGAAGGGCTGCTTCAGTCACTGTGGTAATGGCAGGGACTGGGTTTTAGAGCTGCTCCTTCCCACAAGCAGGGAGACACACACACAGCACTGACAAAACAAAACAGAACAAGAACCTGTCTCTTCAGATGAGAGCATTTCTTGTGCTGACCTGAACTGGCTCTGCCCTTCATTGTGCGGCAGACAGAAGACGTTGAAATTTCTTCCTGGCTGAACCCAGGCTCATTGTGTAGGGACCTTGCGTAGGCACCTTTTGTTGTTGTTGTTGTTCAGCAGCAGACACAAATGGGCACACTTTAACTGACCACCTATCTCTCTATGGAAGTCTTCTGAGCTCTTTTTGGCTCCAGCTAACTCATGGCAGCAGTTCAAGCCTGGTAGAACTCTACCCAGTCACAAGGGTCTGGCTCCAGGGTCTTGTCCCAGACATTCCACGCTGCATTTATTTCACACACAGTGAACACCACAGCTGACTTCAGTAGGCCCTGTGCTCATTATCAACCCCCCTTTTTTTTTATTTGAACCAATTCTCCAAGAATAATATAGTCAATTCTAATGCGTATAGCATGACCTAAGTATGGTGATATTTTATTTGTGCTGAAATGTGATTTTATTTGTATGTTAATAAATAAAGTTGCCTGGGGATCAGAGCTAAGAGCAAGCCATTTAGCAGAAGTCTGGCGGTGGTAGCACACACCCTTAATCCTGATCACATGGCAGGCAGAATCTCTGTGTGTTCAAGGACACAGACAAGCAGTGACCCAAACCTTTAATCTCAGTACAAACCATAGAGACCTGGAGGTCTGTACAGACAGGCAGTGACGAGGAAGTCATGTGGTTGGGTTTAGAACCAATGAGAAGGCAGTACAGAAAGGCAATAAAAGGACAGGACACAGGAAGGTCTCTCTCTCAGAGGAAGGAAGGCAGTGCGTGGTAAGATAAGGTGGTCTTAGCTCTTGGCTACTGCTCAATCTCTGGGCTTTTAACTCTTTATTTGTCTCTGTGTTTCTTATTTAATAAGACCATTTAGAATTACATTTACACCTAAGAACTTAGCCTTTGTAAGGAGGATTCTCTGGTATTACTAACTCCATGAAGATTTTAGACCGATTTTCAGCATGTGTCTTCGAAGTTCTACCATAGCAAAGGGAAATGCCAGGAAACAGAGCAATTGAGATTTCAGGGAAAGTTCTGTGGAGTGTGACCACTTGAGACAGTCCACAAGTGACATTGCTCCTGTGGGAATTTGGCTTTCACTTGATGCATTCTCCAGTTCAAAAAGATGCTTTACAGTAAGCTGAGTCCTAGTTATACACCTGCTTTATTTCTAGGTGCCACCAATGGAGTAAGCAGTCCCCTAAGTATACACCCATCACAAGGCTGGAGAATTGTGAAATGTGAATTACAGAGAATTCACTAGTCAGTTATCATTTTAGAAAGACTATTCCAATCTAATAAAACATTACTCTTCTGAGGACAGTTTCAGAATGTTAATGTCTATTTTTATCAAAAGGAAATATTTTGCATGAGAACCAAAAAAGGAAGCTATCCTTTATTGATCATCTTTATGTTTCAGGACCTAAACTAAATAACGTTTCATAAATGAATCTTTAGCCTTGTAACAATCCAACAGATTAGATACTATATTATCTGTTGGATGGTGAGGAATAAAAAGGTACAGTAAGCAGTGAATTTGTAGCTCCCACAGGAGGGGGAGGTAAATGAATATGAGCAGTGTCTGTGAAAGAGCAGTCACAGGACCTGTGAGATGACTCAATGTGGAAAGGCACAATTCTCACAAGTTATTCTCTGACTTCCACATGCATACCCCTCATACATACAATAAACAATGAGTTTAAGGCACTTGACAAGAAAGTTAGCCACGTTGCTTTCTACCTCTTCTGTTTCTCTATCCAAAAGGGCTGAGATCCTCTCTCAGCCCTGCCTTACTTCCTGTCTCCTCTCTGTCTACAGTCCTCCAAACTTCTATGGTCAGCTAGTGGCTAGCTCTGTCCTCTAACTCCAAGCTAGCTTTATTTGTCAGAACATAATATATCACATAGCACCCACAACAAGCAAGAAACTGTCTCATACAAGGTGAAAGGTGAGACCAAAAAAGACTCTGACCTCCAAATGCATGCTGTGGTATACATTTTCACACACAATTCTACAGTCATATATACACATATTAAATTTTTTTAAACTATTTTTAAAAATACATGAGTTAAGGCTGGGTGGCAGTGGTGCACACCTTTAATCCCAGCACTCAGGAGGCAGAACCAAGTGGATCTCTGTGAGTTTGAGACCAGCCTGGTCTGCAGAGTGAGATCCAGGATAGGCATCAAAACTACACGGAGAAACCCTGTCTCGAAAAACCAAAATAAATAAATAAATAAATAAATAAACAAATAATAGAAATAAAAAATAAATTAAAAAATACATGAGTTAACCTATAAAGAGAAAAGTTTTGTTTTGGCTGACAGTTTGGAGGTTTCAGGTGTGGGCCCTGTTGCTTTGGGTCAAGAGCAAGGTAGCAGCAGCACATCGTAGTTAGACTATATGGCAGAGAAAAACCACTTACTTGATGGCTAGAGAACAAAAGGGAAACAGGAAGATCCTGGGATTCCATTACCCCCAGGATCACTCCTGGACCCAAAGATCTCACAATAGTCCCTGCTTCTTAGAGGTTCCACTGCATCCTGGAAACTTAGCACTGAAGCTCTCATCCAATCCTAAGGATCAAAGTAGGTCATCTTAGACCCTACTCCTTATTACGATCAATCCACATGAGTCTATTAAATGGGTGACAAAAATTATTAAGATATAAATTGAGGAAATACACTCACAAATATGGAATGGAGTAAACAGCAGAGGTTGTCCTCTGATCTGACCGTGAGTGAATCCACCTCAAAGGCAGGAGCAGGGAAGAAGGTGCATGTGACCCTTCTCCAACTCCTTATCAGAAATCAGTACAATGGCAGGAAGCACCACCTCCTTTGGGCCATATAGTCCAAGGGCAGAGCAAATACCACTACAACTCAAGTCCCTTCCTACTAGTATTTTCAGAAATGCACCCCACAAACTACAGTACACAGGAAGGGAGTAAGCAGGAGTGAGTTCTACAGACTGCACATTACCTAGAAAGAATATTGGCAGGGATTCTGAAGTAACACCATGGTGTCTAATAACTCAAACCTGGAGGGAAGGGAGCCATTCCTTTGTGTGGTATTCCATCTACAGTGACCTGAGTTTCCAACTATGAGGACATTTAGTCATCAGCAACATTTGCTGGCATTATGGAGAAGCCCAGAGGGGCTGAGTTGAGTAAGCTCAGCTCAGTGGCTCCAGTATCTGGGCACTATATGGGCATCCTCTACCTCTATTCTCATTGTCTTCTCCTCATGATCACAGGGTGGAAGCCTCAACTCCAGGCACCATAGTCCTTCATATAGCCTATGCTAACACAGAAAGTAAATGCATTTCCCCTGAATATGTCTTTTCCTCCCCACAAGTCACAAGATATCCCATTCTCTTATGTGTCCTTGACCTACATACAACCTTGAGTCACACACTCTTTCTACATGACCAATGAACCATGAACATTCATCCCCTGGTCTGGGCCCATTCTCTCTCAAACAAAGTCACATTTCTCACAACAAAATGAAGAACAAGTACTACATATAGAGCAACTGTTGTTTATAAACTATTTTGTTTAAGAGGGGCTAAAGAGATAGTTCAGCTGTTAAGAGCTTATACTGCTCTTGTAGAGGACCTGAGTTCATTTCCCAACACCAACAGCCAGCAGCTCACAACTGCTTGTGACTCCAGCTCTAGGGGATCTGGTGCCCTCTTCTGGCCTTCAAGGATACTGCATTCACACACACACACACACACACACACACACACACACACACACACACACACATTTACATATACTTTCAAAAAATAAAAATAAATATTTAAAAGAGAAAAAGAGCTCAACAATGCCCAACACAAAGAAGTGGTCACTATTTAGTGCAGTGGAAATGTTGACTACCTTAACTTGATCATTATATATTATAGACTTGAGTATGTTATATACATCAAATTGTCATAATGTACTAAAAGAGAGAGAGAGAGAGAGAGAGAGACACTGCTTAGAAACCACTGAGTCTGCCGTGAAAGATTAGTTTCAGGGTTTCTCAAAGCCCATCTCAAGGACTATGAGGGTTCCCAAAGACCTGCCAGAGAACCCCTCTGTCAGTAAGCATCTCATGAGACTTAAGTTCTATGGAACACACATTGGGGAATACCACCTCAGGACACGCTCAGTATTTCCCCTTCTTCATATGACATCACTTTCAGGCTAGACAGAAAACCTTCCCTTCAGCCCTAAGTAAACATGATTTTCATAAATTTCTGTCTTCCTGGTGTTTTTGTAAGTCTCTCCTTGTCCAAGTCAAACCTGGATGCAGAATGACAATTTTTTTCCTATTCTGCCAAAAACCTCACACTCTTACATTTATCCTCAAATATTTTCAGCTTCAAAGGATTAAAAAGAAAATAAAAGGCAAGATAAAAGTCCTGAAATTCCATCAGCTATTCTGAAAAGCTTTAGCAATTCCATCCACCCCTGAATTTCATGGTCACCCTTAGACCCTGCCCCGTGTGTTTCTAGTTTCCCTCTAATCAGACATTTAAGCTTCCTTTTCCCCAGGAGCCTGAACATGGTGTACACTCAAAAGTCATTGCTGTGGGTTCTGTAGCTCAGGCTTAGGAGGAGCTTGGCCAGCACCAAGTCTGCAGAAGGTTCCTTACAAACTACAGCGAGCCACGCTCACCTAGGAACCCGGGAACTGCGGAAGAGATTCAGCCTAAGCCTTCCACGCTGACAAGAAGAGGCAGAGGTTCCTACTACCCCTCACCCCCAACCTGTTGAGGGACAACACTGAATTTAGGGAGGCTGAGCCCAGGACTGTCTATGTCACTGATCCCCTGACATGGGCTCTGTATAATCACAAGTTGCTGAGGAAGACTGGGGAGAGAGGCATCTCAGGAGGTGACCCTGGTTCCCAGCTCCTTCAGGATGTTCTCATAACATAATTGTTGAAGTTTACACAATCTGATAGAGATTTCTATTGTTTTTAAGTTTTGTCTTGATACAAATTGCAAAAATGTAAATAAAACCCTTCCTTGAACATTCTAGCGCTCTCTCTCTCTCTCTCTCTCTCTCTCTCTCTCTCTCTCTCTCTCTCTCTCTCTCTGTGTGTGTGTGTGTGTGTGTGTGTGTGTGTTGTAAAACTGGAATCTTTTGTTGAGTTAAATGGAATAGATTATAAACCACATTTGTCCTTTTAGTTAAAAATCAGCTTAAAACCCACATTTAGGGCATTCTTCAAAGGAGGAGCCATTTCTAAAAAGGGTCATTTGGCTTATGTTGACAGAACAGGAGAAGGGGCAAGGTGGCACACACCTTTAATCCTAGCCCTTAGAAGGCAGAAGCAGGTGGATTGTTGGGAGTTTGAGACCAGCCTGATCTACATAGTGAGTTCCAGGACAGTCAGAGCAACATAACAGAGCATGTACTGGCTAGTTTTATGTGTCAACTTGACACAAGCTAGAGTCATCAGAGAAGAAGAAGCCTCAGTTGAGGAAATGCTTCCATGATATCCAGCTGTAAGGCATGTTCTCATTTAGTGACCAATGGGAGAGGACCCAGCCCGTGATGGTGGTGCCATCCCTGAGAAGGCAGCCCTGGGTTCTATAAGAAAGCAGGCTGAGCAAGCCAGGCTATTTCTCTATTTAATGAGGCAATTCCACACAATTTATCTGGTAAGCAAGAGAGATTTATTTCTGGGATAAACTACAGCCAATAGGGATTGGTTACAGGATCCAGAGAGATGAGGTACCATTCAGCAGAGAACTCAGGCTTGGTTTCCCATCCAGATTCCAGGAACATGAGGTATCCAGAAGAGACCAAGCACGTATGCACCTCAAGTCTTAAGGGGCTCCCTTTTGGCCACGCCCCAGGGGCAGGTCATAAGCAGGTGTGGCGGTTACCTGCTGTCACTCTAGGGGCAGTACTTCAAGGTCAACGCTGGAACAACTACAAACTATACCAGGGGAAGCAAGCCAGTAAGCAGCACCTCCTCCGCGGTCTCTGCGTCAGCTCCTGCCTCTGGGATCCTGCCCTGTTTGAGTCCCTGTCCTGCCTTCCTTCAGTGATGAACAGCAATGTTGAAGTGTGAGCCACACAAACCCTTTCCTCCCCAGCTTGCTTTTTGGTTACTGTGTTTCATCACAGCAATAGAAACCCTAATTAAGACAGACCCTGTCTCAAAACAAAACAGGAGGATACCACTTATTAATAAAATAAACATATGTAAACCCAACAACTTTGAAAATTTATTCAGGAGACATTATTCTGTACTTTGTGTATTTTTTTCCCAAGTTCTTGCAACTAGTATAAAAAATTGAATGTTACTGCTACAACCTAACAAGTCAAGAAACCAAAGTTTTAAGAGGTTGCTTAGAGAGGTGACGCCATCAAGCTAGATTCTGTGGCAAATGAAAAGCTGAGAAGCAGTATGATTGCAGGCAGGCAGAGGAGTCCTAACCTGGACCTGACCTGGCCATGGCAAAGAGAAGCTTGCCTGGTAGAGAGGTGCTGAGCTGAGTCGCCCAGTACCCTACCCTGAAAGCCATCCCTTACCCAAGGCTTCCTTCCCAGTTACTCTTATTTCTATTACTGAGCCTGTATGATTCTCATTCAGGCTGAGATACAGGTGACATTGAAAGAATGTGGTTAATGGATCATTTAACTTGTTTTGATATAGAGGAGTCTCCAGTCTGGGCCACAAAGTATCTTTTAAATATACACACACACATACACACACACACACACACACACACACACACACACACGCACGCACGCACGCACGCACGCACGCACGCAACTGGAGATGATAACATGACCAAGAATGTCTCTTGTGTGGCTGTGCTTAGGCTGGGCTGCTCCTAGGGTGTCCTGGGGATTTTCTTTCCTTCTTTCCCCGTCTCCCAAACTATTCTTTGTCTGTGGACCCCTCTTTGCCCTTCCTGTCTTCTACAGTGTCACTCACTCGGTGCTTTGCCTGAAACTTAAATGAATCTGAGGACACAAAGGGACAATGAGACTCGTTACCTGAGGCAAGAAGCCACCTGCACTCATTGAGGGATGCTGTTCTCAGGTGTCCTGCCAGTTTGTACCAAGGGCATTAACCACAAATACCAACCCCCAGCTCCCTTACTCGAGGACAGCCCTCTGTGCCCTCAGACTGGTGGGTCCTGAGGGAGACAGGGAAAGGGCACCTGCACTCTTGCTGCCATCCATATTAACTCAGTCCTTTCACTACAGCAGATCAGGAAGAAACAGCAGGGGGACTGAGCTGTCCCAAATCACAGCACCTGCATCTGATTGTGACAGGTTTTTAAGTACATTATGGGACCAATAGTATTCCTTAGGCCACACAATAGAACAGAGGTGAGCTTTCTTACGAGTCCTTGGTTACTGCTCTAATTAACTCTCTATAACCTAAAAGTCAAAACAATGTGAACCACTCAAACATTTGTTCTGAATAGGCAATGCCAGCTAAGTTAGCAAAGCCTTTTTTCCCTGCCAAACAATTGGCTTTGATTTTCTCTGTGCTGCTGGCTCAATGCAGTCGAATACTGGACAGAAATCTCTGCACAAAGGCCATGTATTACATATACTCAAGTATCATGTGTTCATTTGACATATAGTCATGCTTCAAAAGTGAGATGTGAAGGAAAGGTGGTGTGCAGGTGTCAGGTGATGAAAGACACTGGACACTGATCAGGAGAAATGATGTAAAGTCTTCACAGAATGAGGACAGTTGCTGAAGTGGAATAAATGAACTGTGTGCTCTTTCTATAAGGAACCAGTTGCATCTGAAAGATATGGAGAAAGTGGATCTGTATGCAGAGAGCAGATCCGTATGCTTTGTTCACTTCAGAGCTTGCCGAGTGAGAAGCACACCTGTGATGCATTTGTGCCAGAGGGGCGGGTGGTCTGAGCTGAGTGATGGCATGCTGAGGTCAGCACGAGTCACTGTAGAGAAGACAGGTTCTCCTTCAGGCTTTCTGGCTCCTGGCCAAGATGCTCAGTTACTGGATTAGAAACAGGACTCCTAGTCAGACAAGGTTAGATGGTGCCAGCAAGGCCCTGTGACAGCAATCAGTTGAAAATTAATCTAAGTTAGATTAATCAGTGTCCAGGGCCATTATGGCACCTGACTCATAGTGGGACTAGTTGAGGAGCTGAGGAGACAGTTTGGTGGATAAGAGAGCTTGCTATGCAACCATGAGGACCTGAGTTAGAGTCCCAGGATCCGAGGTATGGCCCTGGGTGCCTGTGGCCCTGGCACGGGTTAGGGGAACACAAGCAGACTCAAGAGTTCACTGTTTGGACAGCCTGTCAAGGTGAAATGGCAATCTTCTGGTTCAGTGAGAGACCCTGTCTCAAGGGAATAAAGTGGAGACTAAAAGGAAGGCACTCAACATCCTTTTCTGGCTTCCATGTGTGTGAACATAAGACACAAATACCCACATATTGGTGTGTATCAACCACACACATGCACCTACACACACACACACACACACACACACACACACACACACACACACCACAGCCACCTACACCAAAAAGAAAGAAAAAGTAAAAAGTACTAGCTAAACAAATGAATGACAACCTCAACTGTACATAGAACTTATGCCAGTTGTGTCTGTCTGTGTGTGTGTGTATGCTTGTGTTTGTGTGTGTGTGTATGTATTAAAGATTGCAGTCTTCCTTTACATTCTATAAACTATAATACGGCTGCAGTATTCTCAGTGACACAAAACAAGAAAGGAAGAAGGAAGGAAGGGAAAGGAGAGTTTACCCTTGCAGTCAGCCCAGTAGACAAGGAGGGCTACCTTCCTCTCCCTCATCCTCCTCCCTCTCCCCCAAATTGAGTGTGTGTGTGTGTGTGTATTCACATGTGTATGCGTGCATGGAGGACAGAAGAGGCATTAAAGCCTCAGAGCTAGAGCTACAGGCCTTTGAGAGATGCCTGGCTTGGGTGCTGGGATCCGAACTCCAGCCCCCATGACTGTGCAGCAAGTATTCCTAACTGCTGAGCCCTGACAGCTGTCTCTCACTCATCATCCAATCACAGCAGAGTCTACGGGAGAAGCTCCAGGCCCTGGGCACAAGCCCCCAAAGCCTGGACAGAGTCAAGCCTGGTGGCTTAGCCTGCAATCCCCGCTACCTGGGAAGCTGAGGCAGGAGAATGGAAAGTTCATGGCCTACCTGGGTAACTTACTGAAACACTATCTCAAAAGCAAAAAAGAAAAACAGGACATAGCTCCATGGTAGAGTACTTGCCTAGTAAGTGTGAGACCTAAGATTTAACCTCTAATACCAAACAACAACCAAACCCAGGCAAAGGCTAAAAAATAAAAGGCTAACGGGTAGAAAAATGGGGTATTGAGAGTCAAGAGAATCAAAATATGAGGAATTAGAGACATTTAGATAAAATTTAAAAATGAACAAAACCAAATTCTTGGATGATATGCTATGAATATGGAAATAAAGAAGAATTGGGCTTTATTCTGCCTAACACTTTAACCATTTATTACAAACATTTTCAAATGTGCAGAGAAGTTGTAAATTGTATAGTAAAATGCCATCACCATTTCACAATGATCTTTTCTTTATTCTGCCTTCATCATATGCCACTCATCTGCCTCCTTTCAGTAATCCATTCTCATTTTTTGGTGTTTGTATAGTATTGTCATATAGGAACACAGCTGTGACATTAGTTCTCATGACTTCTGTCATTATTTATAGCAAGGTGAATACAGCCAGCATGGCTGGCTGTCCTATATTACACATTTTCCCCACGGTAATAGAATCAAGTGTACATGTGGAAATTTATTATGCAGACTACATTTCCCAGATTCCATTGCAGCTAGCATAGTCATGGTACTAAGTTCTGATGAATAAGCCACAAGAGCAGGTATCTGCAACTTTTCCAGGCTCTTTCACTAAGATGTAACAAGTCTGTACTGTTTGCTTTCTCTGCCATCCCTTCCTCCGTTCTGCTTTCTAGAATACAGATGCCATTGTCTTGGACCACAAGAATAAGGACTACAAGCCTGGAAAAGGCATTGTGGAGTCATGGACAGGAGGAAGTTAAGAGCTCTGAGGACTCCATAGAGCAGATCACCTTCCTCTCAGAGTTAATGCCTCCAGGTCGTCTGGACCACTCTTTCTTTTTGCCAATGAAAGTGCATCACAGCTTTGGTTTAGATATTGCTTCTCCATGCTGCTCCCACCCTTATTACTTCACTGCATCAATTCAACATTCACTCTCGTCTCCCTGCCTCGTGGGATGACCTCCATCATCATCATCTGTTGAAGAATATTATTTTATGGTGGGTTACTTTTGTCTATGTTGCATTTGTTTAACTCTGTGAAGCTGTGTTACTGTGCCTGTCTAAAACATATGATGGTCTAATAAAGAGCTGAATAACCAATATTGAGGCAGGAGAAAGGATGGGCAGGGTTGGCAGGCAGACAGAATAAATAGAAGGAAAATGTGGGAGAAGTGAGATCAAAAAGTGAGAAGGAGGATGAAAAGCACCAGCCACCCAGCTACACAACCAGCAACAGAGTAAGAAAAAAAAGTAAGATATTCAGAAGAAAAGGAAAAAGCCCTGAGGCAAAAGATAGCAGGGATAAGTTAAGAAAAGTTGGCAAGAAATAAGCCAAGCTAAGGCCAGACATTTATAATTAAAAATAAGCTTCATTGAGTGACTTTTGGGATCTCGGTGGCGGGTCCCCCAAAAGAGCAAAAAACAATGACAACAACAACTGTCAGCTACGTTCTCAGCAGTCCACCCAACTGCAATTCTTTCCATTTCTACTCTACTCCCAATACTGTGCCATTCATATTCACACTGTCAGCTTGGGCTCCGTTGTTATACTTTGATGGACAGCCTCACTTTAAAGGTGGAGGTAAGGTGAGGGTGGCTTGTCTTTTTCTCTTAGACCCTGAAATGCCAGAACTGGGGCCCTTTGCTCTATAGAACCAGGTGCCACCTTAGATGCCATGATTTGTAACCTTATCTTACTCACTGAGTATAGTAACCATCACCTTAAAGCCTTTTATCCTTAGCCACATATAGATGCCTGCCACATGGTGGTATAACAACCCATGAAAGTATTTTGAGTAATACAACTGAACCAGAACCTAGTACCTTTTTCATATCTATTGCTTCTGGAAATTTCTTTTAGGTTGTATCTTGTTTGCTTGTTTATTTGTTTGTTTGCTTGTTTATTTGTTTGTTTGTTTGTTTGTTTGTAGAGAATCACTGTGTACCCCAAGCTGGCCTTAAAGTCACAGTCTTCTTGCCTCACTCCCCCAAGTGTTGGGATTACAGTGTACTACCACACTGGGTGTGCAAAGGCTGAGAACCAATGCAGCGGGCTTACATGCTCCTGTAATACAATAAAACAGATTTTGTACTGGCAGATCAAAACTGAGCGCGTATAAACATAACTGGCATTGTTTCTCTTCCTCCAGGTTTGGGGTACACCAACCTTGAGAGGTACCAGCCATGTCTAAACTGAATAATATGTCCCTTTAAAGTTAATCCCAGTTCAGAGACCAGGACATCCACTAAGACTGTCTGTTTAGTGGGTCATAGAGAGAAGCTATTGAAATCCTCAAAGTTCTAATATGCTATTGGTTCAATACATGTTGAGAAAAAAACACAAATGAAGGCACTTGTGTTAGGATGCATTTGGCTGGGAGGAATGCCAGCCCACTGTGTATATCCTTGGTACAAAAATCCAAAACTATAACAAACACAAAAAGCACATGTTTCTAAGGGTTACTTTTAGCTTTGAGCCATCAGGATGGCCAAAAATGAGGATGGAGATGTGACATGCAATCCTAATTAGTTTTAACAATAGAAACCCAGAGTCAGATATCAGGATGAAAGCTGAAAGATCAGAGAAGCAGAGCAGCCAGCTACCAGAGAGTTCTTACCTCTATGCAATCTCAGACTGAATGGGCCAAGATTCTGTCTCCACCAGCCTTATATTCCTGTCTCCACCTCCCTAGTGCTGGGATTAAAAGCCTGTGCCACCACTGCCTGGCTCTGTTTCTCTTTTAGACGGGTTCAATCTCATGTAGCCCGGGGTGGCCTTGAACTCCTAATCTTCCAGCTTCCTCCTTCCAAGTGCAGGGATTAAAGGTATGTGCCACCACTGCCTGTCCTCTGTGGTTAACTAGTGGCTAGCTCCACCCTCTGATCTCCAGGCAAGCTTTATTTGTCAGAACACAAACAAAATATCATACAACAGAGATGGCAAAGTTTATGGTTTTAAAAATAGACCGACACACCTTCTCCACTTGATTCCTTGCTGCTTCAGATCTGCCTGACTCCTGGACAGCAGCTTTCAAAGCAATCTCAGGATTTCAAAGCTGGAGATTTTTGTTTTTGTTTTTTTTTTTCCCAGCATGGGATTTTGTATATCCCAGACTGGCCTTGAACGACTCCCGGTCCTCTTGTCTCTACCTCCCAAGAGCTGGGATTGCAGTCTCTCAAACCACCACACTTTGCTGAACCTGACCCTGAAAGATGATTACAATCATCACCTCTACAAAGGCAAGAGAACATCTAAATTATTTCAGAAAATTACCAGTTTGGAGCTAGAGATGTAGCTCAGTGGTAGAGCATTTATTTGCCTAATGTGCCTCGCCCCCCCCCACACACACACACACACCTTACTTAAATAGAACTCCTTTCTTTGGTACTATTACACCCACACCACAAATGTAGGAGATTAGTGGAATGAGTTCACGTAAGCAAAGAAAGAGGAGCACGAAGTAAAGAATCCCAAACGATGAACAACAGACTCGTGGATCAGAGAAAAATCCCAGTTAGAACCATGCAGCCTGGAAAAGGCCCTGAGGCAGCCGCAGCCATGTGCCAGCCCCTGAGTCCAGCAGATTACAGCCCCAGGGAGCCACTGATCGGGTCTTTGTTGGCTTTCTATCTCACTGCCTCCTTTAGCATTCATCCACAGGGCCCGGGGAGGGCAGTGGCTCTGCCTCAGACTAGCAGCTGACATTTCTGTTCTCTTGACATCTATCCTCCTGTATTTACTCAAAACGGAGTTTGTCTATGACCTGAACCATTTTTTATCACTGTCCTCTTAACCATCCCTCAAAGGCTGTGCTGTCCCCCAAGACTCCCTCCTTTCTCTAATAATAAAATCTCCATTTTTTTAAAGCTGGTTGCATAACAACTTAGCAAGACTACATTTTTCCAGTCCTCCTTGCTAGCTGTGCTCATGTGACTAAGCTATGGCAGGAATGGGTGTCTTTTCCAGGTCATGTTCTTCATGTGGCTGTATGTGTTTAATATATGTGTGTGCATGAAGGTACATGCACATATGTGTGTGCATGTGTACAAATACAGAGGTCAAAGTTGAATGTTGTCTTCAATTGTTCTCTACCTTATCTTTTGAGAAAAGGTCTCCCATTGAACCCAGCATGCAACAGTTGACTTGACTAGCTGATCAGATAGCGCCAGGGAGCTGCCTGTCACCGCCCAACCCTGCACTGGGGTTTGGCTTTTTAACATGTGTGCAGGAGATTAGAACACAGGTCCTCAGGCTTGAATGCAGACACTTGACCAAATGAGCTGTCTCTCCACCCCAGGTCACATCCTGGAATAGAGTGCCTGTGCTTACCTCACTCTTGCCCCCTTCTTCCTGGCTGGAAGGCTACAGCATCTTTCCTGTCAGCAGGGAGAAGAACCAGAGGAACACAGAGAAGGAACAAGGTGAAGAGCCAGACTCCCGACACAATCAAACTGCCACCCTGGACCAGGTCATCTACTGGGTCCTGGAGGAGCCCCTGCTGTGTCTCAGCTCCCACATCTGAGGAGTCTCTGCTACTTTGTTGTGTCTTGCTGAAAAACCAGCCTGCCTCCATCTTAGGCTTAAAAGCCATCTTACAGTAAAGACAAACTAAGTTCATTTCTATTTGTGATTAAACCTCTGCTTATCAAGGACTGGGCTCTGCCCCACCTGTAACCTTAAATGCAAATGGTTCTGTACTGTCTGTTCTAGGAAAGGCAAGCATGTCTTTGCTTCAAATGTTGTAAATAACCATTTTGCAATCCTACCTTTGTTTCAAAAGGTATGACTACTTTTTTTTAACTGCCTGTTGTTCTGACTACCTTGTCATGTGCCCTTTGCAATGCTGCATTTGTTTCAGGAGTTGTTAGGACTAACTTGTTATGATGTCCTGCTCCTGTAACCTTGCCTATTTTGCCCACCAAATCCCCTATTTGGAAACTCTCTACCCCTGAGCTATAAAAACCATCTGTCCTACCTTTTGTTATTTTCTTTTCTTCTCTCTCTCTTTCTTAGGCATTGAGTGGGAAGGTGAGTAGAGGGGGTTGTCTTCCTCACATCCGATACTGACCTCTCGACCCCCACCCTACGGGGAGGCAGCTTGTGTACAGGAATAAAAAAGCTTGCTTTAATTCGGCCGTGATAATTGGAGTTGGCAGTCTTTCTCCTCCCACCTGAACACCATTCCTTTCCACGCCATCTTTGATCATGTTTATCACCTAATCCAAATGCCACATCCCCAGCATCCCACTGAACCCCCTCCTCTGTCACCTCAGCCACATTTTGACCTGTGTTCACTTCTTCTATGTACTGTGCCTGAAGTTCCCAGCATAGTGCAGCAGATGGGATCTCATCAGGCTGAAGCTCCTCATTTAAGGCTATTTAAAGTTATTTAGAGGCTTTGGGGGAAAAGGAACCCCCAATAAGCTCTCTATTAAAAATGGACCCTGGTTACAAAAGAGATCAACAAAGGAAAAACAAACAACTTAACCAACAGTTGCATTTCTTATATCCTGAGACATTCAGAGAAAAAGGGAACAGAGGTGACATGGAATGTCAGCTTCAACAAAGCACTTGCCTAGCAGGTGTGAGGCCCTGGGTAGAGCCTCAGTGACCCCCCCCAACCCCCTGTGCACCTACCCACCTCCACCCCCAATGCCTAAGAAAGAGAGAGAGAAGAAAAGAAAAGAACAAAAGGCAGGCTAGATGACCAGTCTCTGGGTCTCTCTGGGTGACAAGTAGGAGGAAGACAAACAGGGGCTAGGAAGTAAAGTTGTTTGCATAGTGTCTCTTACCTCCTGCGGGCCAACCAAAGCTGCCATGGCTTCACAGGGTGACCTTTGTTCTTCTGGAGTGTGTGGGGGGCTGGGGGTCTACCTTTTGTCTTTGTAAGTTTCTGTCCAGCTGTTAGACACAGAACTTCCCTGTGCGCAGTCCTTAATTTGCCTTAGGATCAACAATCCTTCTTACTTAGGAGTAGCTCAAGCTGTTTTCCCTTCAGACTCAACAGATATCTGATAAACATCTGTTAAATGCTGTGTGACCAATAGGAAGCTCTACTACTCAATGCAAAGGAATTCTTGGGTGGGAGTTATCTCAGAGCAAGGTACACATTCTCTTTAAATCACACAAGAATCTTGAGAAGCAAATTCTTATTATGACCACTTTGCAGGTGAGAAAAACGGGGCTCCCAGAAGCCTAGCAATTTGCCCAAAGAAAGTTCACACGTGCACACTCATGTGGAGGTCAGAGGACAGCTTGTAAGTGTGGGTTCTGGGGGCTGAACTCAGATCATCAGGCTTTGTAGAATGTGCTCTTACCCACTGAGCCATCCCATTGCTCTCAATTTTGAAGTGTTTTGTTTGTTTGTTTGTTTGTTTGTTTATAAGTATCTAGTCACATTAGTCAGGAAAACTGGGATTCATGGAGGGGTGTATGCACCTCCCCCCCCCCTCCCCCAAGTGGTTTGAATTCACCTGAGACTTGGAAATGGCCAAATGGCCTACGTTTTTCTAGTGACTTTGGGGATTGGTTAATATTCATATCTGAAAAAATATGAGGACCTGAGAAAACCTGCCCATCTATTTTATCAGAGGAAAAGACAGTGAGGGGACCAAGGTGACAGCCTCACAGCAGCCCGTGGGGGATTGTGACACCAATGGGGGCGGGCAGGCATTGTACATCCATGGGATGCTGGTTTCTGTGGAGCCAAGTGTACATAAAACACTCTGTCCCTTAATACTCTAGTCAGAGAGCTTGGACCCAGAGCTGCTCACCTGGACACCGACCTTTTAAACTGAAAATGGACAGCTAGGAACAGGGGGAGTGTGTCCTAGATTTCCCCACATGTATCTGAGGATGTTGAAGGAGGGTGACCACATAGCGTCAGAAAGATTTTACAGCCATCTACCTGCCAGAACATTCATTATGGAGGCGTTTGGAGAGATCTCATAATGGGAGGTCACAGCCGGAAGACGGGAAGGGTGGTGGCAAGAGGAGTCAGAGTAGTCTTCATGGCCCTTTACCTGGGCTGACTGGGTCCCGAGCACAGAGAACCAGGTCTGGCCTAACCCTGGGCAGCCAAACTCCTTCAGAAAATCCCTTAAAAATCAATTAAAGGAGAAATGGCCAGAATGGGTGAAGTTGTGAGAGAGAATCAGGAGAAGGGGAGGAGAGGGGAGGCCTTAGAGGAGGTGGGCCTTAGCTCCACTGTACTCAAGCTAGCTGTGGTCTGGTATTTACTCCTGGCCCTTAGGCCCCTGCCAAGTGCCAACTCCACCCCAGCTAGCCTGTCCTGGAGCCCTTCTGGCCCCAAACAACCAAGGGCTGTTGAACCCTGATCTTCCTGATGGGCTCTAGCAGGCCTGAGCACAGCAAACATGGCTCTGGTAGGCCTTGCCCTTCCCCAGTTCCCTCTGCCTTGCTAGACTGTTAGATTACATTCCTAAAGCCAGCCACCAAGGTCTGTTCCCTTATTTGGCCACTTCCTCCTCCTGTGGCTGACCACCAGTGTCCAGCTATCAAAGTATTGAAGTCCAGCAATCAAAAGCCCCCCTTTGGCTGCCCTAATTAATGTGCCCAATCAAAATTAACCAACTTATTCTAACACGGAGTTTTTCCCTTTCCCTTTATAAGCTGCCATTTGCCTATGGGCCCACATGTTTCTCCTCTCTATCCAGAAGTAGCCCTTTGTCCTTCTGGGGCAAATATCCCCTACCCCGTTGACCCCTTTCTCTTCTCCCTTGTCCTCTACCTCCTGTCTTTGTCTCTTATACTCCCTGCCCTTTGTCCCTCTGGGGCAAATAAATCTCCATTGTGCTGAGAACTTGGTCTTGGTGTGTCCTGTGCTGATGGTGGTCTTTTTACCTCCTAGCCACTGGCAGCAGCCACTTATAATTTGGTTTCCAGTGGTGCAGATGGATGGGACCTCCGGATAGCCTTTGGGGCACCTTCTTAGAGGAGGCACTGTGTGGGGGATTATGAGAGAGACCTCTTGCCTGTGCTCCCTGGCTGTCCCCTACTGGGAAGCCTCTAAGCCTGGGCAGCAATGCCTTATCCCCCTTGTTGCTGGCCGGTAGAGAGGGAGAGATCACTAGGCCTGCCTGGCTGTTGGCATGGGGAGGAGACTTGGAAAGCATTCAGGACAGGCAGCGGTGGGAATGTTGCCTTTACCAGGAGAAGGCCACACACAGAGGCTGGAACACACACACACACACACACACACACACACACACACACACCACAGGGGAGAGAGAGAGAGAGAGAGAGAGAGAGAGAGAGAGAGAGAGAGAGAGAGGAGAGGAGGGAGGAACTGGGCTGAAAACACCATACTGAATAGTCCCATCATCTGTGACACAAAACATTCTCATACACAGAGCACAGGTTTACACGGAACACACACACACACACACACACACACACACACACACACACACACACACACCCGCTGTCAGCAGTCCTGGCGTTGTTGTTCAGCATTAACCAGCTTTATTAAGGGACAAAGCTCCTGCAAGGAGACACAGCCACACAGTTGTGGGGTCAGTGGGGAGGAGTTCCCAGACTGAACATACACAGGACAAGAGGAGGATCTGACAGAAAAACAGATTATAATCCCACAGGTCAGAAAGCCCCTGGCTAGCAGCCCAGGTGACAAAGACAGTCGACCACTGGGAGGCAGGCCGAGTTTTTTTGGATTTATACCGGTCTTCTAGAATGAACTTCTTGCTGCTTTGGGAAATGAGGGAAACTACTTTTTGTAGGTAGAGTATTTGTGAGATAATTCTGGGGCCTGGGTCTCTGTGAGTATGACACCAGGAAAAGCAACTCAGAGCTTTGATTCTCAGCCTTGAGAGGGGTTTCCGGGAATCCCCTGGAAGCTTGACAAAATGCTCCCCACTCCAGAATCTGGGGGGAGGGGCTGTGTAATTGGAGCTCAGAGACCACACACCAAGTCAGTTGCTAGGGCCGCAAGCCTCTGCTGCAAACTTTCCCCTCTCCCAGCGCAGCCGTGATACGGGCTGTCACTCAGCAGACCCAACCCTTCTCTGTGGCCATTGCTGCCACAGGTAAGAAAAGCATTGGACTTTGTTTGTTTACAACCAGGAAAGCCAAATGTTTTGTATACTCCCCTGTATTTTCCCCTAGAGCAGAGATCCCCAACCTGTGGGTCATGACCCCTTTGCGGGGTAGAACGACCCTTTCACAGGGGTCACCTAAGATCATCAGAAAATACAGATATTTACATTACAATTTGCAACAGTAGCAAAATTACAGTTATGAAGTAGCAACAAAAATAATTTTATGGCTGGGAATCACCACAACATGAAGGACTGTATTAAAGGGTCACAGCGTTAGGAAGGTTGAGAACCACTGCTCTAGAGTAAGACAAGCCATTTGGTGCTGGAGGGACCAACTCACCACTCACCTGTGTGTCAACAACCAAAGAGTCCAGAGGGAATAACTGATGTAGGAGACACTTTCCTTAAGACATGGAGGCAAGAAACTCCACCTCAGGTGTGATTTACACAGTGGCTCCATGGCACCAGATATCTAACTGCTGGGGAGATGTCTCAGTGTGTAAAGTATGGTTGTGCAAGCATGAGGCCCCACCCAGGGAACAGCAGTGTATGCCTGAAATACTGGGACTGTGGCGCAAAGACTGGTGGATTGCTGGGCCTTGACAGCCAGTCAGTCAGACCAGCCCAAATAGTAAATCTATCCAGGGAGAGACTCTATCTGAAAAAACGTAAGATATGATAGGGAGCCATAGAGGACATCAGCCTTTGGCCTCCCCAAACATCCCTATAAGCAAGCATACCTTTGTGCTCACATGGGCCCACACACACTCCTGACTGCTGGAACACCAGGTAAACTGGAATCTCGGCTGTTCATTTACCAGTGTGATGAGCCGGGATGCCACTGACCAAAATATTCCTCTTCCAAGGCATTGCCTCATTCAAAATGTCCCCAGAGACTAATGCTAACCTAATCCTCACTAATATGGAAATTCGAGTCTTTTTGTTGTCTTGTACCAAAGACAAGGTCAAAGAAACGGATTGGTTTTGTAAGCTGTGTGCTTTGTATATTATTGGGTTAGGATGCTTTCAAAATTCAAATTTGATTAAGTAAGAGAATGGAACTTGATGGTCGTTAGTAACTAGAAATCCTACCTTTGGGCACAGTTGGATCCAGGCACCCAAGTGCCATCAGAACTTACCCTGTTGATCTCCACCCAGCTTCCTTTACCAGCTCCTTTATTAGGCTCATAATTGGGAGATAGATGCTGGGAGGGTCAGCCTTACTTCCACCTTTTCAGAAATCCTAGAAAAAGAAGAGTTTGTGTGACAATAATTCAAGCAAACAACCCTGAATAAGTCCTGTTAACTGGACATGGGTCAGATACAGGAATCTGGACCAGTGTCTATTACAGACAGTGGAGGTCCACTTGCCCATTTATAAATCTAAGCCAACCACTAAAATCATAGAGAGGTCATGGAAAACCAGAGTTTTAGGGCACAACCCAGGCTCCAGCAGCCTCAGCAGGGCAGGCTCAACCACCCCTCCTAACATCACAGGTGTGGATTGGAGACCCAGGGTACTGATTTCTAAGCTCTAGTGTCCTCAGAGAAACTGGACCAGGGGCACATGGATAGTAACAAAAAAAAGTTTATTAGGAAAGAGAAAAACACTTGTGAGAACGAGAGTGGGCCAGAACTGAGAGAGGTTAGAAGCTCTGCCCCTTACATGTAACCCTGGTAGGGAGAGGTTTCCAGTCTTTCTGCCTACAGTTTTCTTCATCCCATCCTTTTGTGCACTTATTTATCCAGTATTGTATGCAGACATGCATGCCTCAGTGCTAATGTCATGGTGAGAAGATGGCTTTCAGGAGTCAGTTCTCTCCTTCTACAAGGTGGGATCTGGAAATCAAACTCAGTGTTGCCCTTGTGGGTTAGCACCTCTCTTTATTCACTGAGCCATCTCAGTGGCCATTCCATCTTAATCTTGATGCTCCCCCTCTCTCTGCCTTACCCCCTTGCCATATCAAAATGCCAATTAAAGAGGGAGCATGGCAAAAAACTGGAAAGGAGTTCAATCCATGTGCACTGGAAAGAGGAACTAGACCCTAAGACGGAGCTGGTGACCTTAAGTTCATCTTCAGGGTACTGGCATAAGCTATAGATTTAAACAGGGAAGAATCAATCAGGCAGGGAATGCACTGGCATAATTATGCAGTTCTGGTCACGGTGTGGGCCTGTCCTTCAGAGTTTCAGCTGCCCTGCAAGGTGGTCCCAAACATTGTTAATCACTGTCATTCCCTGAGGGGATCAATATGGTTCCTAAGACAGGTCTGCTCTGGGGAATATGTTGGGGGTGGGTAAGTGTTCTCATCTTGGAGGTTACATGCAAGGCTTCATTGTCCCAGGGATCCAAGGAAACTGTATTTAGGACAATGACTTACCTGTCTTTGTACCTTCACCTTGGAAAGAGGATGAGGTAGATTAGTAGATAGATGTTCCTTGAAATACTGACATGCATATAAAGAAGGGAACATGAGTCCAACCCAGAGAAAAGAAGACATGAAGGGGAGGTATCCAGCATCAATCACTTACTGAGAATGTGGAGGCCCATGCTCAGATTGGGTAGAAAAGAGTTGGTGCTCAGCCTAAACACAAGAATGGAGTAAGAGATTTAAGATCAGGGAACCCTCTTCTGAGAAACTATGGAATCTCTAGGTAGTAGAAAGATAAAAAGAATAGTAGCCTAACTCAGTATCTAATTATCAGCACACTAATGTTCACAAATGGTCTTTGTGAACCTCTCAATTAAGGTTGGTTAACTAGGCCAGTGTTTCCCAGATACCTTGGATTCCAGGAACAGCCAGGCCTGGCAGGCAGGACAGACCACCTGCAAGATGAGAACACTGGCTGCGCCCAGGAGCAACATCATCTTTTATAGAGACAGAAAATTATAATGTGTGTAGACATCCCAGGTGTGAACGGGGATTGGGTAACTAGCAGAGCTATCTTAGGCCCTTGGGTTTACTACAGCAGAATGTTCTAAACTGCCTGGAAAGAAGACTGCAGGACAAGGAGGCCAATGATGTTCAGCTAGGCCTCTAAAACAAACAAACAAACAAACAAGAAACAGGCATACACCACTGTACCCCATTACTGGCCTCTTTCATAAGGGTACAAACTCAATTCTTGGGAGCTCAGCTCTCATGACCTAATCATTTCCTAGATCCAAGGGATCTGGTGCCCTTTTCTGGCCCCCTCAGGCACCTGCACTCACATGCACAGATAAACATTCATAAGGAGCTAAGTGGTCATAGAAGCCCTGAGCCTAGCATGTAGTAAGCACTCAGGACCCAAATGCTGGTTTCTGTTTGCTATGTGGAGAGCCATGGGAGTGTATAGGGAAGTGACCCCAGTCTCTCACAGTGTTATCTGTGGACTCTAGCTTTTCTCTACAGGATTTTGCACTTCTATGATTCTGAGTAGCTCCTCTGTTTTGAGGGAACCTGGAGGGGTGTGTGTATGTATCAGATAGGTTCTCCAGAGGACCTGAAAGGAAAGGATGGAATGGAAAGGATGAGTATGTATTACAAAGGGAGATTTATTAGAATGGATTATAGGACATGGTCTGGGTAGCCAGCAATGATGATCTTCACACTGGAGGGACTGAGAACCATTGAGTACCTGCTCAGTCCACCAGACTGAATACCTCAGCAGTTATGCCTAGAGGATCCTGGAGAGCCACTGACTTCAGTCCATGTTGGAAGCCTGATGGGCATCAGATCCCTTGGAGCTGGGGTTATAGGCAGTTGTGAGCCACCCAACATGATTGCTGGGATCCAAACTCAGTACTTGTTCTTAACTGTTAAGTCATCTCTCCAGCCCCTGTAATTTTAAAACATTTAGAAAAAAAAAATACACTATCCTAGTTTGCTTTCTGTTTCTGTGATAAAGCGCCATGACCAAAAAATACTTGAGGAAAACGTTTATTTCATCTTTTGGGTTCTAGTACATCATCAAAGGAGCCAAGACAGGAATTCAAGGTAGGATCTTGAGGCTGAAACAATGGAGGAATGCTGATTACTAGCTTATTCAGTTACTTTTTTTTACACGGCCCAGGCTCAGCTGCCTAAAGATGGCACTGTCCACTGTGGCCTGGGTTTTTCTACATCAATTAGCAATCAAGAAAATATCCCACAGATATGTCCAAGACCAATCTGGTGGAGCCAATCCTCAGTTGAGGTCCCTTCTTCCCAGGTGACAAAAGGCAATAAGAATTTACCACTTTCTTGGAAGACTTCTTGGAGACTTTGACAACAGTTTACTACTCTTGGCTCTTCTTTGTGTTCAGTGACTCAGTTTCCCCTCAATGCTTTCTATTAGTGCTTCTGGTTCTCAGCTATCTTTCATTTGCACCTTCAGGTCAGTCAAGGCTGTGCCTCTTGGAAGAGAAGTTCTCCTTAGGCCATCAGACCCTGTCCCCTCTCTTCCTACCTGTACAAACAATGCAGGATCACAACTTGTAGCCAGCCACCCCAGAGCAGTGGTGATGTTGGCCAGTGCTGGCTCAGTTCCCACAGGCCATCACGAAATCGAGGAGTAGATTTTTAAGCAACAAAACCCATTCTTAATTTTTCTCCATCTAAGAAATAATGTACACACTACATGTCTGTAAATAGCTACCTGAGTTTTGTACATGAGATGACAAATAACCTCATTGGGCCTCAAACTGTGTTATCCTAACCAACATCTTGACCTTGCTCATGCTTGCCCTGACCACTGCAGGGTGAAATCCTTCTATGACAACCATGTAAGGAGAATTTTACTATTTTTCTTAGACTTTAAAACAAAATGAAACAAAACAGAAAAGTAATGTTTTGGGGCTGGGAAGATGGCTCCGCAGGTAAAGTGCTTCCCATGTGAGAAGCTGTTCAAACATACAGAGAAGTATAAAGCTGAGTGCAGAAGCATATCTCAGGCCAGCAGGCCTGGTGCAGCTGTGAACAATAAAGAGACCCTGTTTCAAGTGAGGTGGAGTGCAAGGAGCAACACCAGAGGCTGTCTGAGCTCCACATGTGTGCTATGGCTTGCACACTTCTGTATACACACATGCACACACACAAGATTAAGAAAAATAGTCTTAGCCGGGCGGTGGTGGCGCACGCCTTTAATCCCAGCACTCGGGAGGCAGAGGCAGGTGGATCTCTGTGAGTTCGAGGCCAGCCTGGGCTACCAAGTGAGTCCCAGGAAAGGCGCAAAGCTACACAGAGAAACCCTGTCTCAAAAAAACCAAAAAAAAAAAAAAAAAAAAAAAAAAAAAAAAGAAAAGAAAAGAAAAATAGTCTTTAAAAGTAACGCTTTTCTACTTCTTGGCACCTTGGCTTAATTTACTTCAGACAAATTCTGTATATACTGATTGTCACCATTGGGTTCCTGGAATAAGAGGGTCTTGGATACAGAAACAATGGTTTTTCAAGAATGACTGATGGCTTCAGTTGCTCTCTGGTGAGGACTGAGGAGCAGCACTGCCCAGGGAGATGTGCCAACTCACCAGGAATTAGCCCAGACTGTCCCTTTGGTACCACCACTTGGTTATATGAGAAGGAACGCTAGCTAGTGAACTACAAACACCCCTCACCCATGTGTCCTTCTGAGATGACATGATTTCAATCTGAGATCATTTCCCCATAATTCCAATGACAGAGGCAAAGAGGAAGAGGTAGAGCAAGCCATTTATCTGAAAGAGGGTCCCAGCTAAGGGCTCCAGGTGAAAGTTGGGAAAAAAGAAAGAAAGAGAGAGAGAGGAAGAAAGGAAGGAAGGAAGGAAGGAAGGAAGGAAGGAGGGAGGGAGGGAGGGAGGGAGGGAGGGAGGGAGGGAGGGAGGGAGGGAGGGAGGGAGGGAAGGAGGAAGGAAGGAAGGAAGGAAGGGAAAAGCAAGGTCTGTGTCAAAACACCCTGTGGTGAAATTCCTTTCCAAACCCAAATTGACACAAAGTTAACACTATAAAAACCATCGTAGCTGGGTTTCTGATTTCATTTTCCGCTGGAACCAACCATCTGAGAAGCAGCTCTGCTCTGCCGTGGGTTGAAGATCAGAGGTGATGAACACTAACCTGGCAGTCTAAGTTACTTACAAACCTTGCATAATCTGTGTGCTTTCTGCCCCAACTGAAAATGTAAATGACATTTTAACCGGAAAGAGGAGAGATCAGACTTGGCAGCTACTTGAGAAAGAGGCATGTAAGCCTTAATTGGTGAAGTATTTTTCAAGAACTTCTTTGCACACAGTTTCTAGATAAACACTTTGCAATAAAGACGTGGAGTTGTTTTTATATTGTCTCTTTTGGCTTTCAGAAGATCCCTTTTCTTAGCCAAATTGGAAAAAAATTAATTTAATATTTAATATAAATTTGAATTAGTAAGGAATACTGATTCATTTGATATTTTAAATGTATACACTTTTAAGAAGAGGCCAAGGTTTTTTTTATTTGCTCTAGTCTTTAAAGTCATAGACTAACAACCTTAATACTTATTTATAAGAAATTTGGGAACAGAAATATTGGTATTGGCCATATATTATGTGGCTGGGTTATTGAATCAGTCCTAGAGAAAACAAAAGTCCCATGAAAGAATCCAATATGCAGAAGTCAGAGAAACTGCAACAATGAAGACAGACAAAGATCTGGCTTTTAGTTAGCATCAGTTGGGTCTGAGTGCAAATTATACCTTTTCAAGCTATGTGGTTAGATACATTTCTTAATCTCTCCAAACCTCCGTTTCAGGACTTGGAAATTCATCACATCTAGCTCACACTGGCCTAAAGAGTCACTGCATGGCTAGTCCTCTCTAAAATGCAGGGAGGGAAGTGCCAGCAACCAATCAGGGCACGGAGGTCAAGGGAAACCTCCTCAATTGCAGTCCTCCACTTCCAGCTACAGGCTGGCTGTTTCTATTCCTTTACCCCAAACTGGAAAGTCTGGAAGGAAGGCAGCCGTCCTTTGCTTGAGGACTGGCTTGTTTCTGTTACAGGTTTTTCCTGGGGATCAGACCTGGCCTCCTCCTGGCCGAAGCTCAACTTCTCTGCCTGGATGTCTAGTCTTTGCACCCATTCACTTGCCCTCACCTTCTCTAACTGACCTACAAAGAAAAACTCCTCTCCCACTAAGGCTACAGAACAGTGTCTTTCTGGGGCCTTTTTCTTTTTTTTTTCTTTTTTCTTTTTTTTTCTTTTTAAGATTTATTTATTATGTATACGTTCTGCTTCTGCTTGCACATATCCCTTCAGACCAGAAGAGGGCACCAGATATCATTCTAGATGGTTGTGAGCCACCATGTGGTTGCTGAGAATTGAACTCAGGACCTCTGGAAGAACAGCCAGTGCTCTTAACCTCTGAGCCATCTCTCCAGCCCCTTTCTGGGGCCTTTAGATGCATAATGTCTTCTAAAAGCCACCCTCTTTGAACTGCCACACTTCCCTCAGGCAGAGCCTCCTTGAATCCCTCCTTTCCCTGACCCAGATCCTGATGGCATTTACTCCCCAGTCACCGCTGGCCTTTTCCTGTGGCCCTGGTGTCCCTCCAGCCAGTCAGAGACTCCCAAGTCCCAGCTGTGAGCCACACTTCATGTAGCTCCCAAGGTAGGACATGGGTGCACAGGTTGCTGAGTTCTATGCAAACCCCAGCCAGGACACAGAGAACCTTAGGTCCAGAACTGGGCCAGGAGATTCTTCCCATACCTCAGTTCTTCCTAAGTTAACAGCCACCAACCAGTTCATTATCTATCTGTCTATGGTTTGACATCTCAAAAAATTCTGGTCACATCCAGTCTAGGAAGATAAAAGCAGAGCAGCCAGGGCTGTTCTCCTCCAGCTCCCAGATGAAGGAACCGGTGTCACTTTTATTATTCAAATGACCCAGGACCTTCTCCTGCCCATCATCCCTTTCCATTGCTCAAGTTCCTCCCTGGCCTCTGGATTTCACAGTTGCCAATGACTGGCAGCTAGATGGTTGCCTTAGTCACTTTTTGTTACTCTAACAGCTGCCTCAGAGGATCAAAACTTAGAATAAAAGGGTTTGTCGGGGCCTCCAGGCTGTGGTAGGTTTCACTGTGCCTGTGGGGGAGCACATCATGGCAGGGGCTAACAGTCCTCACTGATAGAGAGAGAGGAAGGGGTAAGGACTGTTAGCCCCTCACCAGCACATTAAGTGACCTGATTTCCTCCCACAGGTGGGGCCAAGCCTTTAACACACAGGCCTTTGGAGGACTTATATCCAAACCACAGCAAAGCTTACTCTTTCACAGCCATGTTGCTTCCCTGGAAGGCACCTTGTGGGATGTTCCCAGTCCTCCCAAGTTAGGGTCTGTGGTTGCCTCCAACCACCACAGATTAGATGCTATTTTGCCATCCTTACCAGCTCTTAGAGGGAAAATAATAAACAAACAAACAAATAGATAGATAGATATAGTAATAAATAAAATAAATCCAGTCTACACTAACGACTGGGTCTCTACGAAGCTCACTTCTGATTAACTCAGTGCTGAGCACAGTCGATCAATTCCTTTTAGTTCCCAAACTGACATCTGAGATTTCCCCCGCCCCCCCCCCCCAAAAAAAAAAAAACAATGGCATGAAATCCTTTTGGGAGTGCTAGCTGACTTTTCCTTTCTCCCAGAGTTACAGGGACAGAGTTGATGCCTGAGAAGGCTGGGACTCTCCAAGCAGCCCACACTATCCACAGTGGGGTGGAGAACACAGTCCCAGCCCTTCAGCAAGACAGAGCTGGCCACAAACAGCCATCTGGACATCCTGTAACCCGAAACGCATACTTTCAAGAGGGGTGCAAATGACAGTCCAGCAACACAAATAATTTGCCCCCAAATGTTTATCAGCTCCCTGCCACGGCCACTTCCATTTATAGCTTATAAATGGTTATTAACTGGCTCCTTCACATCAGATAACCAGCCCCAGAACAGGTGGCCAGAAGGGTGGGTGATTAGAGGCCTCCTGGGAGGTGCTGTGTGCTTGCCTGTGGGTGGTCTTCCTGCCTGAGGCCAGTGCCCACATGAGAAGCCATAGAAAGCCTCCAATTTGGGAGATAGCAGTCTGTTGTCTGCTTGTGTATAGCTCTGTCCAAGTTACAGCTGGCTTTGCTTTCTGACCAGCAAACACTGCCAAGAAGGGTTGAAAGTTCAGCACTCAGCCTCCCCCCAAAATGCATTCCCTTCCCCTTTTAGTCAGAAGCAAACAGCCCTCCCAGCTCCTTCTTCAAGGGTTCTTTAGAGGGCTTGAGTAGATCTCTTTGCAAACTCAAGCCAGGACACAGGAGCCAGAGGGGCACCCAGTTGGAAGGAGGGGGCATTGTCAGGGTCTTGGTTCTTTGCTAAAATAAGCCTTGTACTATCTTACTTTCTCTTCTTCCTTGGGGGCTGATGTCTCTGTGGTCTGACATACCAGTAACTGTTTGAGAAAGTAAGATAGTACAAGGCTCAGAAAACCTGGCCTCAGAGTTGTGGACATTGCAGGGGCCATGTTGTGCCTCTGCAGAAGTTTAATACAACTATGCCCTTTGTCCTAGATACAACAGCAGCCACTTTTTATTTACCATGAAAAATGCCCCCTGATACTATTGGGGACAAAACTGGCCAGTTAAGGACACTGTGTTAAATGTGTCTAGGAAATATAAATGAACTAAAAGGCTATATCCTGAGTGCCCTAGAAGGCTGTAGAGAGTTCTTGATGCTGTGGCACTGTGCAAACCAGTATAGAATAGACCCCAGGTAGTGTCTACTAATGACCAGTAGTTTTCTGGTTTTGCTCATAAAAACAGAGAATTAGCCAGTGTGGTGGAGCATGTTTGTGATCCCAGCACTTAGGGCACTGAGGCAGGAAAAATGCCATGCAGTGGAGGCCAGGTAGGAGCTATATAGTGAGTTCCAGGGTAGTCTATGCTACAGACAAAGACCCTGTCTCAGAGAGAGAGAGAGAGAGAGAGAGAGAGAGAGAGAGAACAAAAACCTAGCTGATGCTTTATGATAAAATTGGGGGAGGGGGAGAAGAGCAGGCGTAAATGAAGTAGCTCAATGGTTAAAGGTGCTTGCCACCAGCTAGGCTTGGTGGTACACTTCTTTAATCCCAGCACTTGAGAGACGAGACAGAGTTCCAGGACAGCCTGGTCTATATAGCAAGGTCTAGGCCAGTTAAGGTCACAGGGTGTGGTGATATTTTATTTGTGCAACCCAATAAAGTTTATCTGAGGATCAGAAGAAAAAGCTAGCTACTATAGTAAACAAAGAGGGCAGGCAGTGGTAACACATAACTTTAATCCCAGTGTTCGGAAGGCAGAGATCCACCTGGATATCTGTGAGTTCAGGGCCACACTGGGAACAGAGCCAGGCATGGTGGTACGTACCTTTTTTAAAAAATATATATTTTATTTTATTTTAACGTGCATTTGTGTTTTTGCCATGGGTGTGGGGATCCCCTGAAATTGGAGTTATAGACAGGTGTGAGCTGCCATGTGGGTGCTGGGAGTTGAACTCAGGTCCTCTGGAAGAAGAGTTAGCGCTCTTAACCCCTGAGCCATCTCTCCAGCCTGGTGATATATACCTTTAATCCAACCACTAACCATAAAGGTCTGTACAGACAGACAGGAAGTGACAGAGCTGGGCAGGAAGAGGAAGTGATATAGCTGGGAGGAGAGAGGAAATGAGATGGCAGAACAGAAAGGCATATAGGTGTGGGTATACAGGAAGTAGGTCCTTCTGGTGGATGAGGAGTCAGTAAGGTGAGGTTGGCTGTGGCTTTTCCTATTCCTCTGATCTCTCAGGTTTTCACCCCAATATCTGGCTCCGGGTTTTTATTAATAAGACAGTCTAGTGTCAGGCAGTGATGGCACACACTTCTAATCCCAGCACTTGGGAGACAGAGCCAGGAGGACCTCTGTGTGTTCAAGGCCAGCCTGGTCTACAGAGTGAGATCCAGGACAGACACCACAACTACACAGAGAAACCCTGTCTCTGAAAAAACAAAAACAAAAACAAAAACAGACCATTTAACAACGAGTATTTTTAGATGCTGTCTCAAAATACAAAACAAGCAAATAAAAATAAATGTGTGGGGGGATAGGGGAGGGGATGCTTGCCTCCAAGCATGATAACCTGTAATTCAATCCCAGGGACCCAGGTGGTAGGAGAAGAACAAATTCTCACAAGTTATCTTCTGATTCTCACATAGGTGCCACGCCTTTCTGTGCACAGATACACACAAATGCAATAAAATAAACACATTTAAAATTGTACCTTGGAAAGGGCCAGGGATGATCTCAGTCAACCCCCTGCACATTCTGGGTGCTTATTGAAATACTTCAGAGATTCATGTATGAGTTTGTTTTTCCTTCTCTCCCTCCACCCTCGACTCCCCCCCCAACCCCCCACCCCCACCCCCACCCCCACGCCTCTGCTGTCACTGTGTAGCCCACACTGACCTTAAACTTGAAGTACAGCTCCCCCCTCAGCCTCCTGAGGTGTGAGCTGCCACACTCAGCTCTAGAGTAATAATTTAAAAAAATCTTCCAGTATAAATGATGGCCTTGAAGTTAACATGATTGCAAACAACAGATATAATTCTTACAGGCCCTGTGAGTTTTAGATGAGATTTTGGGATTTAACAGGCTGTGTGACCTTGAAATTTTATTTATTATATTTTTCACACTTAGTCACTTATTTACTGTGTGTCAGGGGTGTGTGTATCTGAGGACAACTTGCAGGAGTCAGTTCTCTCCTCCACCATGTGGATACCAGGGATGGAACTCAGATGTCAGGTTTGGCAGCAAGCACCTTTACCTGCTGGACCATCTCACTGGCCCTTCATTTTCATTTTCACATTTATTCATTTTTTTTTTTTTTTGCAGTAATAGAGATTGCACCCAGGGCCTCCAGCATTTTCTGCAAGTGCCAGATCACAGAGCCACATCCCAGACCTAAATTTTAATTTTTAATTTACAAGAAAGTATTGTCTGTGTTTGGGAGGTACAACGTGATGTTTTAGCACATGAACATCTCAGAATAACCAAATCAAGTTAATTAATACATCCACCCTCTCAACACTTTTCATCCCTTTATGGTAAATGCCTTTAACACATACTCTTTCAGCAATTTGGGGCATGTCCTTGAATTTCTTGGAGTCTCACAAGCCTGTCCTCCAATGGGTGATAACACTCAGCCCTCCCATTTGAAAGGGTTGGTTGAGAACCAAAATAAATAATGTGAGAGAATTTGTAATTAAAAAAAAAAATCACATAAGTATTTTTTCTGTGAAAAATAAGGTTTTTGTTTGTTTGTTTGTTTGTAGCCTCCCAAGGTTCCTTAAGCTCTAGTTAGTGGTGATAGCAGAATGGGTGGGCTGTGCGTTGAGGCTGCAAGTGGTAACATGCTCCAAGCTTGGCAGCTGCTATGACTACCAGTGATCACGTGGTTCCCCAGACAAGGAGGTCTGATAAAGGTGGGGCACTGGGTGTGGTCATCTCAGGCAGAATACGATGGGTTGTTTGAGAAGTGCCTTAGAACCTACAGAAGGTCTGTTCTGTCATTGACATTTTGGTATCATTAGCAATGCCAACAATCAAGTTCTCCTGCTGGGGAAAACAGAATCTGCTGGCTGAAGGGTCACCCACCTCCCACTACCAGCCTCCCTCTCATATAAAAAAGAAAAAAAATGTTTAAACCTACTGAATTTACTTAGTGCTGTCAATAGGGCCATCTACTGGAACAGGGGGGTAGCCTTCTCAGGGGCCTCATCCTTAAAGAAAACTCAGTCAAAAAAGAAAGAAAGAAAGAAAGAAAGAAAGAAAGAAAGAAAGAAAGAAAGAAAGAAAGAAAGAAAGAAAGAAAGAAAGAAAGAAAGAAAGAAAGAAAACTCAATCAAATGCCAATAACTCCTTGCTAGGGGAGGAACTTTCCATGCTGTGATTTTTGTCTGGCTTAAGACTGTGCAGGTCTTTTGTATGCCGTCGCAAAGTCTGTGAGTTCATGTGTGCAACTGTCCAGGCTGTGTCCAGAAAAGTTTCCTTAAGTGACTGCCCACTGCCTCTGGCTCTTACAGTCTTTCCACCTGCCTCTTAAAAGATGACCTCCAAGCCTGTTATGGTACATAGATGGTCTGTTTGGGGCTCAGCATCCCATAGTCTCTTATCCTCTGCATGTTGACCAGTTCTCTTCCTCTGTTATTCTCCACCTTATTGCATTAAAACAATGTCTCCCAAGTTCACCACTTCAGCTTGGCTGGCTGGTGAGCGCTTGGGACCCAGCTGCCTCCACTCTCCAATGCTGGGGTTAGATCTGCATTGCTGTGTTAGGGACTTGAACTTAGACCTTCATGCTTTCACAAGAAGAGAGTGCTCTCACCCACTGAGCCATTTTCTCCTGGCCCTTCACATCTGAAATTTATGCAGAACTGAAGCTAGGGTTTTGTGGGTTCTGGGCAAGCTCTCCACCAACTAAGCTAAACCCCCAGTGTAAAGGAGTCATTTTAAAACACTTAATTTTAGTATTTGTCTATTTTTGTGGTGCTAGGGATTGAAGTCTGGGTCTCGTGAATGCTAGGTGAGCACTCTGTCACTGAGCCACAGCCTAACTCACCACATTTTATTTTTCAAATGACATGTGATGGTTGTAGGTATATATAGAAAGCAGTGTGACAATGTAATGTATTCATACATTTACTGATTGACTAGTCCGTTTCCTTCTCTTCATTGTTTCTTGGTGTTTAGAGCCTTTAAACACCTTGCTTACGGTTATTTACAAAATGTGCAATAGTTAAGCTCCAGTCAACCTGTGTTGCTATGGGACTTGAGAGCATATTCTTCTTGTCTAATGGCATGTTGGGATCTGTTATCCAATCTCCCTGTATCTTGGAAGGAGGCCTTTGGAGTATTTGGGATTCAACTGTTACCTACTCATTCTTGAATTACAAGTGGGGAGCATCCCAATAACAGAAGTGTTGGGGAACAGAGTCCATCCTTCCCAAGGTCCCCCAGCCCTCTCTTTCTCAGTCCCAGTGTTCCAGGTAGTGTAGGTAGGGCTCTGCTCATGGAGCTCCGTAGCCCATCATACCCCTGAAGTGTATTCAGGTTGCTTTGCTCTAGCAAGAACAATTCTTCAGGGGTAGATTGATATTATCCAGACAAAGATGGACAGCTACTGGTCATGAGGATTCTGGGAACCTGTGTCTCAGTAGAGGAGATGAGAGATCAGGCTACAGTAGCCTTTCCTTATCAGGAGAAGCAGAAAATTGGGGGTAGGGGGGTCCTGGAGAGGCAGCTCCTAAAGGCCAAGGCCAGAATACCTTGGAGGAGTCTGGACACTTCCTGGATCCCCTCTGATGACTGCAGTAAGTGCCACTTCTCAGCAGCTATGCTGAGCAGGATGAATATTGTTCAGCCTCACCTTCCAAGTATCACCCTACCCCATCACAAAAACAAAAACAATAACAACAACAACAAAAAATGACCAACCTCTAGAAACCCATTATCTGTCTTACTGGGGCCAAGCCAACAGCTAGTATGAGGCAAGCCATGAGCCACTGCTTTCCTGTCTCCACCACAGCAAGCGCCTGTGGTGATATTTTATCGTGTATCCCAATAAAGTTTATCTGAGGATCAGAAGAAAAAGCCAGCTACTATAGTAAACATAAAGGGCAGACAGTGGTAGCACACACCTTTAACCCTAGTGTTCAAAAGGCAGAGATCCATCTGGATCTCTGTGAGTTCAAGGCCACACTGGGAACAGAGCCAGGCATGGTGGTACACACCTTTAAGCCCATCACTAACCATAAAGGTCTGGAGGTCTGTACAGACAGACAGGAAGTGACAGAGCTTGGTAGGAAGAGGAAGTGATGTAACTGGGCGGGGGGAGAGAGGAAATGAGATGCAGAACAGAAAGGCAGATGGGCGTGGGTAGACAGGAAGTCGGTCTCTTTGGCTGAGGATCTCCAAGTGGTGACAACATGACTGGCTTCTTTCTGCTTTTCTGATCTCTCAGTTTTAACCCTAGTATCTGGCTCCAGGTTTGTTATTAATAAGATCATTTAACACTTCATCTTACAAGTGCCCTTCAGTCATTGTTTCCATGAAGGCAGGACACTCCTGTGTCACCCAGGCTGGTCTCAGGCTTGCCATCTGAATTCTGTTACAATGTGCTCATCCTTCTGCTGAATACTATCTCCTTCATATTAATTTTTAAAGAGCTCTTTTGTGCATTATTGAAAATAAATATTCTTTGTAACTATTCCTTCGATTTTTTTTGTATTTAGAAACTTCTGTGGCACTTTATGACATGCAGAACTGTATATTTTTATGAAGTGATAGCCAAGGTCTTTACTTTTATGTGACTAGGTGGGTACCCACCTATGTTTTTCTAGTTCTTTTAAGTTTTTATTTTATACCCTTCAAAACATCTGGAATAGATTTGGATGTAAGGTAGGAAGTGTAATATTTTCCCCCAAAACAGTTAACCAGCAGTGTTAGCCATCAATTACTAATAATCTTTCCTTACTGATTTGTTAACAAGGTGGAGAGTTTAGTCCCTTGCTGCTCCATGGTTTCTGCTCTTGTTCAAAGTAAGAAGACATCTCTCATGGATGGGGAGATGGCACAGTGGATAGTGTTTACTGCGTGAACATGAAGGATCTGAGTTCCCATCCCTAACACTGAAGTAAAAGCTGGGCTTTGAAGCACATGTCTGCAATAGAAGCTAAGGGTGAGACAGAGACCAACAAACCCTCTAATCCCAGGAGCTCATTAGCCAGCCAGCCTAACTGAAAGAACAACCTCTAGGTTCAGAGAGAGGTCCCATCTCAAAATATATGGAGAGAGAGAGAAAAGAACCCACTCTTAGCCTTTTTGTTTGTTTGTGTTTCGTTTTTTGAGGCAGGGTTTCCTCTGTTTAGCGCTAGTTGTTCTTGAACTAGCTCTGTAGAACAGGCTGGCCTGGACCTTAAGAGATTTGACTGCTTCTGCCTCCTGAGTGCTGGGATTAAAGGCGATCACCAGCCACTGTTAGCCTCTTGCTTCCATATTTATATATGTGGGTCAGTGCACCCAACACACATGTTCACTTTTGCATCTACCACACAGAGAGAGAGAGAGAGAGGAGAGGGAGAGAGAGAGAGAGAGAGAGAGAGAGAGAGAGAGAGAGAGAGAGGTGGGGGAGAGAGGAGAGAGGGAGGGAGAGGGGGAGGGAGGGAGGGAGGGAGGGGAAAGAGAGGGGGTGGGGGGGGAGAGAGAGAGAGAGAGAGAGAGAGAGAGAGAGATCTGTTTAAAAAAGAAAAGGAAGGAGTAATATATATTTTTCTGTTACCATCTTGCCTCAACCACTCAAGGAGTGACCATAAGTATAAAGTGGGCTTAAGAGAATTTCTGATTCTTGTTGTGGTCTAAAGTTTCCTGTTACTCCTTTTATTTTAGACTCTTACTTTGGTAGAGGACTTTCAGTGGCTAACCTTTAAATATATTCAAAGCCATCATTTTGAATCTGAGCTTAAAAGAAAGCACTGAAGTATTAAATGTAGAAAACAAATGTAGACATTTAGAAAAAGACATTTTGGGGCTGGAGAGATGGGTCAGCAGTTAAGAGTGCTTGCTGCTGTTCTGCAGGACCAGTTCAGTTTCCAGCACCCGCAGTGGGCGGCTCACAACTGCCGGTAACTGCATCTCCAGGTAATTTGACAGCTCTGGCCTCTGCAGGCACCTGTACTCATGTAAACAGACAGAAAGATAGACAGATAGACAGACATGCACACACACAATTTAAAAATAAAATAAATATTTTTAAAAAGATATTTCAATAAAGTTCTGATAACCACCCTTCTCATGCCCACATGCATGATCTTCCCCAGCTGTTATGACTACTCTTGGTTGTCAACTTACCCGAGCATCTGGGATTAACTAAAACCCAAGTACCTGTGATTAACTAAAACCCAAGTACCTGTGAGGGATTTTTCTTTGTTGAATTATTTGAGGTGGGCAGACCCACCTTAAATCTGGTCCACATTTTCTGGTGGCAACTTACATGAAGGACACAGAAGAAAGACGCGTGTGCTTTTGTCCGGGTACCCTCCCTCCACTGGCAAGTTCATTCCTTCACTGGCATTAAAGCTTCTTCTTCTTTTTTTTTTTTTTTTTTTTTTTTTTTTTTTTTTCTGAGACAGGGTTTCTCTGCGTAGCTTTGCGCCTTTCCTGGAACTCACTTGGTAGCCCAGGCTGGCCTCGAACTCACAGAAATCCGCCTGGCTCTGACTCCCGAGTGCCTTTTTTAGATCCGCCTGGCTCTGCCTCCCGAGTGCTGGAATTAAAGACATGTGCCACCAATGCCCAGCAAAGCCTACTTCTTTTGGGATTCTGACATATAAGACCAGCTGAGACATCTAGCCTCATGGAGTGAACAACTACTGGATTCTTGAACATTTTGTTGGTAGACAACCATTGTTGGACTAGCTAGACCACAGCCTGTAAGCCCCTCTAACACACACACACACACACACACACACACACACACACACACACACACACACAGGTAGGTAGGTAGGTAGGTAGATAGAGATACAGATATATCCATTTTGTCAGTTCTGTCCCTCTAGAGAACCCTGACTAACACACTGGCCACACAGTATTCTAGTGTATAGATGTTGAACATGTTTTCTGATCATGGATAGTTGGTTCTCCCTCATTATTTCTATATTGCAAGTCAAACTAAATTGAATATTTTTGTTGACAAGTTGATTCGTATCAATCAACTACTTTAAAAATGTTAGCCCCCTGTTTCCCTCGGGGTTACCCCTTCTCCTGTATCTGGTCCATGAAGCTCACTATTAACCCCACCCAGCTTAATGCAGAGGCTTCTTTGTAGCCAGTCGCATGTCCTTCAGCCCTTCAAGACTCAGCTCAAATATCTCCTATGTTAGATCTGTTGCATTATCCAATGATGTGTCCTTTCTCTGAGAGAGCAGTGTGGCTCCCCCATGTCTATGAAAACAAGCATCTGTCAGAATTATTTGAGGGAATAGTTGACTTTTCAACTGGAGTTGGGGTTTTGGCCTGAACAAATGTATTTCATTTCCTGTCATATACACAGCCTTGTACTTAGCACCTTGTACAGTGTCTGACCCAGAAAAATAGTTGCTCAATAAATGCCTTTTGAGAGTTTGTATTATTAAACAATAACATTAAATAATGGGTGGAATTGTGTTGCACATTAATCTATTAACTTAAATTCAAATTGTCCCTTAGGCTTATAATGGAATTTCATGACTGTCTTTGATAACTAAGCAGTCTTTTACCCCAGAATGAACAGAGAGGTCAAGGTCACAGTAGTCTTTGGGGGAGTACCCAGCCTACTGTTATCCAAACAACAATTATTTTATGGCTGCTTCCAGGGCATTGAAAGATCATTTTCAACATGCCTAGCCTTGATTTAGATAGTATGGGGCTGGAGAGAGAGGAGAACATACCGGAAAGGAAGGCAAGACTAGAGATCTTCCCGTGAGATCTGCCCCAGGCCCATCCTGTCAAGAGTTTCCAGGCCAGCAGAGCCTCGGGGCTTGCTGTAAAGTTCCTCATGACTGGTCATCTAGGCGTGTCAATCACTATTCTCTTTACTGTGTTCAAATCCCCAGCAAGAGGGAACCTAAGGTAGGAAAGATTTATTTTAGCTCATAGTTCAGGAGACCGTCCATCATAGCATGGGAGACAGGGCTACAGGAGCAGTTTGGGTGTAATGGTAAAGTGTTTGGTGGGATCAGGAAGCAGAGACAGGGCTGTAAAATTCAAAGGTTCCACAACCTCCCCAAACAGTGCCACCAGCTGGAGGCCAAATGTTCAAACACATGAGCCTGTGAGACATTTGACATTCAACTCCTAACACGGAGGATGTCTTTCTGAGGCCTGGAATCTTGGGAGCTGGGAGGGCTTTGTATGAGATAGAATTGAGACTGGAAGTGATTCTGAGAAATTAGAAAGCTGGTGGCAGAAAGTCCCTGGGTACCACTCCACGAAGGCCAAGCCTTCCTGATAGAATCAGTCTGCAGAGGAAGACTTCCCCTCTCTGTAACCCCAGCTTCTGTGGCTTCATATTCTCGCTGTGATCCACATAAAGAAATCAATTTACACCACAAGCCAATGTGCAAATCACCATAGACAAAGCAGAGTTCTTGTGTTTGTTTTGATTGTGAAACCAAGTTCTGATGTTTCAAGTCTCTTCTCTTCCTAAATGCTGGTCACAACCCTGCATTGATCTCAGAGCTGATATGAAGAAGGATCAGAGTCTTGGTGGGGAGCTCAGGAGTGCTGAACTGTTGGTGTGAGGTCAGTACCTAGGGGAACTGTCATCAGTCTCCACTATCATCTTAATCAGGTGAAGAAGGCTTAGGAAAGCATCAACCAAAACCTGCTAAGTATTGCTTTTTTCAGGGAAGGAGGTTAAGAGAGTAAGCAAGTGAGGGGCTGGGGAGATGGATTAATGAGTAAGAATGATGGTTGTGCAAGTGTGAGGACCTGAGTTCAAATCCTCAGCTCTCATGTGCAGCTGGAAGTTTCTCTGGTCCTGCTTGGTGCCATGGTTAGGATGAATCTCTGCCACCCACGTCCTACAGCTGCTTGGTCCCAAGTAAACACACAGAGACTTGTGTTAATTATAAACTGTATGGCCTATGGGTCAGGCTTCTTATTAGCTAGCTCTTATAACTTAACTCAACCCATTTCTATTAATCTATATGTTGCCACATGGCCGTAGCATTACCGGTCTGCTGGCATCTTGTTGCTCCTTGGACCTCAGGCTGGTGTCTTCACCAACTCTACTCTTCTTCCTCTTGTCTTCAGTTTGAATGTACTGCCTAACCTTATCCTGCCCTGCCATAGGCCAGTGCAGCTTTATTTATCAAGAGCAACACATATTCATAGCATACAGAAAGACATCCCACAGCACTCATGTAAAATGCTGTCATTGTCAAGTACACCCTTAACTCTGGTGCTGGGGGTCACAGTACAGGGACAGGAGGATCGTTGGCTTCCAGCATAGCTCTAGGCTCAGTGAGAGACACTGTCTTATGTGAATAAGACAGAGTGACAGAACAGAGTACCCAGTGCCCTCCTCTGGCCTCTTCACACACACTCAAAAGACAGAGAACAAGTGAGGTGGGGAGGGCAGGGGAGAAGTGCGTACGAGCTCAGAAGAGGAAAGGCCTTTTGAAAACCCGGAGCCTTTGCCCTAGGATTTTCCTGAGGGAAGCCTCAGAGGGCTGAGAAGGGAAACATACAAGACGCAGTGAACGCCAAGAGCCCTTTTGAAAGAGAAGCCCCTCCCATGCAGCTTTTGGAAAACCACACAAAATCAGACTTGTTGGCCTCAGCGTCAGTCTAGAGAGACTCTTTCTTGGTCCGGAGAACTGCTGGTGGGATGATAGGTAAGTGCTAAGCAGACGCCATAAACGTTTTAATAACACAAGTTCACAAATACTTTCTCTCCCACTCTTGGGAAAGTAGAAGGAAATAAATTAGAGACGCATGCCGGGACCTTCAACCTTCCGCCTCCCACCAACTTCTAGAACAACTAAACATCAAGCATCCCTTAGTGGTTTCCTCTTTGTGTGAACATGCATGAGCGATGGGAAAGAGATATACTTGAGGCCAGTACATTTTTAACTCCCTGGGAGGTATTTTTTTTTATCTAAACATGCCTTCATTTGGGCCTTCAAAGATGAAATAATGAAGCAGCTATACCCGAGTGCCAAATCTCATTCTACCATCAACTTTTATAGCCTCCAGTGCTACGTCAATTAACACCTTTCAACTCAGAATCCTCCTTCAGGACTATTTCTACCTGAAGGAGACACAGATATGAAAAGGGCCAAAGCTGTACCATTGCTCTGAGTTCAAGTGTTTTACCCAAAACAGCAGCAATCATATATGCTGTGGCCGTGGAAGAGGCTAGTGCCAAAGGTGTGCAAAACAACAGCAACACACACACACACACACACACACACACACACACACACACACACCTTATTTTTTTTAAGTGTGAAACTTAATTTCTGTTTGAAGTACCTTTTCCACCAGATGTTAGAAGCTTCACTTAAATCAATTAAAGATGAGTTGGTGACAGGGTCCCCAACCATCTCATTTCTCCCCTGACTGTATTTTCACTTCGGAGGCCTTCTACCTGCCTCCTGGTGGACAGTGGCTGTCCCCTGCCATCCTCTGAAGTGCAGACACTCTCCTGGCTCTGGCTGGGTGGTCCACACTACCTGCCCTGTGACATTCCTCTCAGCATGAGTCCTTGGCAGTCCTTTCACCCAGTATCTCTGTCTTCTTGGTGGTGTTAGAATGCCCCAGGATTCTGCCTGTGAGTGGAAATTCTCATAGGTTTCGGGAAACATATTGGAACCCCTGGACACCGAAGTCTAAAAGCCTCATCTAATCCAGTAAACGAGAGGAGAGCGCTCGACCAGTGAGAGTGCTTGGTGCACAAGCCTGGGACCTGTGTTCAAATCTCTAGCATTCACGTAAAAGCCACATGTGGTTTCAGGTGCCTGTCCCCCCAGAGCCATGGAGGGCAGAGGCAAGAGATCACTGTGTTTTCTAGTCACCAGTCTACCTCAAGGTTCAGTAAAAGGCCCATACCACATGCATAAAACCTACAAAAAAAGAAATAAAGAAAATACTGTACTCTGATTCGGTCACTATGCTGTGTATGTGTATTGAACTGTTCTACTGTGCTGTACAAATGTATATGTTATTTCAGGTAGTTAATTTTAAACAACCTAGCTCTTGGGTTATTCAAAGTAGTTCATGGAAGAGGTAGGTTGTGGGTCAAGCATCTTCAGCTGCCTTTCCTGAGTCCTTTTTATCTTTGTCACAGTTAGGAGCCTAACCTCTTCAAGGGTTCCCCCAGGTACCTGGCCTCTGGCTCCAGTTCCTGAAAGATAGCAGAGCATTGGCAGGAGATCAGAGGGCAGGGTGAGGGGGTGGAGATGCAGATCTTCCTGGCTCCTTCATTCTGAGTCACAGGTGGGCAGAGGCTATGATCCTTTATAGAAAGCTACGTGTTCTTAGAGGGCTGTCTCCTACACACACCGCTCTCTCTGAGCTCCAGGGACCATGCTCACTGCCCCTCCAGGCCCAGGGATAGTCAGGCTTACCAATGCAGCTGGTCCAAGGTGTGTCATCAGTCCTATGTGGCTTCCCTTCATCCTTCCTTGCTCTGAAAATGGTTCCTTTGCTTAGGCCTCTCCAGCCCCTGCTTGTGCATGCTGCCTGCTGTCCACTGGGACCTGACAGAATGAACTACAGTTACATCAGCAGCCGGGAGGGCCCTTCCACCTCATTGTCCAGTGTCCTTCTTGGGTCTAGAGTGGGTCAGGTTGTGAGAAAAATAAGTCACTTGGCTCCTAGCCTCTGCTGTGTTTGTAGCACCTTCAGATGGGGATAGCCACACCCCCCAGCCCCTGCTGAAGAGGCAGCCTGGGTTATCTATTTCTTTCCCACATGCCTCTATGCCCCCCTTCCCTTCTGTCCCAAATTGTCTTCCCAGTGCAACGTGAGGAACTGACAAACTGGCAACCACATATACCATCCCCCACTGAAGATGAAACAGGCCTATCACACCTTCCTTCCAGAACACACTCAGAAAGAGAGCAGAGGAAAAAGTCATTAGCGGCTGAGAGTGAGGTGGGAATGAGAGTGAGGCTTATTTTCTGACATGCAGACTTGGGTCTCTCTGAACACAGGACTGTCAGAGAGACCCAAGTCTGCATGTCAGAAAATAAGAGCCTGGATCAGCAGAAGCAGATGAGGCAGATGAGGCAGAAGGTGGAACAGCTTGGGGGTGGCTGAAAGCCACAGAGTGACTTAATATAGAGAACCCCTGGGAATGGAGCATCCAAAGGTGTGCTTAGAACAGGTAGGGTGACCCTCTTTACTAATTGCACCAAGACTTAGATGTCCTATCTGCCTAGAATGTCCTGGAAGACACCGATGGACGCTATGGTTGGCCCTGGGTGTGGTCCCTGAGAACCCCACATTCTTCCTGCTCCCGAAGCCCTGGGCCCTGTCTGAACAGCAATCCCCACTCCTGGATTCCTGGGAGGTTGCCAAGCAGGGTCCTTAGGAGCCAGACTGTCTGGGTTTCCCTTCCTGGGCTTCCTGTTATTTAGCTATGTGGCCTCCAGGCAAACTCCTAACCCTGAAGCCTCCATTTTCTCATCTATAAAATAGGGATGATAATTGTATTGTCCTCACAGAATCGCTGTGGGAATTAAATGAGTTGATACACAGCAGTAGATGACATGTTTCCCTTCCTAAAATTAATACAACTGATATTTGTAACTGGACCTGCTCCCCTTGGTATTTCAGAAGCAGTGGGGGAGGGGATGAACACAGAGACATTAGATTATTGTCTAGCCACCAAGTATCTACCATTAGCTTTTCACCAGGAGTGTGACTTTGGAGCCAACCTCATTTTCAGTTTTTCTATCTGCAAAATGGAGGTAGTGAAGCCCATCTTTCAAAGTCATCTGAATGAAAAGCCGTATGGAAAGAATGGTGTGAGTCAGGTATTTGTGGAGGAGATCAGGAGAGGCCTTGCTTTGGGTTTGTGGCTCCTTCTCTTTAACCAGGAGGTGTTAACACAGCAGAAGTTCAAAGACACCTACAACAGCAGCACTGACAATGGAAGCCCTTGGGCCCCTTTCTCAGGCTTAGCCTCCTGACAACTCAGCCCAATATACTCCAGTGTTCCCTGAAGACATTCTTCAGAGTGTCTGGCCAGCTCTGGGAAGAGGAGGAAAAGCTTTGACAGTGGGGAAGCCATCAGAAGGATGCTGTGGGATGTTCTGGATGGCAAATGTGTTGCACTGATTGGTTAGTAAATAAAACACTGATTGGCCAGTAGTCAGACAGGAGGAAGTATAGGCGGGACAAGGAGGAGAAGAATTCTGGGAAGCGGAAGGCTGAGGCAGAGAGACACTGCCAGCCGCCACCATGACAAGCAGCATGTGAAGATGCCGGTAAGCCACGAGCCACGTGGCAAGGTATAGATGTATAGAAATGGATTAATTTAAGATGTAAGAACAGTTAGCAAGAAGCCTGCCATGGCCATACAGTTTGTAAGCAATATAAGTCTCTGTGTTTACTTGGTTGGGTCTGAGCGGCTGTGGGACTGGCGGGTGACAGAGATCTGTCCTGACTGTGGGCAAGGCAGGAAAACTCTAGCTACAGAAGGAAGTCAACAGGAGCCAGCAGGAGCAGCAAGGGAAGGGGGCTTACTGTACACACAGCCAACAAACCACAGCAGTCTTCCAGAAAGTCCATGGATGACTGCCAGAAAACCCAGAAGGAAAGGGAAAATCTGAGAGGCCTGCCTGAGTACAGAGCACAACTGCATCTCTACACCAGATGCTGCCCAGTGGGACCTGACCACCCTCCACCCTCCACCCTCCACCCTCCACCCTCCACTCTCCACCCTCCCTCCCTCCCTCCCTCCCTTCCTTCCTTCCTTCCTTCCTTCCTTCCTTGCTTCCTTCCTTCCTTCCTTGCTTCCTTCCTATTTCTTTTCCCTTTGTGTGTGTGTGTGTGTGTGTGTGTGTGTGTGTGTGTGTGTGTGAGAGAGAGAGAGAGAGAGAGAGAGAGAGAGAGAGAGAGAGAGAGAGAATTGGTATACATGCTCTTGGGTGTGGTGTATGTGGAGGCCAGAGGACAACCCCAAGTGTCACTGTTCAGGCTCCATCCACCTCCTTATTTTTGAGTAGAGTCTCTCACTGTCCTGGGACTGACCAAGTAGGTGAGGCTGGAAAAGCCCTAAGTATCTGCTATTTCCACCGTCTGAGTACTAAGATTAGAATCATGTGGCTCCTGAGGATCAGACTTGGGTCTCCAGGCTTGCAACTGAGCTATTTCCCTAGCCCTCTTCTCTTTTTTGTTCCTTGACTATATCACAGGAAACACGTGGAATCCCACGCCCTAATTCACTGATAAAGAGATGACCAGTGTTGTGATGTATGCTTATAAAGTCAGATACAGGGTGCTGCATTTGCCATGGCAACCTCACTCCAAAACCTCAGAGGCCCTTCAGGCCTTGTGTGTGTGTGTGCATCCATTTACCGGCTTTGAATCTGAGACCCATTACTATGTCAGCCCTCAAGTCCCGAGCTACAAACAGCAATTTCAAACAGGAACAGCCTGTGTCTAGCAAAACAGGCCTCCCGATTTAGCTCCATGCCTTTCACCAGAGGCTGCACATGGGTACCACACACAAGTCTGTGTCCCCATATCACAGCTGCATCAACAGAAAAGCACAGTTGAGGGACAGCCTTGGATCCCCCAGTGAGTCCTGTCCCAGCCAAGAATAAGATCTGGGCCTCAGACTCTTGCTCTGCTCCCTCAGTGCTCTCTGTCCTTATAAGGTGATTAAATGGTTCTTTTTCTCCTTAGAAAGGGGTGGGGGTAGGAAAGTGGGGAGGAGGAGAGTGGAAGGGGCAAAATGAGTTTGAATGCAACTGTTTTGCCCAAGACTTGGAGCACTGTCGTTCTTTTATTCATTTGGAACGAGTGGGTATACAGAACAGCTTTGTTTTTCAATTCATTAGCTTCTCCAGAAAAAGACCATCTTTTCTGTTTACACTAAGGAGCTGGATGTGGAGCCATTGCCATGTGTGTGGTGTAAATAAGAAAGGCCACCAATGGAGATCTGTCCCTTTCATGATGAGAAAAAGAAGAGTCACTTCCTTGGGTTGCAGGGGACATTTCTTACCAGATGTCAGCTCTTATTTTTCATTATGAAGAAGTAGGTAAATAGCTGTGGTTTTAAATTAGTGCCCTTTAATTTGCAGAGCCCAGGCAGGTCCTAAAGCACTTCTCAGGATGTAAATTCTTTCACAGAGAAACACATCTCATCCAGAAAGCTGGATGAGATGAGAGCCATTCCCAGAACAAAGGAGGCTGGGTTATCACAGCATCAGCACACCCATGGAGCCCTGAGCTCAGCGTTGGGTGTCAGCAGTTTACTGACCACAGTAACCAAGGCCCCAGAGAACACCACTACTACCACTGGAACATTTCAACAGCAAAGGAATGTGGTGTTTGGATCCTTCTGTTGTATACTCGCTGGCAGTGACAGGGACATGAGTAGCTTCCCCAGGGTTTTCAGATGTCCTCTCTACAAGGTCACTTCTTTCTATGCTGGGTAGCCCTTCTAACAACAATTTTTGGCAAAGTTTGCAATAAGACAAAAGCCCTGCTCATTGCATCCATCTAGAACATTCAAAACAACTTTTAACAATGATGTGGTTTTTTTTCATCCCTAGTCACACCTACATAATTAAAATATATAGTACAAAAGAAACATTTCTGTAATGTCAGTGGTAACCTTTGAACTTGGGCTTTACCCATCAGTGTTGTTTGATTTACAAGGAAATGGCAGTTTGTTTCTTCAAGCCTATACTTTTCGCCTAGATCCCTCCTTAAAGGCACAGGCCACGTTCTAAGGATGAGGGGTGGATGGGCAGGTCAGAGAAGCAGGCTTCAGGGCCAAGGGGGAACTCAGGAAGCTTCCATGAGTTTAATTTTCTTCTTTTTAAAAAAAAAAATTGATTTTTAACATTTTTAGTGTGTGTGTGTGTGTGTGTGTGTGTGTGTGTGTGTGTGTGTGTGTCCGTGTCCGTCCGTGTCTGTCCATGCATGTGCATACTGGTGTCCGCAGAGGCCAGGAGAGGGCATCCAATCCCATGGAGCTGGACTTACAAAGGGCTGTGAGCCACCTGAAGTGGATGGTAGGAACTGAACTCTGGTTGTCTGGAAAAGCAGTGCTTACTCTAACTTCTGAGCCATCTCTCCAGCCTGATTTTAAACTTCCTTCTGAAAATTTGAAGGGCCCAAGCTGAGCTGCGACCCTTCCACATGCTCTGCAGCTTTGAAGCCGTGCGGCCTCCCAGCTTGCAGAAAGAGCCAAGTCAGAATAAGGAACTTCCCAGTCCAGCCTGGCACCCCACAACTGACCTCCAGGTGAGGTGCTGCTGCAGGCCTGCAGGCAGGAATGTTCTCCACCTACCTGTCCCAAGGCCAGCTTCACCCCTTCCCTAGGTTCAGTCCTTCCCTCTTCCCCATGCTAGTATGTAGTCTTTGGGAAGCCTGATGCTCCCAAGAACATTAACATTGTCCCATGTGTTTTGAGAAGTTGATGCTAGGTTTGGAGAAGGGCACGTGGGCCAGTGTCTGTGGCTGCACACAGGTGGAACAAGTCCTCTCGAAGCCTGCCTCTCCTAACTGCTCTTTTTGGGCCTCATCATCATTAGACCTATTTCCTCCCAAACATGTTGTGATGACTATTCTTGGTTGTCAATTTAACTACATCTGGAATTAACTAAAACCCAAAATGGGGCACACCAGTGAGGGATTTTTGCTTAATTTGAAGTGGGAAGAATTAGAACCCCTTCTAATCTGGATCTCTGAGGTAGAACGAGACCTTTAATCCAGATCCTTTGTTTGTTTTTTGAGACAGGATTTCTCTGTGTATCTCTGGCTGTCCTGGATCTCCCTCTGTAGACCAGGCTGGCCTCAAACTCACAGAGATCCACCTGCCTCTGCCTCCCAAATTCTGGGATTAAAGTATGCACCACCACTACCTGGCTTAATCCAGACCTTTCGAGGTGGGAGGACCAGCCTCTAACCTGGGCCATCCCTTCTGCTAGAAGCCTACATAAGGACATTGCAGAAGGAAGTTTTTGCTCCTTGCTTGCTCTTGCCTTGCTAGCAAGGCCATTCCCTCACTGGCATTAGAGCATATACTTCTCCAGGATTCTGGTGTAAACTGAAGACCAGCTGAGACATCTAGCCTTGTGGACTGAACAATTACTTCATTCTTGGACCTTTCATTCATAGACAGCCATTGTTGGACTAGCTGGACCACAGCCTGTAAGTCATTTTAATAAGTCTCCTTTCTATATATAGAGAATCATCATATAAGTTCTGTTACTCTAGAGAACCTTGACTAACCACACTCATCCACCATCTACCACACAGTGCAAATGAACAACAAATGGTGTTTTCCTCTCCATACACACCTGAGATAAGAACCTTATTATCCTGAGGAACTCAGTGCGTCCCCCACCCTGCCCCCATACTCCTGAAATAAGAACTTTAGCAACTCCAGGAAGAACTGATGATGCCCCCAAGCTACCATTGGGGACTGAAAATAAGAGGCAGTCCTCATCACCCCGACTCCTCAGTTTCTCCTCTTCCTTCCCTGCTCCCTAGGATGTGCAGTCTGGCACTTTATTGCCAGACTTGTCTGCTGTGACTTTCACCAAAGAACCTGTATGAAGCAGTTAGTCCTGGTCTTGCTGGTAGCTTCTTCTGGACCACTTCTTGTGTGCTTCCATGTCTGAGACAAGGTTAGCAAGGTGCCTGCCTCAGTGTTCAGAACCAGGCCTCTCTACACCTCCTCTCTGAAGCCCCCTTCCCAGCAGCTGCCAGCCATTGTGACACCTGGCTTTAGCAGGGGCCTTGGGGAAAACACAGATAACAGGGCTGTGGACCTTTGGCATTTAAGGATTCCAAGTTTATTGTTTAACATATGAGAACAATAATAAAAAATGATCATAATGTTTATTAAATGCTGACTGTGTGGTGATATATTGTGTACCCTAGTAAAGTTGCCTGAAGATCAGAGAACAGAACAACCCGATAGTTTAAACACAGAGGCCAGGCAGTGATGGCACACACCTTTAATCCCAGCACTTGAGATCTCATGCCTTTGCTTGGGAAGCACATACCCCTTAATCCCAGGAAGTGATGGCAGGGCAGAAAAAGGTATATAAGGCGTGAGGAGACAGGAACTAGGCTTTTTGGCTGGAACCTTTCGGGTAAGGACTCAGAGAATTTCAGTCAAGGATTCATGGAGTTGGCGAGGTGAGACATGGCAGTGGCTTGTTCCTTTGTCTCTCTGATCTTTCAGCATTTATGTCAATATCTGGCTTCAGGGTTTTTTATTATAAGACCATTTAGAAACTCGAGCAATAACTGTGTCAAGTTTTCAATGTATTTCAATGTCATGAAAAACAACTTCATGGCTTGGGGACAGTACTTTGATGGGCACAGATATTAAACAGTTGTCCTGGGTCATACTCTGACTCCCCATGTTACCAGAGATGCTGCTGTTGTCCTAGTGGAGTCCCACATGCTCTTTTGCTGTTGGCAAATCCTGATGTAGATTTTCCCCACAATCCTCTACTGGAAGTTTCCAAAATCTTTGGCCTAGCAGTTCTACCCTTTGGAGCTTTTCCAAGCCAAATAATGAAAAGTATGGTGAATATATATACATATAGTTCTCACATGGCTTGGTTTCCATGTGGATGTTGAATGCAAAACACTCAAGAATGACCAGAACCCAATAATAGGGGATTAATTTAGTATATATTGATATGGACTTGTCTTAGTTAGAGTTATACTCCTGTGATGAAACACCATGACCAAAGAAACTTGGGGAGGAAGGGTTTATTCAGCTTATGCTTCCACATCCCAGTTCATCATCAAAGGAAGTCAGGACAGAAACTCAAATAGGCCAGGAACCTGGAGACAGGAGGTGATGCAGAGGCCATGGAGTAGTACTGCTTACTGGCTTGCTCCTCATTACTTGCTTAACCTGCTTTTCTAAAGAGCCCAAGACCACCAGCCCAAGAATAGCACCACCCACAATGGTCTGGGTCCTCCCCCATCAATCACTAATTAAGAAAATGCCCTACAGGTTTGCCTACAGCCTGATCTTATAGAGACAGTTTCTTAATTGAGGTTCTTTCCTTTCAAATGACTTTAGCTTATGTCAAGTTGACACAAAACTATCCAGCACAGGAGTATTACACAGCCATTAATACCTGCAGTGTAGGGAATGCTAAGTGAGATACTATTTAGTATTTGTTGCTAGATGATGCATCCAATTCTAAAACAGAATTTCATAACCATAAGAAAACCACATTTAATTATAACACACATCATCCCCACCACCATACCACCACCCTATGTTATGAACCATGCTAAATGTAGGTCCAAGTATTGGGGACTTTTTTTAAAATGAAGTTCTATGTTTTCCAAGCTTTCTGAATTATGATTGGGATAACTCAATGAGTAGATATAATCTATGCAGGTTTGTAGTCTCCAATTATGGTGGTTTGAGCAGGAATGGCCCCATAGGCTCACATATTTGAATGCTTGGTCATTAGGGAGCAGTGCTACTTGATAGGGGTTAGGAGGTCTGGCTTTGTTGGAGGAGCTGTGGCCTTGCTGGAGGAAGTGTGTAACTGGGGGTGGGCTTTAGGGTTTCAAATGCTCAAGCCAAGCCCAGTCTCTCTCTCTTCCTGCTGTCTACAGATCCAGATGTAGAATTCTCAGCTAATTTTCCAGCACTATGTCTGTCTTTATGCTTCCATGCTTCCATGCTATGATGACAATGAACTAAACCTCTGAAACTACAAGCCAGACCCAATTAAATGTTTTCCTTGAGTTGCTGGGGTCCTGGTGTCTCTTCACAGCAACAGAACAGTATCTAAGACAGAAGTTGGCACCAGGAGTGGGGTATTGCTGACAGGCCTGACCATAATGCTTAATGGTGGAATATGGAACACTCTGGGATTTTGGACTAGAAAAGTGATTGAATACTTTAAGTAGGTTTTAATGGGCCATCCTAGTAGAAGCATGGAAGACAGTGGTTCTGAGGGTGATTTGAACTGTGGGGGCCCAGGTCAAGAAGTTTCAGAGGGGAAGAATATTTGTATGTAGCCTAGAGATTTTTCTTCTTATAGTTTAGTAAAGAATGTGGCTGTTTTTTGCCCTTATCCAAAAACTCTGCCTGAGGCGAAATAGAAGAATTTTAGATTAACAGCATTGGCAGAGGAGATTTCAAAACAGCCTAGTACTGATTGTGTTGTGTGTTTTGTAGTGGCCAGTCTTATGCAGGACTGAAACAAAAAGGAGCAAGCTGAGCCAGGAAAATTATAAAATGTACAGTTTGAGGAGAAAGGGGACACCAGGAAGTGTAATGGAGCTAAGTCCCTGTTCAAGGAGATAAACAGATTAAAGAAAAGCCTGATGCTAAATGGAATAAAGGGAGTGGTGACCTCAGGGCAAGACCCCACCCAACTAAATTTTCAACTTATAAAGAGGAATTAAAGAAAAACTTAAGGCTGGGTGTGGTGGCCCATGCCTTTAATTCCAGCACTCAAGAGACAGAGGCAGGTGGGTCTCTAAATTCAAAGCTAGCCTGGACTACAGAATGAGTTCCAGGTCAGCCAAGCTTAGGCAGTGAAGGAAACCATTGAAAACAGAAAGCTGCTGAAAATGTATTTGAATGAGAGGGACATGTTTCAGCCCTACAGAAGAACTTGGTAGGTTCTGAATGAAAAATGGGGACATGACTGCTCCTAGGTATGGTTGAAGAGAAAGTTTATTGTAGAGTTTATTGAAGAGTCCAGACTGAACCAGGCCATGAGAGGAGCGGGGTGCGGGGAGTATGTGTATGGGGTGTGGGCACAGGCAGGCCAGAAGAGATTCAGGAGCAAAGCCAGCCAGGAGCCAAGAGAGCAAGAGACCACATGTCCAAAGTGGCTAAGCTTATAGAATCAGAAGCTGTGGGGAGGGAAGTGAAGCCCAGGCTGTGGGAAGGGGAGGTTTAAGGTAGGAGGCAGGGTGAGAATTGCTGGCAAAGCCACAGGTACTGAGTGAGACTTGTCCCATGTTTCTTTGGGACCTGACAGCTTCTAAGACCAGGCATGTATCAAAGGTATCCTTGCATGGAGGCCCAGAGAGGCCTTTGCATGTAGCTGTGAAGGTGAAGCCTGGACTGCCTTGGAGACCCCAAGATGTTGAAGATACCAGAGTCATAGGATACCTGCCAAGGAGAGTTGCCAACAGGGAGTGGAACCAGCCCAAGAAAGAGAAGTGTGTTGTAGTCAACAAAGCAGAAAGGAGTTGGAGATCTGAAGAGTGTTTTGACATCAGACATGGAGAGGCAGGATCTGGAATTTGCCCAACTGGTTTAAGTCTTGCTTTGGATGAGTATTTCCTCACTGTGCTCCCCACTTCCCTTTTGGAATTGTTATGCATATCCTGTGCCATTGTAAGCATGTGATCTGCTTTTTTATTTTGATTTTACAGGGGGTTCTATTTCAGAGACTGCCATGAGTCTCAGAAAGGACTTTGAACTTTGGACTTTTAAACAGTGTTGAGACTGTTATAGACTAGGGGAACTTTTGAAGTTGGACTGAATACATTTTTGCATTATGATATAACTATAAGCCTATGGGGACCAGGGAGTGGAATATGCTGGTTTGAATAAGAATGATCCCCATAGACTCATAGATTTGAATGCTTGGTCGCCAAGGAGTGGGACTATTAGGAGTTGTGGCCTTGTTGGAGGAAGTATGTAGTAGGTAGCTGTTCTAGCTATGACCTTGAAGTACCGCCCTTAGTGAGGTAGCAGGTAACTGTTACATCTGCCTATGACCTTGAAGTACATGCTCCTGGGGCATGGCCACTCAGGGACCCTTAAGACCTGGGATGCACCTACATGTAGTTTTGGATGCTGGAAACAGAACAGGCGAAAGAACAGGATGGGACTGGGCCTCAGCCTTCCAGGACCCTGAAATAATTTCTCTGTTCTGTATAGTGAGTTTTCCTTCTCTAATAAATTCCTTTACCCTTTAAGCAGACTCTGTAGATTGCTGGCAATATCTTTATTAGAAGTATGTCACTGGAGATGGGCTTTGGGGTTTCAAATGCTCAAGCCAGGTCCAATATCACTCTCTCTTCCTGCTGCCTGACGATCTGTATATAGACCCTTCCAGTACCATTGTGGAACCAAAATAAGACCAAAATGCTCTCACCCCAAAACTAAAGGCCTAAGACTGCTCCTTTTAGCTACAGGCCATAAGTTACTGGAACAGGCCAGAAGTTACTGAGACCAGTCAGTTCAGATTCCAGAAACCAGGAAGTGTAAAAATACAGAGCCACAAGATAGTCACGAGGTAATGCCTGCCAGACTATGGAATGTCCTCTCCCTGGTTTCCAGGGTAACTGACCATAAAAATGCCCCCACCTGAGGGCAGCCAATGAGAAATGGTGGCGGGCAACCACTCCCTTAGAAGTAATTTCTAGAAGTCCCTAGAAGCGAGCCAATCAGAATTGTACCTGTACTAGCACCCCTAAATGATGTAACCTTGTGACTTTTCCCTTTAAAAACTGAGCTTGCAGACAGGTGGGCGCTTCCTCCAGCCTCCACTGCGTTGGGTGTATTGGACGAAGTCCCTGCCTAGGCTTGTATTGCTTTTGGATATCCACGATTAAACCTTGCTTTTGCATTCCGGCATGCTCGTCTTTGGTGGTCTCTCTGGGGGTCACGATCTGGGCACAACACCATGTCTGCCTGCATGCTGCCATGCTTCCTGTCATGACAATAGTGGACTAAACCTCTGAACTGTAAGTCAGCCCCAATTAAATGTTTTCTTTTATAAGAGTTTCTGTAGTCATAGTGTGTCTTCACAGCAATATAATGCTGTATAATACACCAGCCTCTCCTATTGTAAGAACTGCTCATCATTTACATCTATTCCCAAGTCTTTCCCCCTCAACTCTAAGAAAAACAGAATTCCATTTTTCCCTGGCTGAAACAGCTTTCAGATTGGTTTGGAGAATAAAGTCAAGCCACCAACAGACACTAGGCCAATCATGCCATCCACCAACCTTGGCATGCTCAGCCAGGACCAGTTACTCAAATGCTAGCCTCAGCTGTCCAGTTATAATGTGATAGATACACACAAGAAATAGCTCAGAACAAATGATCTTTTGATGGCTCCAGCTTTCCAAAGCCTATGTCACCAGTGTCAATGTTATCAAGTTAGACTTCATGAGAAAAGGTCAGAGTACATGACTGCAAGGAGTCCTAGGAGAGTTCTGCACAGTGCAACACCAGCTGACATGCCAGTGTGGATGGAGCAAGTCTCACAGGGCCCCACCTCTGGACAGAAAGCTGCTGAGAAAGAGAGAACTGGTCTTCCCCAGAGCTGAACTCCCAGCAGGAGTTATCCAGTGCCAGGGGTCAGTCCTAAACACATGTAACACATGCAACTCTAAGTGGACTCAGCAGGTTGTATTTATAAATACACATGTAACATTAACAGAAAAGAAGGCATTGTGCATTTGAGAGGGAATGGGGGCACAGGAAGAGTTGGAAGGCAGAGTGAGAGAAGGAAATGATGTAAATGTAGTATTTGTGTATGATTCTCGAGAAGAATTTAAACTTTAAAAAAATGTGAAGTCCAACTGGTAGAAAAAGAAGAAAGACAAGAAGAATTGAGTGAAGGGAGCAAAGAAATGGGGAAGGTGGGGAAGGCACGGGAAGGGGACAGGCAGTCTGAACTGCTGCAAGAGAGCTGAGCTTTGGCAATATTCTATCTTGAGATCTTAAACTCTTCCAAGATAGCTTGTCCTCTAGCACTTTACCCCTCACACCCCAGGCCCAACAGTGTGACATACTTAAAATGTAGGCTCTCAGACTTGCTCCAATCCAGTGAGTCAGAGTCAGCACAGACACTCCAAGCTATCTGGTGTGTGTGTGTGTGTGTGTGTGTGTGTGTGTGTGTGTGTGTGTGTGTGTGTTGGAAGCTCTGCCTGGCATGTTGTCCAAAGTCTTGGCCAATGCTTCAGGAATTATGTACTATAATCTGAACCTGTCTCCTGTCTCTCCCTAGTGACCCCTAGTGGGAAAGCAAAAGGTACCAAACTCTATACAGAGACAACAACATTTGAACCAACAACTCTCCACCCCTTGGTCAGTGCTTGGGAGATGAAAACCATAGTGGCCTTCTTCCTCTGAAGGGTCAGGTACTTTCACCTACTGATGCTGTTAAGATTCAAAGTCAACATCCCTGAATGGAGCCATTCCATGCACAGCTAATTTTGTTTGTTTGTTTGTTTTGTTTTGTTTTTGTTTCTGTGATGAGACAGGATGTTGCTATATAGCCCAGGCTAGCCTCATATTCTTGATCCTCTTGTCTCAACCTCCCAAGTGTTGCCACTAGACAGTCTATTGCTCTTTGCAACTATATGTTGCACCTGAGGTTGTCTCCTACTCTTAACAATCCTAATCATATCCATTGATCCAGCTACTATTCTACACTCTGCAGATTAATATAAAAATGTAAAGGGGTGAAGACCAGGAATAAAAGAAGAGGAAAATCAAATAAGAGAAAAAAGAGAGGTGGTAATAAGAACTTTGCATGGTCTGAAAGCTAGGGCTTAAAAATAGACAGGCAAACAGAGGGCTGGAAACATAGCTCACTTGGAAGGGTGCTTGTCTAGCATGCACAAGGTCCTAACTTCAATCCCCAGTGCCACACAAACTGGGCATGGTGGCTCACACCTGGAATCCCAGCACCTGAGAGGTGGAGACAGAAGGATCAGAAGTTCAGGGTACCTTCAACTACATAGCAAGTTCAAGTTCAGCCTAGGCTAGAGGCCCTGTCTCAAAGAAATAGGAAAGGCCATAGCAAAACAACTACATGGAGACCTAGTTCTCCCCAACACTCTCCATCTCAAGCAGTGAGCTGCTGCAAACTGATCAGACCACTATGGCCCTCTCACAAAGTCTACACTGACAGACACAAAGCATCCTTCAGTTCACGGCAGGATATGGTCACAGCTTCTGTACATGTCAATGCTCAGCCCTTAAGGACTTCTCATGGTGATGGGGTCCTGTAAGCATTCTCCAAAGCAAGCTTGACAGCTGAAGATATCATGTTGTCTGGTCTTTATTTCTCATTAGATGATTTTGTAGCTCTGTATTGGCACATTTCATTGTCAATGACATTTGTCCTACTTTCCTTTCCTATGTGAGTCCAAATTAGAGTTAGCCAAAGCCATGCTGCACAAGACGTGGGTGGCCGAAGAGAAGCCACAGCCATCACACCCTGAAGGTTGTTATTGCATGTGTGCTGAGAGTTGCCAGTGGATTCTGTTTGCTGTCGTCCTTCCCACTTTATATCTGCCCATCCTTCTCTGCTAGCCCTCCACCAGGGGTACTGCTGTGAACTCACAGGGGTGGTAGCGTCAGAGAGCCAAGAACCCAAGGACTAATGCCAACCCTCTCACCATCCCAAGACAAGATTGCCAGCGTGACCAGGAAAATTTCCTACAAACTCTGCCTCACTCTCCAGCACCAGGAATGGGGAGTGACTTATCTACTTCCTTAATTTTCATTTTTAACCTCTTGCTTCTCTGCCTCCGCTAACAATCATATAAAGTACTAGAGTCTGGCAGTGCTTCAGATCCCTTGGGTCTGCTGCTTTGGGCCTATGGTGGCACAGTTCATCCTATGGTAGGGAACTCTTCTCCCATCTTGTTGGCCAGGAAGTAAAGGAGAGAAAAGGGGCCAGGGTCCCAACATCCTCTTCAAGAGCATACCCGCAGTGAGCTGATTTCCTCCCAGTAAGCTCCACCTGCTAAAGAGTCTGCTGCCTTTAGACAGCCTCCAGGCTTGTGACTAAACCTTTAACACATAATCCAAATACACCAGGGGACATCTGACTTCCTCCCCATCTTTCTCTTTAGCTTTGGGGTTTGTGTGTGTGTGTGTGTGTGTGTGTGTGTGTGTGTGTGTGTGTGTGTAGGTGCCTGCAGAGGCCAGAAGAAATTCCCTGGAGCTAGAGTTGCAGGCAGGTGAGCCTACCAGTGTTGGGGGGACTGGGACCAGAAAGCTCTCTGGAAGAGCAGTAAGCACTCAGCTGCAGAGCCGTCTCCCCAGCCCTCCTCTGTCTTTCTTCTAAGACAGTCACTAGCAAGAAAGGAAGCCAATAATTTCCTTAACTTAAAGGTCATGTGAGGAGGGCTTTACTTTCTGTAACTGGAACTTAAAGTCATGGGCTTGTAGTGGAAGAACAGATAATAAAATGTGGTTCAAAGAGTAGTGATCTCTCTAATTGGGGCTGTGAGGATGCCTAATTACAGGCTGCCGTCTACCTTGTTTCAGGTGCTGTCCTCCAGCTCTGAACAGGACTTTTCTGTCCTGTGCGCTGGCAGAATGCTGTGCTCTAAACATCATCTTGGCATGAACACATGGTAGCAGGCTTCTTGGGAGTAAATGAGTGCTGTGTTCTCTAGAAAGAATTCAGGATATGGACTATTTAAAAGGGGGTTGGGGACTGGCAAGGTGGATCAGTGGGCAAAGCCTGATGATCTGAGATCTGTGTGATGGGAGGTGAGACAGGACTCCTGTCAACTGTCTTCTGCCCTCAGCGTGTGCACTGGGGCACACACAGGATCTCATGCATGCTCACCTTCCTCCCCCACATCCCGTAACCCCACACACACAAAGGGAGGAATGATGGGAACTTTTATTGGGCAATGCTCCTGGGGAAGCTCTGTGGAGTAGGTGTTAACTCAGTGAAACCCAATAGCAAGGCAAAGGAGTTCTTGTTTGAAAAAAATTGATTTTGACCCCTAGAAATCCAGTTTGCCTTCATTTGAGTGACTATCCATAAATAGTCCCAAATACCACAGTGTATTGGAGAAAATGGAACGCATTTACATCCGATAGCAAGTTCACACCAATATTCCTTTGTTTCGGTGACTAAAGGAATTCTGCTCTACAATTTCTCTTCTGAGCGAGTCTTAACATCTTATTTGTTCCCTCATCCATTAACAAATTATGTATTTTTTTGACAGGTGTATAATCATGTGTTTGTGTGGGAATTATGTTTATAACATTTTGGGTGGGGGACAGGTCTCACTATGTGGCCCTGGCTGGCCTGGAACTTGCTATGTAGACCAGACTGGCCCATGTCTCACAGAGATTGGTTTGCCTCTGCCTCAGGAGGGCTGGAATTAAAGGTGTGTGCCAGAACACCCAGCCTACTTCATAACTGTTGAAAAGTGTGTTATATTCACAGCCAAAGTGAGCATCATTCCACCCTTGCTTTGAGGCCCCACTGCTCTGTAGTAATGTCTATGGGCAGCTTCCTAACTTCTCATCCTTCACACATAAGCGATGTCTCTTAACAGCAGTCCTGGAGTGACACACACCCGAACAGGCTGAGGCCCCAGCTGTCTTGCCCAATACTCCTTACACAAATGAGAAAAGGGAGAGATCCCTGGGGCTGGAAACCCTGAGCTTCCGGTCTTCCTTTCAGGTGGTGTGCTAAGGGAGGAGACCCACAACAACCAGCATATAGCAAAGGAAGGTGAGTTAAGTGTAACAGCCCCCTGTTTTATCAAAACAGATGTAGGAAACAAAGAAACCAAGCACACACCTACAACATGCTTCTCAGCCATGGGATCCACCTGCACTTCTTTTTAACTAAGTGCTGGGAACAACTATTCTCCACTCCTTCCCACAAGACCCTTTCTCCCATAATGCCTTGCATCCTGTTTATCTGTATCCTCTACTCTTTACTTCTGTACTCTGGCCACCTTCTGCAGCCTTGAAGATGAAATGCTCTTTCTACATTTTCTAGAAGATTCTGTGCATGTGTGCACATTCAGTCTCCCACTCCATGATTCCTGTCATCCTTCAGGCCAGACAGCACTTTTCAAGGACACTTCTGTGGCCTCCAGGCCAGAGCGCTCTTCTGCTAGACACTCACACATCCTGAGCTTTTTCGTCTGGAGCCCATGTATATCATTACTTCTCTCTCCCTCTCTCTCTCCCATTGTCAATAAAATGTAGGACCATTGTCTCCTCACTGCACCCCCAACCTGGCGCTGTGCCTGGCACATAGAAGGTGTTCCTGAATGAATCACTAAGGACTCAATGCCCATTTGTTGTATGGATGAATAGATGGTTGTTTGGTCTGTTCTAGGCCCCCAAAGCAAAAGAAGCTGTTAAAATCGTGCGACTCTGGCTTACCATTAATATCGGAATCAAAGAGACCATTCAAATGTTGGACAACGTTCTATGCTGGGGAGTCATGGGGAGCCATTTGCATGCATTCCTAGGGAGGCTGGTAAGCCACTTGGGAGGACAGTTTGACAAATACTTCAAAGATTACAGATTAATAAACCTTTCCACCCAATAATTTCGTTTTATATACATTTGTGCAACTCTGAAACAAGCTGTGTTCAGGGGTGTCTGCTGCTGAAACGTATGTAACATTAACCATTGAAACAACAAAAATGTCCAATGATCGGGGACTGATGAAATAATATCAGGAAAACTCCAAGTGTTGCAGTATAAAAAAGGATGAGTTGGGTTCATGTATACTAAGACACAAAAGATAGAAAGATTATTATACATTAAATGGAAGAGAACTGCTATATGTGCACTTACATTATGTTTCTGAAAGTGTCTGAAATAAATGGATCACAGTTGCACTGAGGAAGAGCAGCTGTGCACCTGACGGCAGAAGAGGAAGGAGACCTACATGTCATTGTTTGCACTGCATGTATTCTCTGTTCTAGAAATTAACATCCACGAGTCCAACAAATGTGAAGAGAACAAAACTACAAGTGTGTGTGTGTGTGTGTGTGTGTGTGTGTGTGTGTGTGGTGTGGTGTGCATATGTGTGTGCCACAGTGCACATGTGGAGGTCAGAGTAGCTCACTGGAGTTGGTTCTCTTATTCTATCCTGTGGGAAACAGGATTGAACTCAGGTCACCAGGCTTAGTGGCAGGAGCCTTTACCCACTGAACCATCCCACCAGCCCACTTGGACCTTTTCAGGATCGGCTTTTCACACGTGTTCTCTCACTGTCATTAACCATTACAAAGCCTTATCTAGTTTAGAACCATGGGATCCCAAATATAGATGGACCCAAACCAAGACTGTGTCTAGATGATGTGGAAGCTTGTGACAAGTCATCTACCCCTGTGTAAATTGCCCAATCCCTCCTGGCCTACCATATTGACTTTGGCAATACTCACTGGCCTTGTTGTGCCAATAACATTATTGAGACCAAATTGACTGAACATGTGGCCATGTACTCCAAATGTTTTTCGATACAGTTAGATGGAAGACTGTAGATTAAATTTATTTATTTTGTGATAAACCCACTGTTTATGTTGCTGGTGATCCAGCAGTGGCCTTCTACAATACCCCTGGACCCAAGTGACGACAAGTTCAATTACTTTTTCATTTACCATAGGAGACTTTCTACTACATGTCTCCCAGCAATCATTTTTGACACGGCTTAAGAAATGATAAATTATACCCAACAAAAACAGAAAAAGAAACTCTGGGTTTTGTCACAGATAATTGCAAGGAAAACAGTTATTTGCATCTCTGTTGTCTCTTACATTAAAACACACTCACACAGCCAATCCCAATGTTCCTAAAACAAAAGAGATCCAAAAGATTTAAAAATACCTCATTTTCCTCTTATACTTAGAAACATTTGGAGGAAGTGCTTTGTTTGAGTTGTGTGTTCAGGACCTGGATTTGCATCGGCAATGCCACCCTTCTTACTCTTCTCAGGTGTTTGGTAGCTATTTCAATGCCCACATATGACCAGTGTTGTAAAACTGAAATGAGAGAGTACCATAGCACCCTTGATATTTGCACAGTAATGCAATTCTTTGTAATTCAGGACAACATGTGTCCAGTAGTAGATGGGCTAGACTATGTGTACCCCACTCAGGAAAACAGCCATTGTGGACACAGTTTACATGAGGGCAAAAGGAACTTCTGGTCCTGTTGGCGTTCATGCAAAACTACCATAAAACTTGAGGTTGGCTATGAACACACTCCAGCAAAACTCTGAGTGAAGTTCTCAGAAAGGCTTGCCTGCATCAGATATGCTACAAAAGTGATTAACGGATTAGAGACTCAGTGAGAAGGCTGGAATGTTGCAGGTCCAAAGCTAATTAAGTCAACTTTGACAGCTCTTTTTTTTTTTTTTTTTTTTGGTTTTTCGAGACAGGGTTTCTCTGTGTAGCTTTGCGCCTTTCCTGGAACTCACTCTGTAGACCAGGCTAGCCTTGAACTCACACAGATCTGCCTGGCTCTGCCTCCCGAGTGCTGGGATTAAAGGCATGCGCCACTACCACATGGCACCTTTGACTGTCTTAAGAGCCATTCCTTGCCTACCTCTCTGTGTCTGGCTTAACGTCCTTGTGACCATCAGGAGAAATGTATTAACTTAGCAGACCCCTAGCTTCCACCAATCTAGAAGCTGAGAGATCACTAATCAGCATCTGAAGCCTGTAGCAGGGGGTCCCATTTGGCTGTAGCCTGCCTCTCTGATGCGTATAATAATGTATTTGAAAACTGTCTTAACATCTGACTTTCTTTGCTCTGTTACTTCATAAAACTTTTCACGTTAAACAGGTTTATCGTTTTCTGCTCCTGTTTTTCTCTGGGTTATTATTTGAAACTATCTTTGTAGCATCAAAATGTATGTTACCTGATCCATAAGACAGATACTTTGTTTGTTTTGGCTTTTTGAGACAGGGTTTCTCTGTGTGACACTGGCTGTCCTAGAACTCACTTACTATGTAGATCAGGCTGTCCTAGAACTCAGAGATTGACCTGTCTGATTAAAGGGCATGTGCCGCCACCACCTGGCTGATACTTTTATCATTAAGAACAAATACTGGAAGCTGGGCATGGTAGCTTGGGTCTGTAATTCTAACATTTGGGAAGCTGGGGCAGGAGGATTGCTGTATGTAGGTTTACAGCCAGCCTAGATTACACAGTGAGTTTCAGGACAGCCTAAACTACAGTATGACATCCCATTTCAGAAAACTCAATTCAAAATTAGAATCTGAGGTGAGAAGTCAGTTATTCAAGCATGAGGTTTGGGGGTTTGGGTTGTTTTGTTTTATTTTTGTTGTTTTTATTTTGAGACAAGGTCTTTCTACATAGCCTTGTCTGTCCTGGAACTCACTGATCCTTGAACTAAGAGATCTACCTGCCTCTGCCTCCCCAGTGCTAAGATTAAAGGTGTATGCCATCATGCCTGGCTAGGCACCTGAGTTTATTTCTCAGCATTCATGTTTGTTTGTTTGTTTTTTAATAACAAACTAGACTGGAGAGATGGTTCAAAGGTTAAGAGCACTTGCTATACTGCACCTCTCAGGTTCAATTCCCAGTAACAACCATCTCACAACCATCTGTAACTCCAGCTCCAGGTGATCTGACACTCTTTTGTATGGCACTGCACACAGGCAATGCACATACATATGCAGACGAAACACCTATATACAGGAGGGAAGGAAGGAAGGAAGGAAGGAAGGAAGGAAGGAAGGAAGGAAGGAAGGAAGGAAGGGAGGAAGGAAGGAAGGAAAACTTGAAGAAAAGAACTAGTACTGGGGCAAATAAAGGCGATTGCCTGACAACATGAGTTTGATTTCTGGGACCCACATGATGCCAGGAAAGGACAGATCCTGCAGTTTGTTCCTTGACAATTGTGTACAAACATACACACTATATTGATTAATTAAATTTTAGAAAGAACTACTACTGAGTTAAATTTTTCAGAAATAATGACTAAATCTATATTGTCTTTGAAAGCTGAGTATAACTATTTTTAAGTTTCTAGAATTTAAGCCATCTATACTTAGTAAACTCATGCTGGGGTTGAATGAACTCAGTAATCCACAGATTCCTTCCACAACTCAGATGCATAAGCCTCGTCACTGCAAAGCCAGACTTATCCAAGGCAGTGGATCCAAGACAACCACACCAAGGTTCTATATGTAATCCTGGGGTCTTGCCTCGCTTCCATTCTTAGAGGTCAAGAACACTGTGGTGGTGTTGTGTTCCCCCAAATATTGTGTACCCTAATTAACTTATCTGGGGTCAGTGAACAGAAAAGCCACTAGATACTTAGTTAGGCAGTGGTAGCACATGCCTTTAATCCTAGCATTCCAGAGGCAGAAATCCATGTGTTCAAGGATACAGACAGGCATGGTGACTCACTCCTTTAATCCCAGAAAGCAGAGCCTTTAATCCCAGGGAGTGATGGCAGATAACAGAAAGGTATATAAGGCGTGAAGACCAGGAACTAGAAGCATTTGGCCTGGTTAAGCATTTGGCTGGTTAAGCTTTCAGGCTTTTGAGCAGCAGTTCAGCTGAGATTTATTCTGGATGAGGACTCAGAGGCCTCCAGTCTGAGGAAATAGAATCCGCTGAGGATCCAGCGAGGTGAGGTAGCTGTGGCTTACTTCTCTGATCTTCCAGTTTACCCCAATACCTGGCTCAGGTTTGATTTTATTAATAAGAACTTTTAAGATTCATGCTACAGGACACCATATCTGTATTTTCTGATGTCACATATAGAAAACCCCACTGAGCAATTAATCCCATGCAGCAGTTGACCCAAGCTCTGACTCCATTTAGGTCTTATCACTATTCCCATGGGAATATCTGGTATTCCCATTGGAGTCCTCATTTTCCCCAGTAAAAGTCTTGTTTTGTACAACCTGGCACAAAATGATGAACTGGACTAATCAAAAGTTTTCTTTCAAAAGAATCTAAATTGGAATCCATTTTCTGATGCTATAGCAGGATACTATAGTCTGGGTAACAGACAGAGAAAAGAAATGTATTTCTAACAGTCCTAGAAACTAGGAAGTCTGAGGTCAAAGGACTACACTGGGTGAAGCCCTTATTTGCTGGGGATGTCTTTCTGCATGCTGTGAATGTGTTGCTCTGATTTGGTCGATAAATAAAATGCTGATTGGCCAGTAGCCAGGCAGGAAGTATAGTATAGGCAGGATAAGCAGAGGGGAGAATTCTGGGAAGAAGAAGGCTGAGCCAGGAGTCGCCAGCCAGATACAGAGGAAGCAAGATGTGAAGGCAGAACTGAGAAAATGTATCAAGACACATGGCTAAACATAAATAAGAATTATGGGTTAGTTTAAATGTAAGAGCTAGGCAGTGGTAGGCCTGAGCTAATGGCTGAGCAGTTTTAATTAATATAAGCCTCTGTGTGTTTACTTGGGTCCAAGCAGCTGCAGGCCAGGAGGGTGAGAAAGATTTGTCCTGACCATAGGCCAGGTGGGACACAGGAAAACTTCAGCTACACTTATTACTTCCTCATTACATGATGGATGGAGCCAAAGTATAAACTTGGGTCTCTCCCCTCCTACAGCTGCTAATGGCATCCTTGTCCTCAAGCTTTATACCCAACGACTTTTCAAAGACCCACCTCTCAATACCATTGACAAATGGAATTGATAGACTGGGTGGTTAAGTTTCTTATATGTGAAATGTGGGAACATAACAGGATACAGAAAAAGCCACATACTGGGAAAAAGAATAGGAGTAAATGGTTCCAGACCAATGGCCAATGTCACCACCACAGGGGGCCACACAGGATGGAGGGGGTCCTCATAGGAAGAGTCTCAAAACTCAAGGGAGGAGATCAGCTCCTGCAAGAAAGAAAGCCTCTGGCCATGTGATGCCAACTCTCCCTCCTGCATATACTGTAAGGATTATGTCCTTAATTACATCACCAGCCTGCAACAGCGTCCCAGCCTAAAAAGCGGGTGGGCCTTCTGTCCGTTCTCTTCCTTCCTGAGATCTCTCCTTCCGTTCTCTTCCCTCTGTGCGGTCTCTCTGTTCCTCTGTTTCTCGGTTCCTCTGTTTCTCTGTTCCTCTGTTCCTCTGTTCCTTTGCCCCCCCCCCCTCAATAAAGCTCTAGAAAGGTAACCATAGCTTGTGATTCTTCTGATCAGCACTCTCCTCCGCTGGCATGGCCACTGTGGGTGGCAGCCAGCCAGAGTGCTGCTGTGTAACCAACATATACACTAGTCTTTCCTCTTACCAGTATGACCTGTCCTGTTGTTGTCAGGGCAAAGCACTTTTTTTTAAAGCCACACTCACTGCTGGAAGGAAATTTTATCCAGGAACAAAATCTGTCCTCACCCTAAATGATTCTAGGCCCCAGAGATGCTGGATTGATTTTGGGATCACAGCTTGCTGTTGGGGAGGAGGTGATCTTACCGGGTTTGCTGTCTCATCTCCATTACCAGCAGGGGCAGCCATGCACTCTCAGGATTCTCCAGCTTGGGTGAAAGGAACCCCATATTATTTCTCCGGCTCCACTACACCAGAATAACTGCGGACCCATCAGTCTAGGTGTACACTGGAGGCTCTCACGGGTACTCCAGAGATGCCCTTCTGCGGTTAGGGAGGTGGCTCAGTCAGGAAAGTGGGTGCCTTGCAAGCATAAGGACATGATTTTGATCTCTAGAACCTGTGCAAACTGGTAATTCCAGTCCTGGGGAGGTGGAATCAAGAAGATTTCTGGGGCCCCCTGTACAGCCTGCCTAGCCTACTGAGCAAGCTTCATGCAAGTGAGAGACCCTGTCTTAAAACACAAGGCAGACAGTGCCTGAGAGGCACACACCAGGTTGTCTTCTGGTCTCCACATGCATGCAGCCCCCAACATCAATTAATTAATTAATTGAAATACATAAAAGAAATGCATCCTCTCCCTGAGACACCCCAGCTTCTATGTGTCAGCCAAAGTCTGAAGTAGATCCAGGGCATCATCTGGTTACAGACCTAACATGTACTGAACTTAGAGAACTGAGAAAGAGGAGAGCTTGGATGGTGAGCAGAAAAGCTAGGGAAGTGACCAGGGATGGCACATTCTCTTCACTTGGGACATAGACCCCTCACCTGGGAGCAATGTCCTCCTTTGGACACAGTCATTATGCTTCATGACAATATAGGAGTCCTTATAATGGTATTTTTCATCCAAGAACAGTGAGGGGGGGCTGTTTTGCATATTTTTCATCCTTTGTGGGGCCCTAAATCACTTGGTAATGGGAAACACGTCTGCCGAGAGTCTTTGTAGTGTTTGTCTTATGGTTTCATGCAAACACTGAGCAAGAGGAATTTGTTATGAACAGCTTGTAATTGTTTAGTGGGAAAAAAATCAAACACACACACACACACACACACACACACACACACACACACGCAAACAACAACAAAAAAAACCCATAAAGTTGGGTGGGCACTAGTCAGATCTAAAGTCAAATTTAAGCTCCCTTTGAAAGATGGTCGAGGGGAAAATCATACAGTGAGATCTGGCTGCAGACCTGTGGGCAGCCTGACTTCATTTTCAGGGTGACTGCTTACAAGGCCTCTAGTGTTTGATTGAGTGGCTTGGAACCATGGGCTGGTGACACCACCCCAGAGCCCACCCAGAGGGCCACACTCACCCAGATGGAGGGTCAACTTTAGGAAATTTTGGAAGAGAGATTCTCAGCTATAGGAGGCTAGAGATGGGGAAATTTAAAAAAATGGGGTAAAAGAAATACTGCAAGTTTTTTTTTCCATCTAATTTCTTTTCTCTGTAATTTCTGGTTCAAATTTTCATATTTAGAAGTCTCAAATTCAATGTGGTTTAACAAGCCATGTGTGCTGTCTGCCCTTTACTTCATCACCAAGAATCTGCTGTTGGAAAGGGACAATCAGTGTGTGGCATGGGTGTGTGTGCTCATGTGCGTGTGAGCACACATGTGTGGGTGTGTGCTGTATATGAGGCAGAACATTTTCTTGGGATTCCATTACTGTGACATTTCTGGACAGTAAGCAGGGAAAATCTTGACTTGTGTGTTTTGTAAGCTGTGGTGACAGAACAGTTGCTTGTAGCTAGAGTTTTCCTGCCTTACCCACAGTTAGGACAAATCTCTGTCACCTGCCAGTCCCACAGCCGCTCAGACCCAACCAAGTAAACACAGAGACTTATATTGCTTACAAACTGTACGGCCGTGGCAGGCTTCTTGCTAACTGTTCTTATAGCTTAAATTAATCCATTTCCATAAATCTATACCTTGCCACGTGGCTGGTGGCTTACCGGAATCTTCACATGCTGCTGGTCATGGCAGCTGCTGGCAGTGTCTCTCTCCTCAGCCTTCCGCTTCCCAGAATTCTCCTCTCTCCTTGTCCCACCTATTTCCTGACTGGCCACTGGCCAATCAGTGTTTTATTTATTGACCAATCAGAGCAATTTGACATACAGACCATCCCACAGCAGTTGCTAGTGGTGTTGACTGTTACTAAGGGGTGGGGGGACTGGTACAGCCAAACCTCATCATCCATACCACGTTTTTTAAAGATTTATTTATTTTTCCATTATGTGTTTATGGTTAAATTTATGTATGTGTACTGTGTGCATGCCTGGTGCCCACAGAGACCAGAAGAGGGTGTTGAATCCCCTGAAATTGGGGTTGCAGATGGTTGTAAGCTCCCATGTGGGTGCTGGGAATTGAACCTGAGTCCTCTGCAAGAGCAGCCAGTACTCTTAACTGCTGATCCATCTCTTCAGCCCCCATCCATTTTTAAGACATTCTTATGTGATCTACTGTGACATCTCTGAAGTTTGCATGTGACATATCCATGGCTCTACCATTCTGTAAGTAATTGCACACACTATGAACAAGCTCTATTCCTTTTTTTTTAAATATAAGATTTCTTTAAATGTGTATTTGTGTGTCTGTGTGCATTATTCTTGCAGTGCCCTTGGAAGTCAGGGGAGGGTGTTGGATTCCAAGGAGCTGGAGTTAAAGCGGCTGTGAGCAGTTTGCTGTGGGTTCTGAGAACTAAATGGGTTCTCTGCAAGTGCAGCAAACACTGTTAATGGTGGAGCCATCTCTCCAGCCTGCTATTTCCATACTTGTCATGTGATTTCCCTGGTCATTTCTGGAAATGTCCCTGGGAAATGATGCTGCCTCCATGTGATTTAAGTGGGCTTTGCTGTAGATGTAGCCATACCTTTTTCTTTCCACAAATAGAACCTAAAAAAAGTTGTTTCTCCCACATTTTTTCTCAAATGGAGCCACTAATGCATGCAGTTTAAATGACATAATTGTGCATCTGCTGTATATATTTTAACTAACCCCGAGAATATTGCCCTAGTATTCCTTCAGTTGATGACTTCTCCCCCAAGACTGTGCTATCACCTCTGTGTTTTGTCAGAGGCCTTTCTGGTTGAGTGAGAAAAGCCAGGCAGCTGCATGGAAGGAATATGTGCCTTTTGTTCATGGATGGGGAAAAGGTCTGCTACCCTGAAATGACTGCAAGAAGACCAGCCGGAGTCTCCATTTAACTCATTTAGATGGTGGCGTTGGAAACCATCTTCTGAAATTCCATCTTCCTAGCCCCCACCATCCACATGAGGACTCTCTCCAAGACAAACATCCCAGCATCCACCTTTGCTTCCTGACCTTGCATGGAGAAGCCTTGTTTGAATAGGGGTGTCTCAGTGTTTCCAGAAGCAGAAGAAGCAAAGTGTGGTGTCAACTTATGAGCAGTTGATGACAGGTATTTGCAGTCACAGAGAAACATGTACAGGTGGAGGAGATCAGAGCCCAGACCTGGGGTATTTTCTTAACGTCCCCAATAGCCCTTACACCTAAACTGAGTCACCTTCTCTGCTCCCAGAGTTCTGTACTTAGGCTATGGTTGTGGGACTTGTATTTTAAACTGACTGTCTTATCTGCTTAGCTGTGGGCTGATCATTTTAAGGATTTTTGTTCTTTAGTATTTGGACACTCTACAGGGCATGGAATGATGCCTACTGATGGAGTCTCAATTCAGGCATCCTGGACCTTTGGCTGGATCTCCTCAGGCTTTGAGGCAACAGCTCTTTAATCTAGCCACACACTGAGCTCAGTGGGACTTCAACAAGTCATTGGCTAACTGAATTTACCACTGTTTAACTTGTTGGCATAGTAGTGTGTTTAAATTATGAAGACAGTCATTTATAAAGACAAAGTAACTCTACAAGAGTTTCAGTACCTTGGGTTTTAACTCCACGATTAACAAAAGAACAAAATAAGATTTTCTTAGAAGTATTTTATATAGTCTGTGTCATCTGATTATCTAAATTGTCATCTTAACCACTTATTTTTATTTTTTCCATTTTATTTATTTATTTTATGTATATGGGTGTTTTGTCTACATGTATATCTGTGTACCACTTTTGTGCCTGGTGCCCATGGAAGCCAGAGAAGGCATCAGATCTTCTGGGACTAGAACCACAGATGGTTGTGAGCTGCTAAGTAGATGCCTGAAAAATGAACTTAGGTCATCCAGAAGACCTGTCAGTGCTCTTAACTGCTGAGACATCACTCTGACCCTGATTTTCTGGTATAAAATGTTCTTTTCAAGACTAAGATACTTTGACTAATAAATGAATAAATGATTAAAGGGGATTGTGGACCCAGGCTCATTATACAGTCATGAGAACACCATGAGTAAATGAAGCCACTCCAAGACATAGAATCCAAGAACTTCTAGGTATATAGAGTGCCAGATGATTGATGATAGTGGCCACATTTATAACAATGATGGAGGTAGCTTGGTGGTTATGGTCATAATGGTCATAATAGTGGTGGTGATTGTGAGGATGGTGCTGGTTGTAGGGGTCATGATAATGATGGTGGGTGATGGTGATTGTGGAGATGGTGGTGGAAGGGATGGTGGTCAGAGAGATGATGGTGGTAGAGAAGATGCTGGTGGTCATTCTGACAATAATGAAGGCAGTAATGGTGGCTATGGTGATGGTGATGATGGCAGTTGCTATAGTTTGGACCTAGACTATTCTCCAAAGGCCAAGGTGTTAAGGACAAATTCAAGCCTGTCACATAATTGGAAGGTGGTAGAAACTTTAGCAAATGGATCTCAATGGGAGATCCTCAAGCCAGGGGATGAGCCTCTGGTCTCTTCCTGCCATTTTCCATCTCCTAGCTGTGAGATGAGAAGTGCCACTCTGCCATTTGCCTCTACCACAAGGTACTGCCTTGACACAGGCCCAAAAGCCATGGGCCAATTGATCATGAGCTAAATAAAACCTCCCTTGTGGTAGGGAGAGGGGATCCAGTTGGAAAAAGCGCTTACTGTGCAATTATGAGGACCTGAGTTTGATCCCCGGTACCCACATAAACAGTCAGGGACAGCCGTGTATCCCTGTAATGTCAACACTGAGATGGACAGACAGAGGAGGATCCTGGGGGTTCAGGGGACAGCTAGGCTTAGCAGAAAAATAGTGAACTCCTGGTTCAGTAGGAGACCTTATCTCAAAAATAAGGTGGGGAGCAATAGAGGAAGATATCTGACGTCTTCCTCTGGCCCCCATATAGACACACATGGTTGTGGCACCCCTCCCAAATATACCACCCACAACACACACACACACACACACACACACACACACACACACACACACACACACCCTTCTTTTTTGTGGTGTGTTACATGTGTTTGTTGTATGTGTGGGTGTCATGTGAGTATATGGGTACACACATGCAGAGGCCAGTAGAGAACATGGAATATCTTCCTCTATCATGCTTTACCTTTTTCCCTTAAGATCTATCTGTGTGTGTGTCTGTCTGTCTGTCTCTTTGTTTCTGTCTGTCTCTGTCTCTCTCTCTCACCTGAAGCTTGTCATTTAGCTAGGCTTGCTGGCCAACCAATGAACTTCCAGGATCTGCCTGTCTCTGTTCCCCACTTCTGGAATTACACAAATTCAGACTAATGCCCTGTTTTTATATAGATGCTAGAAATTCAAACTCAGGTCCTCATACTCACAGAGCTATCTCGCAGCCCCTAATTCTCTCTTTTTAAGTTGCTTATCTATGTTCCCAGCAACCATGAAAGAAAGAAATGAAACCATACTCTGAGAACCTGGAATTCAACCAGAAAGTGGTCCTCAGAGACTAGAATTGAATGTACCAGAAGTCTGATTGGTGTTATCAAGTTGCTGTCTTATCTATCATTGGATAGACAGTTGTCATTTCTGTTTCTTACTGGTTTTCCCCACAAGTGCTCAAAGTTATTAGTAAAGACACCACATCAGTAGGTGAGCACAAGTAGTGTAACAATGAGCTCTCAACGACAGGAGCCCTGAGCTGAATCTTTGTTTATAGGGAGTGGAGAATCCCTCTCCTTGCTCTCCACTACCTTGCAGCTGCCAGCAAGAATTCATGGGCTTGGGGATGGGAGCAGCCAGGGCACCACACCCTTTAAATGGGACTTAAGCCAAGTCTTACTGCTGACTAGCCTTGTGGTGCCTTCTGGGCAAGTTGCTTAACCTCTCTTACCTTATCTTATCTGTAGCGATAAGATAACATTGAGAAAGGCAACGGTGCTGAGCACCTGGGCAGTCTCTCCCTGAAGCCTCTCCTGGCCACTTGCTCCCTGCTCCAGTAGTGGAAGGATGCTGATAAGGACAGGGCCTGCCTCCTCTCCACAGTAAGAAACTCCCTGTGGGATGCGCTAGGGCTGAGCTGCCAGGCCTTTACTTGCTCTAAGAGTGTATTGGACTGGGCAGCTGTGGTGGCTCTCACCTGGGATTCCAGAACTCTGAGAGACCGAGGCAAAATTCTGGACTACATATGAAACTGTCTAAAACAAAACCACCACCACAAGTCTGCTCACCTCTAGTCTCATTCCACCGACTCAAGCATTAACAGCTTTCTTTTTTCTTTTCTTTTTTCTTTCTTCTTTTATGTGGATATGTGTACATGTATGTGGATCCCATCTCCCCGCCCATGCATGGGTGTGTAGAAAGCAGAGGCTGATGTAGAGATGAATGTCTTAAGAAACTGCTCTCTACCTTTTTTTTTTTTTAGGGTACAGGATCTGTATAGTCAGAGTTCTCTAGAGTAACAGAACCTATAGAATGACTCTCTCTCTCTCTCTCTCTCTCTCTCTCTCTCTCTATATATATATATATATATATATATATATATCACTTTCTACTTTTTTATTTTAAAAAAAAGTAGATTTAATTTCATTAATAAGTTTGCCCTGGCTGTCTGTTCACAGATCTCCTTTTTCTGCAACACTGGCTGGGTTATTTGCTGTGTTGTTCAGAAGATTTTTATCTTCTAATCAACTTACAATTAGATAACTGGGATTTTTCTCAGCTGAGTATATTTCCTGACTTTCTTAGTTAAATTGGAAGTGGAGCATCAATGTGGAACTGGAATTGTAAACTGTTCTGTATTTCTTCTACCCAACAGCCTGCAAAGGGTTCAGCAACCCATGAAAAGTAGTTAAAAGTAGGCATGAGGTTTATAATTGTGAAAAAAGCTAGAAATTATTCAAAAGTCCAACAATCAGAGCTGGTTGTGTCCAGTCTTTATGAGTATAGGATGCCTGTTACACAACAGTTTAAAATGGCATTATGGAGTGTTGTTAATATAAGATTCTGGCTGGAGAGATGGATCAGTGGTTATAAGCATGGGCTGCTCTTTCAGAGGACCCTAATTCAATTCCCAGCACCCACATGGCCATTCACAACTTTCTGTAACTGTAGTTCCAAGGGATCTGACACCCTCACACAGATATACATGCAGGCAAAACATTAGTGCACAGAAAGTAAAAATAAACCCTTAAAATAAAATATAAGAATTAAGAGATGCTGTGGCTTGTTCAATGATGGAAGCTGTGTGCACAGCATACTGCATTGTTTCCTTTCCTGTCGCTGTGACCAAATGCTGGACAAAAAGTTCTGCTTTGGCTCACAGTTTGAAACAATGAAATTCATCATGTCAAGGAAGGCATGGAATGCAAGAGCATGAGGCAGCTGGACACACTGCATCTGCAGTCAGGAAACAGTGATGAATGCCAATGCTCAGCTCACTTTCTACTTTTTTTGTTTTAAGATCCTTTTCATTTTAAATTATATGTATATGTGTGTGTGGGGGGAGTGTATGTGATTGCAGGTGCCCTCAGAAGCCAGAAGAGGATGTCAGATTCCCTTTGGAGTTGGAGTTCTCAGGTGGTTCTGAGCTGCTCAATATCAGTAATGGGACCTGAACTTGGGCCCTCTAGAAGAGAAGCAAGCACTCTTAACCACTACCTTGACACACTTTCTACTTTTAATTCAATCAGGGACCCCAGCCTATGGCATGAGCCTGTCTGGAAACACCCATACAGACCACCCAGAGGTATCTCCTAGGTACCTCTAGTCCAGTCAAGGGGACAGTAAAGATTAGCTGTTACTTACACACTGAGAACCACACTGCCACCTCAACTATACACAGACAAGGTGCGGAAAGCAAGACCAAAGATAGTCCTTCCTTCCTAGACCTCCGTCCTCATCTGAGGATCTCTATTTGATGCAGTGCCTTTACTGAGCACACAGTGACAGACACTGTGGACATCTTCTCTCCCATTTCCAGAACAGAAACTAAGAGTCTATTCCTGCTTTACAGGTTAGGAAAATAGAGGTACAAAGAAGATAGCTGTGTCCCCAAGAAGACAGACTACCGGTGTGACAATGGAGACTGGAAACAACACTCAGTCAACTTGACTCTAAACCTAAACTACACCACCCACTATAAACTATACACTGCCTTCAGGCTGTTAAAGCTAGGTGATAAGCACTGATTAAAAAAAAAAAAAAACATGGGTGAGGGAACGAAGCATAATCCTAATTAGTCTTATCAATAAAAACCAGAAGTCAAATATCGGCATAACAACCTGAAAGATCAGAGAAGCAAAGAGGCAGCCACTAGTGACTTCTTACTTCTCCAGATCCTCAGACCAAAAGGGGCCAAGATCCTGTCTCCACCTCCAGATAGTGCTGGGATTAAAGGTGGGTGTGAGCCTCCCATGTTCTGGGATCAAAGGTGTGTGCCACCACTGTCTAGCCTCTATGGTGAACCAGTGGCTAGCTCCGCCAACTGATCTCCAGGCAAGCTTTATTTGTCAGAACACAAACAAAATATCACACAATAGGGGAAGATTTTGTGGGTCAAGTGCTTGCTGTTGGGATCCTCAGCACGGCTGTAATAGGCCAGGCATGGTGTCCTGCACCCATAACCCCAGCACTGAGGGATAGAAACAGGCTAACCCTGGGGACTTGCTGGCAACCCAGTCTAGCCAGTCAATGAGCTCTAGGTTCAGTGAGAGACTCCAACTCCAAAGACAAGGTGAAGAAGGATTGAAAGAGAAATTCTGCTGTCAATCTCTGGCCTCCATAGGCACCCATGAAGGTGGGTACTCCCCTGCCAGGGGCCGGAGATATGACTACACTGGTCAAGTGCTTGCTTAGATGCAGAAAGTAGTAAACACCAGGTATGGAGGTGAACATCTCTAATCCCAGCACTCAGGAGAAGGCAAGAGAATGAAAAGTTCAAGGTCACCCTTAACTACAAACTCAGACACACCTAAAATTATAATGATGAAAGTCAAGATTAGGGATTATTTGAAAACAGAAATAGCCAGTCATGGTGGTGCACACTTTGAATCACAGCTCCAGACTCTGCAAGGAAAGAACCTTACTGGCTGAAGGGAAGCTAACTCCTGCAGCCTGAGTGCTCTGAATCGAACATCTCTGATGCTGAGCACATCCTAGTCCCATCTCTGTTGCTGTGATAAACACCCTGACAAAGCAACTTGGTGGAGGCTGGGTTTTTGCTCACTTTCTCAGTTGTAGTCACAGCAGCAGGCCCTGGAAGCAATGGGTCACATCACATCAGTCGAGAACAGAGAAACAAACGCAAGCTTACTTAGGGCTCACACATGGGAGACATGCATACTGAAGTTTGCTGTCAGCTTGAGTTGGCCCCCACTCACCCCTGGATCATGGCTTCTGTGTACTGACCCTGAGGAAATACTTCCCAGAAGACTTTCCCTCAGTGGTGGTGGTTTATTAACCTCAGTTGATTCCTTAACCCTGCTGGCCAGCATTGATTGTCCTAGCAAAGCAAAGGCTTCCTGTCTACAGATTCTTAACGCAAATTGATTGCACAAATGGCCTTAACAGAGCCTCTGCATCCCTCTGAAACTTGACAAGTCAGGCTTACATGTTCTTCGTCTCTCAACATTTTATCTTCCCTTAATAGCTCATTAAGCTCTAAGCATTCAAGAGTTCCAAAAACATAACACGAATCTTAAAAGGTTATATATATATATATATATATATATATATATATATATATATATATATATATATATATATATATCCAGAGCCAGATATTGAGGTGAAAGCTGAAAGATCAGATAAGCAGAGCAGCCAGCCATTAGCTTACCTCTGTGAAATCCTCAGCCTCAAGAGAGCAAGTTCCTGTTTCCTCATGCCTTATATACTTTTCTGTGTTCTGCCATATTGCTTCCTGGGATTAAAGGCATGTGTTACCCCTGCCAGGTTCTGTTTCTCTCCTGTAGCCCAGTGTGACCTTGAACTCATAGAGATCCAGATGGATCGCTACCTCCTGAGTGATAGGATTTAAGGTGTGTGCTACCACTCACTGACCTCTATGTCTAATTTAGTGGCTGGCTCTGTCCTCTGATCCCCAGGTAAGCTTTATTGGGGTACACAGTATATCACCACACAAAAACTTCTACAATCCTCCTGGAAAACAGCATGGTCAGGTCTGTTCCAGCAATAGTCTACTCTCCATTTGCTTTCTACTGCTGTAGAAAACACCAGGACCAAAAGCAACATAAGGAAGAAGGGGTTATTTGGCTCATTTGTCCTCTGGATCATAGTCAGTCATAGAGGGAAGTCAGGGTGGGAACAGAGGCAGGAAATACGGAGGAATTCTGCTAACTGGCTCCTATTTAGTTGATTTTCTCATACCTTACAGATGTACTGGCCCACAGACTTGCCTACAGGCTAATCTGATGCTAGCATTTCCTCAAATGAGGTTCGTTCCTCCCAGGGGACCCTAGTTTGTGTCAAGCAAATAGAACTAGCCAGCACATTGTTGCTTTGTTGTTTTGTTTGCTTTGAGTCAGGGTCTAATGCAGCCCAAGCTGGACTTAAACTCCTATATGTAGTTGATGATCACATTGAACTTCTGATCCTTCTATATCCCCCCAGTCCTGGGATTATAGGCATGCACCACTACTATATATATATATATATATATATATATATATATATATATATATATATATATATATATATAACTTGATTTCTTTTACTTATCCTCAGATGTTCAGACTGCTCTAGGAGATCATTTGGTGGCATATGTGTATCTGTGTATGGGTATATGAATACTGGTGCCTGAGGGTACCTAAGAAGATGAATCTGCCCTGGAGCTGGAATTACAGGCAGTGAGCTCTCCCTGATGTGGGTACTAGGAACCAAACCCAAGTCCTCTTCAAGAGTGGTACATGTTCTTAACCACTGAGCCATCTCTCCAGCCCAATCATTTCTTAAAGAAAAAGAAGGCAAAGCCAATTTCAACCATAAATGCTTATGGGCAGTAGTCTGTTCTGTGAGTGGAGTTACAACACAGAAGGAAAAAAATGGTGTCTCTTCAGTGAATAATGTTCAACACTTCAAGTTCAAGGAATACAACTACATTGTGTTTGGTCTAAACATTTTCCTACAAGGAAATTCCAGCTCATTTAGAATTTTATAAGAAAAAAGGCCTGAGCCCCTGGAGAGTAAGCTCGTGTCTTAAAACCATTGTCTAGATGTCTAAACTCAGTCCTGTTTCTCATTTCAGGGTTATTGTTTTTGTAAATTCAAAGGGTAGAATCTTCCTTTAGAAGGAGCAAAGTGTTCCCTTCTGATTGGAGAAAAAAGACTATGATGATAATTCATATTCTTGACCTAAGAACATGCTCTTCAGCAGTAACACTCTCCCTGTCTGGCTTTTGTCAAAATGCAGGGAAGAGAGAAATATAGTCTTGAGGCTCTCTCCAGAGCTTAGCCAAGGGGATGGCTCCTATGGGATGGTCTTTCTTTAAGCTGTGAATATGTGTTGTTACCATTGGTTAATAAAGAAGTTGCTTTGGCCTATGGCAAGACAGGTTATAACCAGGTGGGAAATCTAAGAGAGGTTTAAGGAGAAAAAAGGCGGGGTTGACACAGATGCTTAGCCACCAACAAGATGTAGTGGAACACAGGTAAAGCCATGAGACACATGGTGATACACAGATTAATAGAAATGTGTTAACTTAAGATGAAATAGCTAGTTAACAATAAGCCTTAGAGCCATAGACCAAACAGCTTGTAATTAATATAAGCCTCTGTGTGTTTATTTGGGACCGAGCAGCTGTGGGACACAGGAAAACTTTCAGCTACAGATGGCCACTGCAGTATTCATTCACAAATGTTTCCTGGACTCTGTAATAACTGTTATTATCTCCCTGCTTTCTTTCTGGGCATACTTGAATTTAGCTCTCAGAAGCTAGGTGTGGCCATGTGACTTGCTTTAGCCTATCATTTGAGACCTGGTATCTGACTCCTGGTTCCCACTGCCCTGAATCCATCCTCCTCATTACCACCCCTCACCCCAACTCCAATTCAGGGGCCTGCAGCAAAATGGCATTGATGTCCCCCAATAAATTCTGTGAGGAGGACTTCTTCATGAGAAATAGATGTTTACTGCCCCAGCTTGCAGTGGTAGTAACCCAGCAAAGGCTGCAGTCAAACAATGGGTATCTGCGGTGTCACCTGTAACAGGCTCTGAGAGAAAGAACTAGTCAAAGGGAGACATCACCCAGCCTCAGGGAACGTAAACCCAAGCTCCTGAGAATTCAAAACTGAAGAAAAATGGTGAGAGACACATATCCTTGACTGGGGCAGGGTGTAGAGTATGGGTGTGTGTTGGGGGGGCATCCACATGTCTATGGAGAGGCTAAGAGATCAGCATCAGCTGCTATGACTTTGGGTGTCATCCATCTTGTCTTTTGAGACAGGGTCTCCCACTAGCTGGAAATTTGTCCAGTAGGCTAGGCTGGCTGGCCAGAGAGCCTCAGACATTTTTCTGTCTCCACCTCCCTAGCTCTGGGATTGTAAGTGCCTACCACACCCACCTTTTTAACATGGGTTCTGAGAGTTGAACTCAAGTCCTTGTGCCCACCCTGCAAGCACTTCACAAAATGGTCTCTCTCCCCAGCCCCTCATTACCTTTGAAATCTGAAGAGGGAAAAATCTAGAAAATGCTTTCTTACAGAAAAGTGCTAAAATTATTTCTATCAACTAGGAAGCTCTATCTTCAATTCAAGGGTCTCTGTGGAAATTCTAAAAGCTTCAGGATGACATGTGGAAATTTTACTTTGAATGAGTTCCAGTAGATAGTCTCTTGGCTACTGGAATCTTAGAGACAGAGAGAAGTATTTTGTGTTCTGTTTTTGTTGTTGCTGTTCTTGATGATGATGATGTTGTTTTTATCCGAGCATGGCAGAGGGGTAGCATGATGGATTGGTGATATCTGCCTTGTGTTGAAGAAGGATGATAGCAATACCATGCCCTTGTCAACCCATGCCTGTCTGAATCAGAATTATTTAACAGTTTATAAGTCTCCACCTTGAAAAGCACATTGTATGCTATAGCATTAAATGTCTGCCCTCTCTCTGTAACATATACCAGTAATGTGTGCAAAGGGGATGTGTGTTTCCTAGTTGTGGTGCCTTAACTCTAAGTGTCTGGGATGTCACAATAAGCTGCTATGACCAACAGGCCTCAGAAGAGTCTGTGAATGGCTGGCTCTCTTATCCTTCTCTCTGGATACTAAGGCATCTTCTCTAGTCAGTTTGTGTTCATGACTAAGGTGGCTTCAGGGAGAAGTTCAGAGAAAGGGGCTTTACCCCCAATGAGGTGAAATTCCTCTCCCGCCTCCAACATGGACTGCAACATCATTTAGAACAAGATGTGGTGATGTCTAGCTAGGCATCCTTTGATCAGCTCAACCTTGGAGTTTTTCCATAACTAAGAAGAAGAGATAGTCTGGGAAGTGCTGTCCCTTCTATGGCTATTACAGGAGCAGAAGTGATCAGAAATCTCTTCATGAATGAAGGAGGAGTCAAAATAATCAGGAACTGGAAGTGGTGGCCAAGATAGGAGAAGGATTAATGGGATTTCCTGACCTTTTTCTTAGTTAATCACCTGTAATTAATTTAGCAACTCCAGGTGAGTGCAGTAGGGTGGGCCAAGAAGCGCACATCCTCAGTCTGACCACCAGAAAATACAAGCAAGACTTAACTGGAGGACATTTCACAAAAACAGTTGGTCATTATTCTTCAAAACTGTAGAAAACTTGAGGGACTGAACAGATTGGAGGAGAGAGAGAGATTTAAGCATAGTGTGTGCTGATGAAGGGACTGAAAACCAGATAAATAGCAGCAGTGAGAAAACTGAACTCTAGTGAGTTCCACAGATTCAGTGACTCTCCTGTGGATGTACCAGGTGTGCAGAGGAAGCTGGGATGCAGTATGACCTTCTCATAAGTCTAAAATTATTTTACAATGTGAAGTTTTTAAGCTCACGCCCCTGTGACATCACATTAGTGTGCCTCCTGTGGAAAGTAATAAAGGCAATGGAGACAGAGAGCCAAGTTCCCTGAAGGAGGCCCAGATCTTCTTCTTTCTGGATTATTCCAACAATCACTGAAAATGCTTCTGTGCCTTTTCTTCTCTGCAGCTGGAATGGCCTGTTTCAGTACAGGTCTATTATCTCCCTGCACCACATAGAACTTGGTGGTAGCCCTTCATTCCCTAGAATACCAAGCCCACATTCTCTACAGTGATCTCCAAGTACCCTCTAACACACTCCCCTCCCCTTTTCCTGTCCTTATTTGACTGTATTAGTTTCTATTACCTTACTATAACAAAATGCCTAAGACAGGCTATTTCATAAAATAAGAGAGGTTTATTTTTGTTCACGGCTCTGGAGGTTCAAGGTTGAGGGACACATCTAGAGATGGCCTTCTTGCTATAGAAGTCTGAGCTTCTGCATGGTGCCACATGACCAATGACAGGTGTTTGTTTTATTATCTCTTATAAAGCCATCAGTGCTCAATTATGGGAGCTCTACCCTGATGACCTTGTCTAAACCTAACACCACCCCAAGGCCCTACCTGTGAATGTCATAATAGGATTAAAACTCTACCCTTTTAATACCTCTCAATGGGGGATTAAATGTCCCTGGGGATATTCTGTACTAGGTCCAAACCAAAGCAGTGGCTGATCCTAACACCAGTACATTAGTTTTTTATCTTTTGTCTTATGAAGCTACTTGCCTCAGTCAAGTTTAGACTTACTACCTTGGTCTCAATGCTGTGGCTGCTGTAATTTTAACCACACACACCAGCCAGCTCTTTTCCAGAGCTACCCCTTGCTGTACAGTCAACAACAGGCTCAACAGTCCCAGGGAAGATTCCTGTTTGGGGTGGGAGTGTGAAGGGAAGACACTACAGGCATCTTTCCAAGAGTGAGTTGAGAACATAATCTTTTTCCTCTGAGGTGGAAAAAGATGCAGAGTTACAATCACAACTAAATAGTGAATGAATAAAAGTTCCTTATGCTTTTAAAACTTGGGTGGGTTGGAGCTAGGATATAGCTCAGCTGGTAAAGTACTTGCCTAACACACACAAAGTCCTAGGTTTGGTCTCCAGTACCTAACAGAGCAGGTGTGGTGGCTCATGCACACAGCCTCAGTACTTGGAAGGTAGAGTTAACTTTAGAAAGAAGTTCAAGATCATCTTCAGCTATATAAATGAGTTTGAAGCCAACCTGAACTACATGGTGTGCCAAGGATTAAAACTAGGGCCTGTGCACTACTAGACAAATGCTTTAGTCCCCCTTTTAAACAATAGACAAAATAAAATTTCCAATAGATGAAAAAGGCCATGTCCCACTGAGCCTTTATTCTTTTTAAGCTAAACCAAATATTTGATAATTATCCCTTCCAAGGCACGTAATGTACTCTGACTGTTTTAAATACATTAGTTTGTATCCTCACTTTGTCAACCAGTATACTTGTTCATTGTGATCATCTCTCTTATCCGTCATCCATGAAACCAGTTCACTGACCTTTACTGAGGGTTTGCTCCAAATACTGTACCAGCCAGCCCACACTGTATGCTAGTGACCCTGGGGTCTGGGAAGGGTAGGAATCCAAGTGGGCTAGCTCCATCTCTCTTGCCCCGTAATATACCTCTATTTCCCAACACAGGAACTTCTATAGATCAAAGGATGACCCTGCCTGCAGCTTAGGAAGAACTAGCTGTTTAAATACCAAGGAGAGCTTGTAGCATTGCCATGCTGATGAACCCTAAGGTTGACCAAATGTCCCTTTCTTCTTGGAAGCACATTCCATTTCTAAAGGTTGAGGCTACAAATGAAATAAAGAGCTCTGAGATCTTTTCCATTTTCATTCAAATTAGAAGTCAGATATTTATTTAAAAATGATATTTTCTAAGAATAACCTTAGCCCCCTTTTAGCATGGGTAAAGAAGATGAGTCATATCAGGTCATGGAAACCCAGAGCTGATTTTCTTAAAATATCAGGAAGGTTAATACACTATACTCTCCGGAATAAATTATTTGACAAATTCCCAGATATAGCAGAGAAAGTCCTTTGGATTGTAATGACAGAGAAACCTAACCCTGAGGGTCTGGACAGATGGTTCAGCAATTAAGAGTACTGGCTGCTTTTCCAGAGGGCCCAGATTCAGTTCCCAGCATCCACATGGCAGCTCACAGCCATCTGTAACTCCAGTTCCAGGGGACCTACACCCTCTTCTGGCTTCTGCAGGCATCAGGCACGCAGGTGGTGCACGGACACACATTTCCTCCACACTGCTCTGCCATGTCGCACCCACCATCACACTGGTCTGCCCAAGCTCATGGCGGGGGTGGGGGGTGGGGGGACGTCCTCTGACCATGGTGGGCTAAGTCCTCTAAAACTGTGAGCCAAAATTGTTGCTCCATTTAGGTTGTTCTGTCAGGGATTAGGTCACAGACACAAGAGTATAACTAACACCTTAAACTATCAGAGAGATCTGCAAAATCCCTTAAAGCCTTTGTCAATTGAGATGCAGGAGTTGAAAGACATGGGAAGGAGACAGTTACAAGAAACTGTTAGTTGTTAGTGGGTCAGAAAAATACACATGTTGGTTTTTTTTTTTGTGGAAACTTTGTTGATAAATCTGCCATTTGGTTGATCATGTAGTCACATTAAAATAGCCTTCCCTGCTACATAATATGTTGGAGAAAACAGCAATTACGTGACCACCATTGTCTCTGTCTCACAGCAGAGTCAAGCATTCTACACAGAGGCCCTTGAAGCAGCCCTGTCTCCTTGGGGGAGGTCTTCCAGGCTCAGAACTTTCTGGCCACAGAAGGTCAATCTGTTTGTTGATCTTTTTCTAGACTTCTCATTACTTGAGCTTGTGATTTTCCATGGTGAATGGAATGAATGAACAGGCTTCTAGCTGCCGCTGCCTCTCAACACTGAGGGCTTGTTGTGAATGAGGAGATGACCACAATGGCTGGGGCCAAGGTGAAATGCTCACTAAGAAAACACATCTACAGGCTTAGGCTTGCCTTCACAGTCAGTGACTCAGACTGCAGAAGTGCAGAACATGTCTTTTGGTTATTTGGGGGACAAGAAGAAATTCTCCTCTCAGATGTTTCTGGAAAGTCATCTTTACATGTATGCGGCAAGTCTGGGTCTTGCCCGGAATCAGGAGCAAAACTGGCTAGCAGATTCCATTGGTTTCCTCTTCCAGGAGGCTGGTGGCCTGCTTAGGAGACATTGGAATCACATATCAGATCAGCCAAGGATGTGTATGGAGAACAGGCTCTTTGTATATCTTTTCTGGCAGGGAAGGGTAGTGCACACCTTTAAAGATGGCACCCAGGAGGCAGAGGCAGGCAGATTTCTGTGAGTTCCAGGCCAGCCAGGGCCACAAAGTGAGACCTGCAGTTATGTATGCTTATGAGCTACCAATCGGATGTGGGGGACTGAACTCAGGTCCTCTGTAAGAGCAGTCAGAACTCTTAACCAGAAAGTCATCACTCCAGCCCAAATACTCAATTTTATAGCATTGAGGATGGAGCCTAGGGCTTTACACGTGACAGGCAAGGACTCTACAATTGAGCAACATGCCTCACCAAACGTATCTTCTTTTTGTAAAACAATGGCCAAAAATATTTCATTCTCCCAGTAACCCCAAAGGTAAGTTCTTTGTTCCTATTTCAGAAAAAAAAAAAAAAAAATGGAGCTTAAGAGTTTCCATTGATTGGGGATTTAGCCCAGTAGTAAGACATTTCTTAGTGAGTTGTGGGGTGACATTTGACTCCCCAGTGCTACCATAAACAAGAAAAAACAAAACAGTGATTAAACCAAAGGTCATAAATCCAGCACACATCAGAACCTATGAACTTCCAAATCTATTTCCCAAACCTTTAAAGTACACAGAAAGAATGAATGAAAGGCACTTGAAGACAATATAGCTATACACAATGCCTGGGGACGCAGCTCGGTTATCATAAAACACCTGAAGTCGGAAGAAGACAGACAGACATACTGAACTCACACTTTTGGATGCTAAAAGCCCAAGGCTAGATTGCTTCATTTATTCAACCTTTGGTGATTCCCCATGGTGCATGGCATGATGGAAGGGTATTCCAGGAGGGGAGCTCATAAGCCCAGCAAGTGGGGAGGGGACATCTTGCTCTTTCATAACAGCAATTTTGTTTTGGGATAGAGGTAGGAGGCTCTCTGGGCTTTCTGGCTGCTAGTCTGGTTCCAGGTTCAGTGAGAGACCCTGTCTTGAGGGAATAAGGCACAGAGTAATGAATCAGGACACCGAATATCCATCACCAGAAATGCACCCCCTGACCCATCCCACCCCTGTGCGCACACATGTGTATTCATGACAGCAAGTCTTTATTATGCTTATCATTCTAGCCCTATAAAGAAAAAACATTCAGATCCGGATGATAGACAGAGTCTGTCATGTATAAGATCATGAACTGAGCAGGGCAGACTACCAAGAGAGCCTATGGGACAGAGAGACTGGAGCCTCCAACATGTTATTTTGGCTAAATGATATCAACTAGATTGAAAATCAGATTTACTAAATCAACACATTCTTCTGGAACCTGGTAAACAGAATCATAACAATGTCATTGGCACATCATGCAACTTAATTTCCATGCAAGATTAAATTTAAAATCAAAGCTAAGACTGACTTCCAGGCATTTCTTTTATTCCAACCCATGGACATCAGACACCTTGAAAAAGAAAGCTATATACTTGTCTCCACCTTCCACCACCCATCACATCTGCCTTCAGTGTATTTTATACTTTTCAACTTTTACTCAATTTGCAAATGAAGCTCCAGTAACATTTATGGTAAGATTTTGGAATTTGATCTTTGGGTCCACTGACGGGATTTTTAAAGAGGAGGTTATGTATAAACACTCTAGCATTTGTAAAGGACCAATGGGGTGACTTGGTAACATCCAGTATTGAAATTGCTTTAAAGACATTGTGTGAGGCCCAGTAGGAAATGTCCATTCTCATAACCTTATCATTGCATGTCAGTCCTGATTTCACTGCCAGAGGGTGCTTAGGATTGATTTGTCAAAGAGTATGCCAGCTTCAAGATCTTGAAACACCAAACCAAACTGAGGGAAGTCTGAGGCAGACATGGAATCCCAGGTGACAGAAGAAGACCTACCTCTCAAGATTTTGCTGAGAACAAGAAGACACATTTTGCCTCTTGCTAAGAACAGGAAGAGACCACCACATGTTTCTTGGACTCATTACTGATTTCAGGAGATACTTTTTCAAACCTGTGCCCTGGAAGAAACATTTACAAAGAGGCCTGTGTAGCAGGAATCTTAAAAGTTCTTATTAATAAAATCAAACCTGAGGCGAGTTATTGGGGTCCATGCCTCAATCTGGTGTCAGGGTGTCTGTGTGTATCTGTGATATTGTGTGTGTATGCATGTTGGTGCTCTGGTGTGTGAAGGTGTATGTCCTGGGGGGGAGTGAACACATGAAGGAGCTGGAAGCTGACTTCAGGTGTCTTCTTCAGTCATTCTTCACCTTATATCAAGGCAGGGTCTTTCACTTGAACCCAGAACTTGCCACTTCAGCTAGTCTAGATGGTCAGCTTGCCCTAGGGGACCCTATTTCGGCTTCCAGCACACTGGGATTACAGGCAGGTCACTCCTCCTGTCTGGCATTTATATGGATGCTGAGGTTCCAAACTCTGGGCCTCCCACTTGTGTGGCAAATGCTACACCTGATGAGCCACCTTCCCAGACCCCAGCTTGTATTAACCACTAAGTGCACAGGTCTTTTCTAAATAACTGGAGCCTGAATAACCTTCATTTGTTTCTGTTCTAAGTTTAAATAAAAGAGAGAAAGAAATTCTGAGAAGATTTAAGTATTAAAAAGGTGGTTCAAATAAATTTCTTATTCCTTACAAGGCTAGCTAGAAGAGGAGTTTTAATAACTTTAGTGGCTTGAAATCTGACCACAAGGGAATTGAACTAGAAATCAGTAATGATATATATTTTAGATTAGTTATCTAGAAAATATCCAACTATTTGTAAATTAAGCATACTCCTAAATAACATATAGTAAGTTTCTGTTCTATTTTATTTTTGCTCTTACATTTATTTATTTTATGTGTGTGTGTATGTATGTGCACATGCCAGGGTATATGTGGAAGTCAGAGGACACCTTGAGGGAGTCAGCACTCTCTTCCCACCATGCGCATTCAGGGAATGGAACTCAGGTCAACAGTCTTGGCAGCAACCACCTCTGCTCTGGAGCATCTCACAATTCCACACATAGCAGTTTTTCAAAAGAAGAAATAATTAGAGAAATAGAAAATATTTCAAATATACCGATAATACAAACTCAACAGGTATAAATTTGAGGAATGTAGCTTACACAGTCCTTGGAAACAAATGTCCTCTGCTATGTGGCTGTGTTCAGAAGAAAAGGATTTAACACCAAGTGTTTAAGTTTTCATCTTAAGAAATTAGAATAAGAGGCTGGGGAGATGCTCAGAGGTCAGGAGCACTTCCTGCTCTTTCAGGGAAGGTTGGTTCCCAGGACCCACTTGGGCAGCTCACAACCACCTGTAACTCCAGCCCCAGGGTTTTATGCCCTCTTATGGCCTCTGCTGGTACCCAAACACACATGACATAAACACACATAGACTCATGCACATAAATAAGAGTTTTGTTTTGTTTTTTTAAAGAAATTAAAGTAAAAAGGGCAAATTAAACCCTCAGTTGAGGGAAAGAGATAATAATCTAGATTTTTTTTTTAATTCAAAGAAATAGAAAGTAATAAAGCCAAGGTTGTTTTTTAGAGAAGTTTGCTTTAAAAAGGAACAAAGTGTCAGGGAAGCTATATACATATAGTGCTTCAGACACTTACATATACTCTATTAGGAAAAGAAGACATCAGTCATTTCAGATGTTTAGAAGCCAGATACTCACTCCATTAAAAAGAAAGAGAGGAATACACTTATGTGTGCTAGGGACACATCTGGCCTATGTGTGCCTGTCAAATAGAGAAGCCAGTGAAGAAGCCCTAAGCCACAGTTTAGACTGAAACACATACTGTGCACAGGCCTTATGGGAATTTTTCTGAAACACTCCTTTTTTTTTTCTTTTTTTCCATAAGCACACATCCCCAAATTGCTCCTTAGAAATGGAGGATTGTTCGTTTGTTTCTATTTCTCCTTCACATCTAGCAATTGAGCTTCCTGTTTGAAACTGAGAGCGGCCACAACTCACTCTCCCCTCTTTTTGGAAACTTCGTGGTGCATTGTTCTTTGGGGCAAAAGCAGGGCTTGACTGAACAGCTCCTTAGCTCCTACTTAGGGTATATTTATGCTAAATAGTCTAGCAAATAATGTGTGTGTGTGAAAATCTAGAATGTGCCAGCTCCTCAGGCTTCAACCTGAATTAATTCCTGGAAACACAGGATCCTGCTCCCTGCCACACAGAGGCTTTCCAAAATCCAGCATAATTGTGGGCTAGTGGCAGTCGCTCAGCTCTGTGGGAGGCCGCTGCCATTACAGTAGCTGGCTGGCTGCCCCCAGCAGGCTCAATCTCCTGGATCCAAGGCAGGAAAATGGGTGTGAGTGGAGGGACAAGAGTTCCTCCCTGGATGAGGCTTTCTGGAGAGTCAGACCTCCCTGTATGCCTTCTCCTCTGCTAAAGGCACCCCGCTGATGGGACAGGCCACACAAAGACGACAGAAACAAAAACACCCAGTGCCCCAGAGTAACTTGGGGTTAGGTTACAAGGCCAAAGTCAGCCTGGAATTGGCCTTTAGATGGACTTGATATGGCAGTAACTTCTAGATTCAGGCCAGCAACCCCAAAGTCAGGCCAGAAAAGCCATTAGCTGGAAGGTTTTGTCACACGGCCAGTTTTCATGAACTGGGAGAAATGGCAGGTTTATCTAAAGCTAAGCACAACTTCCCTATCACATTTAATTCTTCAGTCAACAAATATTTAGTGATAGTCTCATGCACCAGGTCCTGCTCCAGGCATGGAGATTGCTAGGGCACGCTCTAGGAAGCTCACACTGTCCTGGGAAACAGACAGCAGCACAGAGACTTTCAGGATTCCAAGGAACAGCCTGTGCAGGGAGATAGGGGGCAGGCAGTGTAGGTAAAGGGATTAAATCAGGTTCTGAGGCAGGACTGGCTTTGAGGAGTTATGACCAGTGAAAGCCAGATACTCCAAAAGGGCAAGATCTGTGCTCACTCATTGTTAATAATCTATCTGCTTTTATTACATTTAATATGTATGTGTATGTACATTTGTGTGTGTGTGTGTGTGAGTGTGTGTGTGTGTGTGTGTGTGTGTGTGTGTGTGTGTGTGATGTGGTGAGGTGGCAGCTTGCAGCAGTAAACCATTATGGGTGGCAGAAGTCCCTCATCTATAAGAGTGTCACAAACAAGCAAGCAAGCGACTTGTTCAACCCTTAGGGCCCACGTGGTAGAAGGAATGGACCAACTCCAACCCACTGACAGGAGTAGAAATGAAGGAGGAAATCACACAGTGTAGCCTGTGGTCTCTCATACATCACTAATAATTCCTACAAAATGCCCATACCCTTCTCTTGAATAAGGACTGGAATTGCTAACTTATTTTAAAAACACAATGCTGAGGGTTCCCAAACATCCCCAGGGGTAGATGGAGCTATCCTCCAATGACCACCAAGCTGAGCCTTCAAGTGAGAGCCCTTGACAACCTTGCAAAGGTGTTAAGCCATAGGCAACCAGGTAAATCAAATTTAGATTCCCCCATCACAGAAACCGAGTGTTGTGTTGAACCGCATCACCCAGGGGTGGTGTGTTTCTCTGAACTGGCTAACACGCAGATACTGACCGCTGCAGACACCACTCCACTTTCCACCTGCACCAGGGACCGACTTGAACTATAGTAGGTCAGGCACAGGGCAGAACCTGCTGGAATGCCTGCACAGTGGGACCTAATGAAAACAAAAACGAACAAAACAAACTTCTTGCTGTGACGTTTTTACAGTATCTTCTCCTTTTTAAAAAAACAATATTTGGACATTTGTAACCATTATCGACACTCCTTCCTTAAAAAGAAACTCATCTTAAAATGAGAATCAGGGACTTTTGATTTCCTTGTCAAAGAACCTGCTGAAGTGTGTCCACAATATGGAGTCTCTAGTTGGTTCAGCCACTTCCTTCTCAACTGGATCCACACTGATGACAATCTAGTGCATAATGCCTCTAACTGCCTCCCTCCCTCCGTCCCTCCCTCCTCCCACACTCTCTCACACCTTCCTTCCCTCACGCCCTCCATTCCTTCCTTCTTTCCTCCTCCCTCCTCTTCTCCCTGTTATAGCTGAAACAGAATCTCACCTTTGAAAAGCATCTCTAAAGCACAGTGTCGATTACACCTCTTTCTCTCCCAGGCAGCATTACAAACCCTTATGTAGACACAGGATCTTGCTTCCCAGATCAAATATTTAACAGTGCTAAACTTGATTCAGCTCACTGAGTTCCCAATGACAGTCTTCTGCAGCTTTATTTATAAACCTTGGGGTGTCTTCCTAGGTTTTTGCTTCAGTAGGGCTGGGAGGGCCTATGACTCCACATGTTTTTACACACTTCCATACCAAGGAGCAAGCCTCAGATGGAGTTAGTCCTTTTCTGGCCTTGAGCATCTGCCCAGGTTAAAGTGTTGGATTCATAGAGCCCACAGAGCCCTTAAATTGTATGATCACGTGGTCTTTCCCTCCTTCCTGCTTTTCTTCTTTCCCTGCACTTCCCATTCAGCACATGATGCTGCCACCTGCCTCCATTTTCCTAAAAACTAGCAAGTTGCCTCCCTCTAGCTTCCCACCCAACAGCACCTCACACTGGATCCATTCATAAGGACTGGCTTACCTATACTTCCCAGGCTCTACTTGTAGCTGAGATAATCTGCTTGCCATACTCTTAGACTAACCTCCAATACCTATGGTCCTGACTTCTTCCCTCCCTCTTCCTCCTCCTCTTCCTTCTCCCTCCCTCCTCCCTCCCTCCTCCTCTTCTTTTTCCTTGCCACTGTTGTTTTGAGATAGTCTCACTACATAGCCCAGTGTGATCTTGAACTGAAGATCCTCCTGCCTCAGCCTCCAAAGTGCTGTCATCACACCAGTTCTCCAGACTAATCTGTCTTGTTACTCTACTTAAACCCTTTGGTCATTCTTTGAAATATACTTTATATTATTTTTTCCATTTCTTAAAGAACACAAGGTGTTGTTTGAATCTTAGGTGGTCTTTTAATAAAAAACCCAGAGCCAGATATCAGAGTGAAAGCTGAAAGGTCAGAGAAGCAGAGCAATCACAGCCAACCTCACCTCGCCAACTCTTCAGCCGATTCTGTTTCCTCAGACTGAAATCCTGAGTCCTCACCCAAAAGGATCTCAACTGAACTGCTTTAGTTCCTGTCTCCTCACACCTTATAGACCTTTCTCTGCCCAGCCATGTCAGTTCCTGGGATTTGAAGGTGTGTGTGCTTCCCAGTACTGGGATTGAAGGCATGTGCCACCCCTGTCTGGCCTCTATGTCTAATCTAGTGGCTAGCTCTGTCTTCCAATCCCCAGGCAAGTTTATTAGGGTACACAATATATCACTACACAAGGGAGCTGTGGAGGTGGTTCAGTCAGTCAAATATTCAACATACAAGCACAAGGATGTGAGTACTGTCCCAGCACGCATACAAAAAGGTTGGTGTGGCAGGGAGAGACAGGAGGATCCCTGGAGCTTGCTGGCTGGTCAGTCTTGCCAATCACTGAGCTCCACATCCAGTGAAAGACGCTGTTTCAAAAAATGAGATGGAGAGTAATAGAGAAAGACACCGAACTTTAGCCCTCGACCTCACACACAACTGTGTATATATACACAAACATACACGCACACATATAACAACAAAACAAAACTTGGGATTTTTCTAGTCTCAAAAGTCATCTCATAGGCAATTTGGTAGCCTAGAAATGCTGATCCCTAGCTTTGTCCCCTCTGGATGTGGCTTACTCTAAAGAAGTCTGTTTTGGCCCAGAGTAGATTAGATAGTCTCACTAGGCAAGCCTTCAGTGGGCAGAGATTATCATAACCCTAATAATGATAAATTAATTACATTTCAGATAAGTGTTTGGTTTGTGCCTGGCTGACATTTATGTATATCCTTGGTCAACCAAGATCACAGGTAATAAAAGCTCTCTGACTGACATCCAGAATTTCTGGAAGATTTCTCTAGATTACAGCTCTAAGGTCCTCATGGAAACTCTGGTCTTAAAGTCTCATATTAGTTTCTAAGTGATCAGTGTTGCCATGTTGCCATAACTATGGCACCAATTTCTTACTAAGAAGGCTGTGTGTCCTGGGGCCAAGTGTGACAATAATTAGTTTATGGATGCAACAGGCATGTAGCTCATGCATTGAAGTTCTAAATAACTGACATTGGAATTCTAAATATTGACATAAAAGACACACAGAAAACACGTGGCTCCCAGGCTTCCTCCTTCAGAACTTTAATCTCCTCTGGCATATTTTAAGAAAATAAATTAGAAAAGTCAATTCTTGCATATCAAAATCTAGACGAAGGGCCAGCAAGATGGTTCAGCAGGTAAAGACTCTAGCTGCCCAAACTGGCAATCTGGGTTCAATCCCTGAAACCTACATGGTGGAAGGTGAGAAGCCACTCTCGAAAGTTGCCCTCTGAGCTCCACCCACATGGTGGCACAAGTGCAGATGCATATGCACACACGCATGCAAGCACGCGCGCACACACATATTAATTAATTAACTAATTAATTAATTAATTTTCATTTTTAAAATTGGATCAGTCTTAGAAACATAAAATGGTCAAGGAATTTCTATCCAGGAGGAGGGAAGAGGGAATGTCCACTGTGCTTCCCTGGGCATCTGCATGCTATCATAAGAAACATGTTACTTATAACTGGGGTCTCTGTCTCTCTGTCTTGCATTGTAAACACCCTCTGGAAGACTGGCTATTCCCAGATTAGAGAAACATCCTTTCCTTGGTGAGAATCAGTGTGTGCTCAAAGACTAAGGGGTGCGTGCACTAGGGCATCCATTCTTGCTACAAGTGTTTTTCACATTGTTTATATATTTTGAACACATAGAAATATTATAAAAGAGTCTCAATCTTTGTATAAAGAAACCCAGAGAAATGTTACGATTCTCACCTCACTTTGGATGTAGTCTAGCTCAAAGAACTGAACTGATTTCATTAGAAGAATCACCTCTTATTGAACCTTGGAGGTTGGTTTTATTTAGTGTGAAGTTTTCTGTTAACTTGCCCTGAAGTGTGGACTGGGGCTTTGGAAGCAGTGTCCAGTCTCTAATCAATGCATTAGTGTCCTGCAGCAAGTGGGGGTCGCCACGCCCAGCACTTCGATTGCCATCCGCCCAAATGTGTCTAAATAGGTGTTGCCTCCTTCCTTGTCACCAGACCACTCAGCTTCTCGTAGGTTACTTAATGAGACACTGAGAGATGAGACCACAAACCAAAAGCTACACCCTTTAGATCTCAAGTTTTAGACAGACATTGGCGCTTCTGGAAGACAGGATCTGCTGCCATGAGTTGGTGGGAATGGATGTTTGCACGCAAAGGCACGTTTTGAAACCACATCTGTAGACCACAATGCAAAATAAAAGTCTGAAACTCATCAGTGAGGACAAGCAGTAGATATGGGGCTTTCCCTTCAATAAGAGGACCCAGGAACACTCAGAACCAAGCTGGAAGGTCCCCTACCATGGACTATACAACAAAGCACCAAAATAAATCTCTGAGAGTCATTTTCCCTGGACGTCATATCCTGGTAGCATTTCCACCCCATAAGGGGAAATCTCTGTAACTATGTAAGAAAAAAAATTAATTTCATTCCAGTTTTTAAACGAGTTCAAACTAAAACAAAGATTTTATGACTCTCAGTCTGCCATGTGGATCTCTAACTCTGACAGATGCCAAGAATCTCTGTGGCTACTTTAGATGTTCAACCCTTTTATTAAGAAGAATGGGAGAGTGCTGTGTCAGTAACCAAACTCAGGAAAAGGTAGATGCAGCCACTGCTTGGGACAGGAGCCAGAAGAAGTCTTCTTGGCCTTAGGTTAGGCAGTCTCAGGAACTTCCATTTTTTGCCAACTCTCCCATGTGGTTTCAAAAAATCATTTTCAATGGCAAAGTGAGATGGAGGTACAAATTCAGATAATTATGCTATGTAGCTCCACTGGTAGCATGCTCATATGCGAGGCAGAATGCCTTGGGTGTGCTCCCCAGGAGTCTACAAAGAGCACTGATGCTGCATGCTAGCACTCAGGACGTGGGAGAAGATAGATGGGAGGGTGGGTAACGGTCATTCTCCACTACACAATGAGTTTGGTGCCAGCCTTGACTACATGGTTTTTAAAACACAACAAATTGTGTTATGCTGAAAATGAAGGCACAAACCCGATACAATTCCATTGTTACCAACCGTTGTTATCAAGTAGAGCTAAAAGAGCAGACAGTCTTGGTCTAAGGATTATGAGGCCACAAGACAAGAGGGAAGAAAGAGGTAAATAAATTGGCATAAATGTTGAAGAATACAAACGTCCATTTCCCATTTAACTTGAATCAGGCTTTCAGCAGGAGGAAAGGTGTGTGTTCTACATCGGATGCAATCATCTTTAAGCTAAGGAGGGACAGGTAATGAGATGATTGCCTCTGAACATGGGATGCCAAGGACTGAACACTGCTAGGATGTATCTGGGGCAAGAGATTAAGTAGGAGAAACAGAAGTAATAGTGATTGGCTAGCAGTCAGATGGAGGAAATCCCAGAGATGGAGCCCTTCTCTATCTAGAAATATGCTTGTTGGGTCTGGTACAACTCCCAAAGCACACATTCATAGAAAATGAAACACTTGTTTGGCTAAAAGTAAGTAATCTTTTGGGGGAAAATGTATGAGTACCATCTGATCGACACCAAATAAGGTCTGTATCTGAGTTAACTGGGCATTTGTTGGCATGTGTGAGGTCCTGAGTGTAATCCTGAAAGTAAAAAAAAAAAAGGTATTCTATCAGTTTTCAAGGTCCGACAATGTGTTGTGGTCATGTGAGATGCTGTGGGGACCTGTTGCATAGCTTTTTGAAATGTCGGACTGGCCTTAAACTATTTCAAAATGAAAAGTTATAATAGGGGCTGGAGAGATGGCTCAGTGGTTAAGAACACTGCTGTTCTTTCAGAGGACCCAGGTTCAGTTCCCCGCTCCCGCATGTTGGTTCACAACTATCTGTAAATCCAGTTCTAGGCTATCTGGCATTCTCTTCTAGCCTTCTTGGGTACTGAGCACATACATGGTATACATACAGGCAAAACACTCATACATGTAAAATAAAAATAAATAAAAAACTTTTAAAAAGTTATAGTAAAGAAAAAGAACAAGATGTAAGATTCTTAACACAACTTGATGAGCATACTGAGTAGGTCAGCTGTGCCCAACTGGCCCAGGAGAGGAAGACAGCCACTGACCATCAACCAACACCATCCTGTAACATGAGTGAGAAACAAATGCCCACACTCTTGGCATGCTGGTCTCCCACCACCCTATCCCAGTGAAGAGCTTCCTTCTTCCCCATCAGCTCATGAGACAGCTATATTGGAAACTTGGAAATTGCTCTAGTGAAACTGTCACTGACCTATAAGACAAGATAGAAGGTCCCAATTGGCAATGATCTGAGTTTGTAGAGTGCACAAAAAGAAATTTAAATGGCTGTGTTGGGTTCTATGCCAGTAACAGGGGTGATGGAGACACAAGTTCATCTAGAAACACTATCATTTAAATGCTTCTTTTAGGGGCTGAGGGTACACATAGTTCAGTGGTAGTGAGCACTTAGAATGCTTAGGAACCTGGATTGAATCCCCTAGGCTAAAACAAAACAAAATTAATAACATGGCTTTTAGGGAGAGACAGGAAGATCCTTTAGAGCAGGGAAGGGTAGCCTATCATACGTACATAAGGATCCCACACTTTAATCCCTGTGATGGGGTCCTTTGTTCCCTCAGAAACTGTCTTCTCTCCTCTGGTGTGCAGAGAAAGAAATATATTAGTGACCAAGGAACCTGGTGATGGGAAGGAGAAGGGATTCTAAGTCTCCCCTCAGAGTTCCAGCCTCATAGGAACCTCTGGCTTTGGCTTATTCTGACTTAAATCCTGTTGGGAAGAGTACTGATGTTGCACCTGAAGCAAGGAGTATGTGGCTGGTTCCCAAGATGCACACCAGGCTCTGGGTCATGTGATTGAGCTACTCTGAACAGACAGAGTGTGGCTTATGCCCGTGAGCTTGAGGGCTCTGACCATGGAAGACTAAGAAGCTACCATGACTCTGCATCCCTGACACAGTGGACAGGCAAGAGCACCAACTGAGCTACACATAAGAGCAAGAAGCTTGGGCAGTACCAGCCAGGGCTAGTGGAAAGAGCTGAGTCTCTAACATGTACCCAGCAAATGCAGATCAAACTCATACACTATGTAAGGTCAGAGAATATCTCAAATGTGACACAGGATTGTGTATGCTAATAAAATTTGCCTGAAGAAAAAAAAAATTGAAGCCGGGCGTGGTGGCACACGCCTTTAATCCCAGCACTCGGGAGGCAGAGCCAGGCGGATCTCTGTGAGTTCGAGGCCAGCCTGGTCTCCAAAGCGAGTTCCAGGAAAGGCGCAAAGCTACACAGAGAAGCCCTGTTTCGAAAAAACCAAAAAAAAAAAAAAAAAAAAAAAAAAAAAAAAAAAAAGAAAGAAAGAAAAAAAGAAATAAAAGTTAGTGAAAGTTAGTAGTTAGTCATTAGAATCAAACGTGTAGTCATATTAGGTATGTTTTCAAGGTCAAACAGGCATTGAAGAAATTCCATATGGAGTTTACTTTCTTTGTGGCAAAAGTTAGCCACTAGGCAAGAAAGTGCCTTTGCCTCAACTGCTGACAGTATGCTGTCCAAGTGGATAAGCAGGACACAAAAGAAAGGACTGCCAAACCTTGCCAAGACATGATAGGAAGGCCCTTCAGAAAATCCTGCTTCACAGATGAATCTGTCAGATATGCTAGGCCTGTAGGCCAAAGATGGATGCTCCAATGTTTCAGAGGAACCTTGGGTGACTGTCCAGGCAGCCAACTATTTCTGTCATTTCTCACACTTTTTGGAAGTTGTTTGTTTGCACTTCCTGCTTACTCAGTAAATATTATTTCCTTCTCAGGTCTCTGAGGGAGTTGAAGACTAGATAGTTATAGTTTTCCTTGTTAATAAATTCATAACAGAACTCACTAAAGAGTTATAAAGTGTATAAATTTGAAAGATATCAAAAGATAGTTTTCAGTTGGTAATACAAGTTAGGATAGAAAGTGAATTAGGTTCAACATTTTGGACTCACCAAAATAGGATAGATAATGGAGTATTTTCACTGAATTTGTCAAATATTTATGGACTTGACATTGTTAATAATTATTGACTGTATATATTGTATATACTTATTGTACTTATTGTATATAGTTTTCTTATATTAGTTATAACCTTCTTTTATTATTTTAGACAACAAAGGAGGAAATGTGGTGATATATTGTGTACCCTAATAAAATTTGCTTGAAGATCAAAGAACAGAACAAGCCACTAGATTAAACATAGAAGCCAGGCAGTGGTGGCACACATTTTTAATCATAGATCCAGATGGATCTCTGTGAGTTCAAAGCCACCCTGGACTACATGAGACTGACTCAGTCTAGGAGAGAAACAGAGCCAGGCAGTGGTGCCACACATCTTTAATCTCAGCACTTGAGATCTCATGTCTTTGCTTGGGAAGCACACATGCCTTTAATCCCAAGAAGTGATGGCTGGGCAGAGAAAGGTATATAAGGCATGAGAAAACAGGAACTATAGCCTTTTCAGCTGAGGAAACCCTTTTGGCTAGGCTCTTTCAGCTGAAGCCTTTTGGCTGAGAGGAACCCTTTCGGCGAGAACTCAGAGACATTCAAACAGAGGATTCATGGGATTGACGAGGTGAGACATGGCATGGTTTGTTCCTTTGTCTCTCTGATCTTTCAGCATTTACCCCAATATCTGGTACCAGGTTTTTTATTATAAGACTATTTAAGGCCAGGTGGCAGTGCCACACACCTCTAATCCCAGCACTCGGAAGGCAGAGCCAGGTGGATCTCTGTGAGTTCGAGGCCAGCCTGGTCTACAGAACGAGATCCAGAACAAGCACCAAAACTACACAGAGAAACCCTATCTCAGAAAAAAAAAATTAAGATTTCAAACAACTGGCAAGGGATTCATAGGAAGCAACACCCAGTTACAATTATTCACTTGACTCCTTAAAACGCAAGCCATGACCCTGTCATGCCTCCAGGGTCTAGGGGCAATTGTTTGCAAAACACACAATGAAGGATCTACATGTGATAGAAGCCTGTCAATTCAGAATGATTGATGTGAAACTCCAAGCAGGGAGCTTCAATCTTTCTTCTCAAAGGCTCAACAATGAAATAAATATGGTAAGATCCAATTATGCCCCAATAGAGAAAGCAAGAAAATGAAAACTGGTGAATTGCAATCTCTAGATCCAAAGACACCAGAGGCCATGGTAGAACCAGCCCCTCCCAGGCAGGTGGTGACAGGAAAAGATAAAACTTAAGGTAGAGGAGCATAGAAGTTACTTCAGCATCAAGAAAAGGGCAGTTCCGGAAGCCTTGGGCAAGGGACAAGAGAGAATTACTTAGGCCTGATGAGTATGTACGGCAGGCAAAGGCACTCACCACACAAGACCTGCGTTCCATGGTCAGAGCACAGGGTCAAAGGAGAGAACAGACTCCACAAAGTTGTCATCTGACTCCCACACATCACACACACACACACACACACACACACACACACACACACACAAGTACTTTTGTAGAATACTGAATTATAAATTATTTAAAGATCAGAATGAGAGCTGTAGACTTTGGTGGGCTTACAAAGATACAGCAGACAGACTTCCTGTCCTTTTCTGGGAAGCCTGTTAGATGAGTAGCCCAGGCGAATATGGTTGATGCCAAACAAATGCTGGACAAAAATGGGCATAAAATACAGGCAAGGTGGAGAAGGCAGGTTTGATGTGTGCACTAAATAATTGACTCAGATGGTTTGTGACGTGCCACAGGCCTCAGACCCAGGCATTGGCCAGTCACCATTTCTTTGCTGATGCCAATGAAAATAAACCACATAGCTCCTGGATTTGCTTAACTTGGGCAAAATATCAGAATCAAAAAACCATCTCAAGTTGAATCAAAGGACTAACAACATGAAGATGAAAAACCTAATAATTTCCTAGGACACTTGGGGTTTTATTATGATTTTTTAGTGTTGATTTTTTTCCTAATCACAGCCAGACCCAAGACTACATCTTAAAATTACTTCAAATTATTTAGGTAGGGAGATACTGTCCTCTGTACAGTTGTATATACTAGGGGGATGCATTTTTTAAGATATGTATTATTTAAATATATAGCTATTTGAATCTCTGAAGACTTGGCTGCGATGCAATCAACTCTGCACCCAAGTCCACGCCTTTGTCCAGAGTCAAGCTGTTGTTGTGGGTGTCTTCCAGGTCAGGGATGCTTGATTTGGGTTTTTTGTTTTGTTTGTTTGTTTGTTTTAGGGGAGGGAAAGACAGGATTTCACCATGTAGCTTTGGCTGGCCTAGTACTTGCTATAAACCAGAATGGCTTTGAACTCACAGAGATCCACTTGCCTCTGCCTCCTAGTGCTGACATTAAGAGTGTGTGCCACAACACCTCACACGCCCAGCAGGGATGCTTCCAGTGGTTTATGTGAAAAATGACCTAGGTCATTCTAAGGGCTAAGGAAGTCAAGACATCTGCATTCTTCCTGTCACAAGAGAATGGAGAAGACACAATAAACTGTCACTTGAGGGAAAACTGCCCAGCCACTGGAAACATCCCATAAAGCTAATGAAAGAGTCAAGAGTAAACTCTAATATGAGGCCTATTTGTTATAGCATCTAATAGTCCTCTGTCTGATGCATTGTAGAATAAATGTCAACCTCTCCAGTGTGTAGAAAGTCCACACTCTCTTCTCTTTTTACTCTAGCTGTACTGGGAAATAGTAATGAATGATCGATGATAACATGAACCTCTTTTGGTCTTTAGGTCATTTTTCTGCCTGGCCTAGAAAGTTTCTTCTCTAATCTGTGCCCGGTGAGTTAACATTGTATTATAAAGGGACCACACTGGATGCCACCTCCTCAGAGAGACCTTCCCCAACCAGCCCATGAGACCCCATGTTATATACATCTATGTGTTCTCTTCAGCCACTCAAGCACTACTTCAACTTGTCAGTATTTCTACACCCCATCACATCGTCAGCTCTAAGAGAGGCTCTTCCTGTTTGGTTCATGACTATAGTCCTTAGCACAGAACAGTGTGTAGAGAGCAATTGCTGAAGATATGTGACTTCATGGGTGAGGCTTAATGTTGAACCAACTTTAATGTCTCTGAATGTTACTCATGCTTCAGGAATGCCTAGAAATTTGTTTTAAAACTGTATTAATAATATCCTTGGGTTATCATGGTAGCGCAGCCAGACAGGTACTTACTGCCAAACTTAATGATGTGACTTCAATTCCCTGGACCCCACAAGGTGGAGAAAGGGAGCCAATGGCTGCAAGTTGTCTACTGACCACCACACATGCACATTTACATGTGCACACACACATCACACACAATAACTAAATAAATAAATGTAATAAAATATCTTTAAAAATAATATTCACACATGGTCTTCTTCCTCTCCATGCTTTTAGGAAACTCACAGAATTACAGACCATTTTCAGAGCACTTCTGGATGTAGTTTTGATCTATTTGTAGGTAATGAGTCTATCTAATTTCATTACTTTTCTTATGAGCTTCTTAGATGCATGTTCTATGTTCTACACAGCATGTAATAACTTTAAAGATCTGTTCTTACTGATAGGGCTAGCTTACAATTTCTTGTGCTTCTACTAATTGAGGAATGGCTACATTTTTATTCTTTATATTTTTCTTTTGCTTATAACACTGCACCCTCCATGATGGCACTCAGCACAAACTACTTAACCAGACTGAAGCCTCATTATTTACAACAGCAGTCACTCTAAAAGATAGCAAATGCTTCAGTGGCCATATTGTCTAGTTAGAGAGGGGAAGGACTCTCTCAGGACCATGCCACCAGGTGCTGTCAGATCTGGGCCTCTATCTCATGTGAACTTGATACCAAACCACTGTTTTTATTTTGGTTTTGTCTGTTTTTGTTTTGTTAGTAGCCCTGGCCAGACTTACACTCAGAGATCTGCCTCTGAGTTCTGGAATTCAAGGATCAAACTAGCATGCCAGGCTGAGTCAATGTTTTCACAGCAGCCCAGACTGCCTTTTGTTGTTTTATAAGGTAAGACAAATAAAGGATTCCCAAATTGCACAGCATCTTTCTGCCACCTACAAATGTCACTTTACTTGGCAAAGGACAGTCTGCAAATGTGATTGAGACAAATGTCTTGAGAGGGAGAGATGTTCTGCAGGTAACAGGTGGGCACAACGTGGGATCACGAGTGTCCTATAAGAGGTAGGCAAATGGCTGGGGATGCAGTCAAGGTGTTCGGAAGCTTGTCTGGCACAGGAAGGATTGGATTGTTTCCAGAACAATATGAACTAGCCACTGATCCCAACACTAGGGAGGTACAGACACAAGCAATAGGAGTTCAAGGTTGTCCTTTGCTATATAGTGAGTTTGAGACTACCCTGGGATACTTGATACCCTTTTAAGAGAGAGAGAGAATGACTTAGAGGGAGGCAGAGGGAAATTTGATTACAGAAGAGAATGGGATGAACAAAGCAGAGACTAGAGTGATGTGACCACAAACCAAGGAGTGTCTATAGCCTTAGAATCCTTTCCTTGTACTTGCAGAGGTAGTATGGCCCCAGACTATTTGACTTGTACCTACAGAGAATGATTGTAGACTTCTGTCCTGAGGAGAATGATTGTAGATACCTGTCCTGAGGAGAATGATTATAGATACCTGTCCTGAAGAGAATGACTGTAGACACCTGTCTTGAAGAGAATGATTGTAGACACCTGTCTTCCTGGACGCTGTGGGACAGCACTGTGCTTCTGTAAAACTCTCATCATCAACAAGGGCTGACAAACTGGCCCCTGACTAAAACTGACCTATTGCCTGCTTTTGTAAATAAAGACTTATTGGAATACAGTCATGTCCACTCCTATACACAATACCTAATGTTGCCTTCATGCAACACTGGTGGGTTAAGCAATGGCAGTGAGTCATTGCCACAGAGACCATATGGCCTGCAAAGCTGAAGCTATTTACAGCCCTGGCCCTTTACAGAGAGAATATGTTGAGCCCTCTCCAAGATGAGAATTAATTCCACCCTTTCTCACATTTGTTCATGACACTTCAGACTAAAAATAATGCATGTTCATCATATAAAATTACAATACTTCAGAATTCCACCACCTACAAAGCAGATATCCCTACAACCATGACTAAAAACTTGGAGTATATGCCCCAATTTTTCTTTTTCTCTACACATATGATAGCATTTACTATTGCTGTTTTTGTTAATCTATGCCTGTTAAGAATGTTGGTATTTGCTGGTTGGTGGTGGTACATGCCTTTAATCCCAGCACCCTGGAGGCAGAGACAGGTTGATCTCTGAGTTCGAGGCCAGCCTAATCTACAGAGTGAGTTCCAGGACATCCAGGACCATATAGAGAAATCCTGTCTTGGAAAAAAAAATAGGATGTTGGTATTCACGAATTGCACAGGACTGGTGAGATGGTCACCAGTGGGCAAACTGCTTGTTGCACAAGCATGAAGACTTGAGTCCAGGTTCCTAGGACCCATGCAAAAAGCCAAATGTGGTGGCGTACATCTGTAACCCCAGAGCTGGGGATATAGAAACGGATGGATCTGGAGAGTTACTGACCAGACAGTCCAATCAAAATGGAGAGTTCTGAGTGTAGTAAAAGACTCTGTCTTAAAGAATAAGATAGAGAGTGATAGAAGACACCAAAGTAACCTCTGACTTCTACATATGCACAGAGACAAGCACACCCACTCACACATGGTACATATATCTACATACACCTACCCCCACACGCCAAGAATGTAGGCATTGATGAATTACAAAGGACTAAATACGTCAGGAGGAAATATAGTTGGGGCTGGTTTGGAGGGCAAAGAAGATAACATGAAGCTGACAGACCCCACAGTACGAAGCAATCCTGAGTCAATAGGATCAGGACCACACAGGCTAAGTGGCTTCACCTCAAGCTTTGGACCAGATGCCCCTTTCCTAAGTGTCCTTTAGCTTCTGTGGGCAACAGTTTTCAGAGCTATCATATGTGGCATCCAAGCCTCTACAGCTAGTGAATAAAAATGGTTGCTGGCACTCATAAACAGCAATGTAACCACAACTTAGCTTAAAATATATAAGAACAATGGTTTTTAAAACTCAATACAAAATTTTTTAAAGTTTTCCAAATAAAAAGGTAAAGCACGGTTGTTACAGAGAATTTGAATATTACTGAAATCATAAATTAAAAATTAAAATTATATTTTAATCTGATAACACTGAATCACCGTCTTTGGCACACTCCCGTCAGGCTTTCTCTTTGTGCATGTGTCTTTGCCTATTTATACCAAAGAGTGAAAGCCTATACTGTATGAAGTGCACATCTTGCTCTTTATTCAAAACTCTGTTTTCCTGGCCCAGAGAGATGCCTCAGGGGTTAGCAAACATCAAGATTGCTGCTCTTGAAGGATCTGGGTTCCATTCCCAGCACCCACACAGTGGCTCATAGGCATCTGTCACTCCAGTCACTGGTGACCCAACACCCTTTTCTGGCCTCTGTGAGCACTGCATGCATATGGCAGACATACAAACATACATATAAGTGATAAAGATAAATCCTAACTTTTTAAAAGATGGAAGGTGAGAACTGAAACCATGAAGTTGTTCTCTGACCTTCACACAAATGCTTTGGTGTGTGCCTCACACTCATAATAACAATAAATAAATACATTTTTAAAATTGCTTCTCCTGTCATCAAAGAGCTTATAATTTTGAAAGAAAAATGATGAGTACATTTGTAGCTTATGTTACAAGGTGATCTAAAAAGAGCACAATTTAAGAAAAAAAAAAAGAAAAACTATGTGCTAAAAATGAGTGGAACACAGGGGTCCTCCTTTCTTTTCGTTTCCTTGCCAGCATGTGCCAATGATCCTCTCCTTCCCAGGGGAAGAGTTGGCAAAGAGATATTCTTTACAGAGAAAAAGGAACCCTCCTCCAAAGGGAGCACATAGAAAAGGTCTCAGGCCCCTTTAAGAGACAGGAACTGAGAGGTTGTCTTATCTTGTCTCACCTGGGATAATCAATGCTGTATTGGCATCAGGAATTGGAAACAAATTATAGAAAAATCTCTCCCAAGTTTCCACGAGGTGATCCAATTAAGATGTGACTGGCAGCCATGAAAAGCTTTGGTGCTGCCAGACCACAGAGAAACCCTAGACGCAGAAACACAAGAAATATCTTGCTGGATAACCAAATATTTTTTAAAAGGGCCGTATAGTATAGGCTAAAACTTTCAAGACATGGTTGACTATTTTTCTTGCCCTGAAGCCAAAGATAACCTAAAACAAGGGAAACACTCGCTATCCCATGAAAGCCAGACAAGCAAACAGAAATTTGCAATGAATCTTTCTTAGCCTTCACAAAAGCCAAGCTGAAAATCCATCTTCAGCATGTTGAAATGAAATCTCTTAGGTCAACTAACAAGGCCCACCCTGCAGGGGTGCTGACTGCTGACCAGACCAGCCTGCAGCTCCTGCAACCTAGGCCTCCATCTGCCTTTGTAAAGCACTTTATGAAAGGGACCTCAGATGTTCAGTGTCTCTCAAAGCTGCCAGTATCGAAGACTATGGGGGTCCAGCCCCTCGATAGTCCCCTCCCAGGGTCCGGGAAGAATCTACAACCAGCTGATAATTAATCTTTAATGAGAAGAAATGAATCTATGTACACGAAACTCCTTAGTCCATATACTTTATTATTCTGTGTCAGTTACAAGCTTATATTCTGCTCTCATATTTAGGTCATCTTTAGCCTGATTTCTCTCTACACTTGTCTGCGATCCCCTCTAGGTTCTATCTTAATTCCTTCATCTAGTTCTGCCCCTTCTAGGTTCTCATCCATCTTGTTCCTTCCCATATCATCTCCTCTCCCATCTCCTCTCTCCTCTTCTCATTCTACCTCATCTTGTTCTTCCCCATCTGGCTCTTCCTCCTCTTCCATCTTGTTCCTCTAGTACTCTCTTGTAGCCCTTCAATCTACTTCTTCTCCATCTCAGTTTGTTCCTCTCAAGTTCTTACCCATCTAGTTCTTCCATTCTCTTTTCTCTTCTCTGTCCTCTCGTGCCCTGGGAGTCCTGGTATATATACACTTACAAGCAGTATTCCCTTAGCAGTGCAAAACCAGGCTTCCAGGATCAAATGGAGGGGTGATAAGAATCACATAGGGAGGCAATAACTGTTAATTATCATTTGCAACCCCAAAGGGAAGTGACCAATGGGGAAATGAATGAACTAAAGGCTAAATTCAGGTAATATCTAAGAAGAGGGCTCTTATGTGCTCAACTATAATCTTAGAAAGTGTTAAGAACCTATAAGTTGCTAGGTCAATGGGAGAAAATAAAACTGTCTTCTTTTTTCCCTGTGGCTCCTATCTGTTCAAGCTATCTGCCGTTTTTCTACAGGGTGGGGGAAAGTGTGCTCAGTCGCTAGGCAACCTGTGTACAGCTGGATGCCTCTGGTGATAGTTAAAGGGAGATCTGGAACTGGAGGTAAGGTTTGGGAAAGGAGGAAGTAAGGCTTAATTGGCACATCCCCCGGGCCTTCTCAAACAGGTAGCCCGGATGCTTAAGTCTGTTCTTAGAGAGTACAGAGGTATCTCTGATAAAGTACTTTCCTCCATCTGGGGATGGACCTGACTGGATGCTGCCAATGATGATAATTACAGGGAGGCTTGAACTGGAGTTCTGGCTGAGCATAGCTGTTAGCACAGAAGGTTATCTAAATATTCCTAGAAGTGGTTAGGTAAGGAGTTAGCGGTCTATAAAGTTGGTAAGGCTGTAAGAAGGGAGGGTCCGAGCTGAATTGTGTAAAGCTATTACTTAATGTCCACCTGACCTAGGTGGTGTCTCCTTGTGGAATTTATCTTAAATCAGGAGACTTGCATGTGGACTGTTATTACTGCTAGTCCTTGAAAGTAGCCAAGGGAGATATCTGATTCCAGAGAAAGCCTTTCCTGAGGCTGTTCTCCAAATACCTGGAATGTGTATGTCCAGAGAGTGATCAGTCCACACTGTTAGCCTTTCTTAGGGAAAAGTCAATTGGGAAATCTATGAAGGCACACATGATTTTCATAACAGAAGTCAGCTGATATATAACAAGCCAAGTAACACCAAAAACTCCTTGGGATTTGGCTTCCTCTGGAGGAATTCCTTGATTCCTCCAGGTAGTAACTTTGCCATAACTAGCTGAGTTCTTATGATATTCCTGCGGCCCGCAGCATGCCAGCTTCTAGAAGAATCAGCTCCCACAGGAACAGCCACTGGCCCCTCCATGGAGCCAGCATGAGGGATCCTTTGCGTTGACAATTCTACACTGCAGATCACAACACCTCGGAGGCCAGAGAAGTGGGAGTCATGAAATTCTAGCCCACAAGCTTCTTTTTTCATTTTTATCTTATTTATTTTTGAGGCAGGGTATCATGTAGCTCAGGCTGTTCTTGAACTCATTCTGTAGCTGAGAATGACCTTGAACATCAAATCTTCCTGCCAGGATTACTGGCATATGCTATTGTGGTCAGGTTATACACTGTTGGGGATCAAACCTAAGACCTTGTGCCAGCACTCCACTAACTGATCTACATCTTCAGCAACAGCCCCCGCCCCTGGCAAAAAAGTCTTTTATTTAAAGAAAAGACACCCACCTTAAATGAACCAATTAAAGTCAGTCTTCTTCAGGGCTAGAGAGATGGTTCAGTGGTTAAAACCACTGGCTGCTCTTCCAGAGGACCAAGGTTCAATTTGAAGCACCTACATGGCATTATTAATTGAATTATGAAAGTTCTTTACATGTGACTAATATAAGAACTGTATCAAAAATGTGTTGTGAATATTTTCTCCCAGCATGTAGCTTGTATATTTATTTCTCTTGATTTTTTTAAGGCAAAAAAGCCTGAAATTTTTGATAGTTCCTAACTCACATACACTGTTTAATGATTCATTCTTTCTATACCCTCTCCAACAAATTCTTGCCTTCCCAAAGCTTATAGACACATCCCACGGGTGTTTTTCTGATAGGTTTTATTATTACATACCTTTCACTGATTTGATTTGAATTGAATTTTATGTACATCATGAAGTAGTGTTAAAATCTTATACTCACACATGAATTATGAATATGCGACTGGCCCATTGGCCCCATACCATTCACAGAGAGGTTTTCCTTTTCCTATTACACTGCTTTGATGCTCTTATATACACTTATCTCACTATATACATATGGATTCAGGTCCAGATATTCTATTCTGGTCTATGGACCCACATGACATATACCAATGCCATATTGACCTTTACAGTACTGAGCCAGATGACTTTGTTCTTTTTCAGCAGTATTTAGGATTCTTCTTCTTTCCCAAATAAGCTTATTTCCTTATCTGTTTCTGTGTAAAAGCCTTCCCACACTAGGCAACAGGGCAAGTTTTACCATGAGAAACTTGATAGAAACTTTGGGGTGACTACCCTGGTGACAAATACATGGGGGTGGTAAATGATCCAACAAGAAGAAGGTGTCAGAACAGAGACTTCCACAGACTGGCTGGTGTCCTCCCATGTTAGTAACGTGAAGTCCTAAGGCCAGGGTGATGGTGTTTGGAGACAGAACCTTGGAAAGTAACTGCATGAAGTCCTGAGGGTGACAGCTATAAGGAAGAGACACCAGGGCCAGATACAGTGAGTAATCCCAGCATTTGAGAGGCAACCACAAGACGATCAGGAGTTCAAGGTCATCCTCAACTACTTAGCAAGTTTGAGGGCAGCTACTTGAGATCCTGTCTCTAAAACAAACTATAATTACATTTTTAAAAAGAGAGAATGATATCAGAAGAGTTGTGTCTCTTTGTCTTTCCCTCTCCCTCTACTTTCCACCACATGAAAAAAAAAGCAAGCAGTCATCAGAAAACCAAGGAAAGAGCTCTCACCTGGGAGTACAATCAACTACTTGACCTTGAATTTGCCAGCCTCCTCAGAACCATGAAAACTAGTTCCTGTTGTTTAAGCCCCATGCCTAGTCCCATCTGTGGTATGTGCTTATAGCAGAACCCAGGCATGAAAAGGAAATTATCACGGACCTTAAAGCTGACAATTTAATTTGATTCAGGGGCCGTTAGAACTCACCGATGGCAGATTAATCACAAACATCTATCTCCATTCCTTCCCAAAATCCTATGAAAATGGCAGCAAAGGAAAAGGATTAAAGTCATAAAGCCTCAGAAGTTGGAAGTGAGGATTCATCCATCACCTCCTTGAAGATAGAGACCAGGTGGATATGATGATCACCCTTATACCTAGCAGAGACAGTCAAAGCAGAGAGAAGCTGGCTGGGCCTACAAAGATAAAAAACACAAGCAACAGCTGCCATAGACATGTGGGGCTGACAGGAGCCACAGGCCACTGGATCCCCTTCCCCACAGCCACAGGGGAACATGAGTGGAAGTCACTGGAGGAAAGTTAACAATCAATTCCCCATGAGTTAGTACAGTGTCCTCGAGGGACTGGTCCAGGAATTCTCCCATATTCTGTAAGGCTGTCATGTAAAATATTTTGTATCCTAAAGACCTCAAGTCATCTTTAGTCACCTTACAATGCCCAGTATTTATATATTGTTACTTCTGTAACACTGAATAATTGAACCATTGATACAGAATCCGTGGCTATGCAGACCTGACTATAGATTCAATATATTACCATTTTAACAAGTAGACAATGTTTTTAGATTATTAGTAAAATCTCCTACCTTTTCTTATTATGTCTTCAAAGAGCAATTTTTACTCTACATTGCAGCACATTTCAGCTTTGACCAACCACCCTTCAAATGCTCTACATCTGCCCCTGCACCAAGGGGTTATAGCACTGCACAGCATGAGTCTGGTGTCACAAAACAAAGAGAATGCAAAGATACTTCAGTGACAGTCAGAGGTATGGGGCTGAACCAAAAACACAAGTTAAATAAAAATCTGGATTCTGAACAATGCGCACCATAACTTCCTCTTTCCGTGTCCAGGCAGTGGGTCACTTTTCTTTTCCAACTTCAGTATGGACATGTCCTTTCACGGACCTTGAGGGGGAACAGAAGTCACTAATAGGCCCCAAATGGAAGCTTCAGAAACCTACAACTCCAAAAGAATCTTGGAGGATATTCTACCCATTATGCAACTACAAGACAATCTAAAGACCAAGAAGATGTTTTGGGAATTAAGGGTATCAAGGCTAAGTATAAGGCTCATGGAAGGGCCAGATAATAAACAGGAAGTAATCTTTTGGCAAGAGAAAGAATTCCAAAGGAAACTGGGAAAGAAATCAGAGGATTTATCCACAGGGCTGAAGTCAAAAGAGGTCCCAACAAGAGCAGAAAAGACACTGGCCTGAAGTTCACAAGGAAATGCATAAGATTAATTTCCCATTACCAGCTACATGGGCCTTTTTTACTTTTAAAGTTGTATGTATAGAATTCTTCAATAAAAACAGTGGACTGGGGCTGGGGTTCAGCAGTAGAGTACTTACCTAGCCATAACAAAACCCCTGGGTTTAATCCCCCGTGTGCAGCGGCTGTTGGATTTTGTCTAGTTGTAAAGGCAGAGATGTTGAGGTTACCAGCCATCTATATGTAAAGGCAAGGATTTTGAGGTTATCAGCCATCTATATGTAAAGGTAAAGATGTTGAGGTTATCAACCATTCCTTTTTTTAATTTTATTTTAGATAGGGTCTCACTATATAGCCCTAACTGTTCAGGAACTTGCTCTGTAGACCAGGCTGGTCTCAGAATCACAGAGACCAGTCTACATCTGCCTTCCAAGTGCTGAGATCAAAGGTCTACACCACCACACATGGCCATCATCCATTCTTATCAAACCTCATTCATGTTAGGCAAGCACTTCACCACTGTGCTGTATTTCCAGCCCAGTCATCAATGAACACAATTTCTGTTTCTAGAACCTGGTAAACAGAAATTATTGGAAGCAGCAAAGCTGCTAGACTTTTCTCCTGGCTCCTCATTCCCCACCCGAACACACACATTTACACACACATGCACAAGCACACACACATCAGGTTGAATGCAGCAACAACCTAGACTGCTAGGTTGTTTGGCTTGCATTACCCAAAACCTCATTTGCATTTTAAGACATTTTTGTTTAAATTAAAAATCTGTGGTCTAGATGTTCCTAGGAACTTGTCATCATGGTTCCAGAGAAATGGAATTCAAGTGTAGGGGAGGCTAGGAAATGCTGGAAAAGACTCTACAGAGCACATTTTCAGCTAAGCAGGGCAGAGTCTCCCCACAATACTGACTGGCAGCCAGGGATGGCCCAGACCACCAAGTTTCAGTTGTAACTTGGGGGAGCTAGGCAGAGTCCAATGCATTTCCTGTGGCTGTAACAGAATACCTGAAATTGGTCACCTACAAAGAAAAGAGGTTTGTTTGTCTCATAGCTTGGAGACTAGGGAGGTAATAACCTCCACACAGATTTGGTAAGGGCTGCTCACAGCTTCAATTCTTGGCAGGAAGGAAAAGAGTGAGAGTTGCATAGGAAACAGAGAGTAGGGGCTGAACTTCCACATGGTTGATCTATCCCCACAAGAAAAACACTGATGGAATGTAGTTAAGTTTTTTTTTTTTTTTTTTTTTTTTTTTTTTTTTTTTTTTTTTTTTTTTTTTTTTTTTTTTTTTTTTTGTTGTTTTAACTTTACTCTTTTGGAGGCCCACCACCAGCTCACAAATAAATACATGGAGTTTTATTCTTACTTATGAATGCTCAGCCTTAGCTTGGCTTATTTCTAACCAGCTTTTCTTAACTTAAATTGTCTAATCTACTATTTGCCTCTGGGCTTTTACCTTTCTCTATTCTATATTCCTTTCTTTCCTTCTTACTCTGTTGCTGGCTGTGAGGTTGGGTGGCTGGCCCCTGGTGCCTTCTCTCCTTTTCTCATTCTTCCCTTCTTCTCTATTTATTCTCTCTGCCTGGCAGCCCCACCTATCCCTTTCCTGCTAGCTATTCAGCTCTTTATTAGACCATCAGGTGTTTTACAGGCAAAGTGACACAGCTTCACAGAGTTAAACAAATGCTACATAAAAGAATGCAACACATCTTTGCATCATTAAACAAATATTCCACAACATAAACAAATATAACATATTTTTAACTAATACTCCACAACGATGGAATCTCCAGGGCTGCCCTGTGACCTCATACGCCCCTAAAGGTCCCCTCACTGCTTAACAACAGTACATCAGGGGTTAAACAAATACAAGTTTTTGTTTGTTTGTTTGTTCTGGTTTTATTGCTGTTTGTTCAGTTTTTGCAGTACTGGGCATTGAACCTGGGACCTCCTGAGTGCTCAGCACTGTTTTCATGAGTTAGAACCACATTTGAACCTAGCTTGGGGCCTTGTCTTCACGAATGTGACACACTGTGCCAGAGAGATGACTCAGAGGTTAAGAATATTCATTGGCTTCTCTTGCAGAGGACCTGGGTTCAATTCGCAGCACCTACATTCAGCTTATAACCATCCATGCTCCATTCTCAGGGGACCTAACACACTCTTCTGGCCTTTGAAAGACACTGCCCACATGTGGTACACAGATGTGCATGTAGGTAAACTATCCATACACATAAAACAAACTTAAAAAGGAAGAAAATCTGCCACATCAGAACATGGCGGTCAGGCTGTTATTTTGGACTCCTGTGGCTCACTCTGGACCTTTCACATCCCCTCTAAGAGAGAACCTTCACCTTCACTTCATTCATAACCCACACTACACCCACACCAAAATTGAAGACTTACCCCTGCCTGCAGGAGTACCACTTAACTGAAGCTCCCATGGAATCGGTTGCCCAAATATAAATCTCTAGGGTCCACCTGCAACTGCACTGAACTGGATTGAAGGCAATTGTTTGAGTTTTTTAAAGTTTTCTTTTTAATTAGTGCTGGTGCTGGTGCTGGTGCTGGTGGCGGCGGCAGCGGTGTGTACACATACATGCAGGAGCCCAGGAAAACCAGAGGCTTTGAAGTCCTTGGAGTGGGAGTTACAGGAGTTATGAGCTGCCTAACAAGGGTGCTGGGACCAAAACGTGGGTCTTCTAAAGAACAGTGTGTGCTTTTAACTGCTTGACTTCTCTCCAGTTCCTAAAAAAATTTGAGGGAGTTCTAATGTGCTTTTCTGATTCAGAACCTTAGGATCTGTGCTTCTCAGATTTTTAAATCTCCCAGGAAACATTTGGAAGATGCCACTGCCCCCCAGGTTGTCTTCCTCCTGGGATGATCTGGAGTGAGGCCAGGTACCAGCTGTTTGGCTCCCCCATGTAGTTCTGAGAACACATTGTTGAAAAACATAGCTTCAGGCTCTGCCACTTACATTAGCCTCAAACCACATCTCCATGCAGTCCTTTTACTGTTCAGTCATTTCACCTAATGGGCTTCAAGAACATACCTGGGAGTCTGGTCCAAATATCCAGATAGTTTTTTAAGCAGGCAGTCACATGAAGTCAGGGAAGGGGGCAAATGAGTCTGTCTTGGATCTAACTTTCAGTTCAGTGTCTTTTACCCCTATGCTGCCGGGAAGATTATTTCATTCCTACATTCCTCTGCTAAAATCGGGGATCATGATCTTGGGACTCTTCTGCTATGATGGTGCCTAGCATGGCTATATATGTATGTGTTATACAAACGCCTCTCATATTATAGAACACTAGGGACTGGAGGCGAGCCAAGGGCAGATACTAATGAGACATTTGATTAAGATCAAGTCCTGCCCACTAATTTGAAGGGCATGTTAACAAAGAGTCAAAGAAAGGGGTTTGAGTGCCAGGTCCCTGAGAACATGTCGGGGACAGCCTCAGTGTGTGTGGTAGTGCAGGAACCAGCTCTGAAGGGAAAGAAGCTGGATAAATGCTAAAGGAGCTCACAAGCCTACAGAAAGAGTACTGCTCTCAAAGCGAGCATCCCTTGGCTTCCCTGGGGACCTTCTCCAGCTCTACACGGAAAACTAAGAGAGAAAGGAATTAGAAAAATGACTGTAATGAACTGGTTCACAAGGTCTTCTAAATAAGACAGCATTGCCTGTATATGGCATCTGATTGTGATCCAGCAGGGAGCATGCACCCAAAGCTGGGCCCTTCACTGATCTTCCTACATCTGCAATGCTCAACGTGTGAGTAGCTCGCAAGGATATAAGCAAAAGCACTTTCACCCAGAACATATTTGGACTCTGATGAGAAGCAGGAAGGCCTTAGGTGGATCATATGGGGATAAAAAGTATTGAGGCCAGAGGGGGTCCAACATCTGGAAGTGAGGAAATGTTTTACGACAGGAAAGATGACAGCAGTATCAAATCCAGGTCATATCAGAATCCTTCACAATATGGAAACCAAGGAGGTAGTTGCCACTGAAGTGCTTGCCATCCAAGCATGAGAACCAAGTGCTCAGCCAGCAGATGTCTCTTCCCCATGAGCCTGCTCAAAACTTCACAACAGACCCCCAAGACAGAATTTCCACATAGGAGATTCACTGAGACCAGCACTGGCTGGACCCTCCTCTCCACATGTGAGTGACATGTTAGTTTCATCGGATGTCATTAAAGAGCAAGCGGGAGCTTTTCTCAGGGACATTTTATGTCATTGATCAAAAACTGTTGATTTCTTCCAAAACACATGCCATTTTTAAGACAGGTTCTCCCTGTGTAGCCTGTGTACTCTGTCTGGCCTGGAACTCACAGGCCTGACTCAGCTTCCTAAATCTGGGATTAAAGATGTATTCCACCATACCCAACTCCAACTCCACCTCTATTTTTTTTTTTTTATGACAGAGTCTTTAACTGAACCTGAAGCTCCAAGTCTCCCATGCTGGCTGGTTAGAGAGCTTTGGGGATTTTCCTGACTCTAATTCCCACTTTTACCTGCGTCCTGAGGATCTGAACTCAGGGCTTTGTGGTTGAACAACAGGCATTTTACTGAGCTGTCTCCCCGGCTCTGTTCCTGTCCTCTTTTGCTGTTGCTACTGTTTTCAGATGGAGGTTATCTGTGCATCAACCAGAAGGCCAACTCCCACCCCCTCTTGCTGCCTGGAAGACCTCACCTTCAGCTGGTATCTTCTTTCTGCCTTCTTTCTCCCCTTTGTAGCGGTTCGTTTCAAGCACTCAGCAAGTGCTAAAATCTCTCTCAGGTGAAACACACACTGACCTCGGCATTTCCAACCACCAGACCATTTCGCTCACTCTCTCTAATATGTTCCCACATGAATGTGCTTCTACAGGACACACAGACCTGATCCAACCCATAATATACAAGGCGGTGATGCCTGGAGAAACTATTGTCCTCTGAAAGTGACAACCTTTTCATTTTGAAGAAGCCACTATTTTCCAATTAGTACCATGCTAGAATATAAATTATAATTTTTGAAGTGAAGTTGGAAATCTGGCTTTTTATATAAAATCTCAATATGTTTAAATGTTTGCTACCAATTCACATTTTCATCAAAATACTGAATAGACCAATAATCTAGATACATATAAAATGCATATCAGTGGCTGGGGAGTTGGCTCAGTGGGTAAGAAAGCCAAGCATGAGGAACTGAGTTCGAATCCCCATCCATGTAAAAGCTGAGCATAGCTTGCACAACACCGTAACCACATCACTGGCAGGAGGATGGAGACAGGAGGATCACTGGGGCACTGGACTACCAGCCTGCCTCCAGGTTCAGTGAGAGACCCTGTCTCAGGGGCAAAAGGCAGAGAGTGATAGAGAAGGACACCTCTTCTGGCTTCTGAACATGTGTGGGCACACCACACAGACAATGCCTCTGGGCCGTGGAACTGGCCTGCAGGCCTCCAGTTTCCCAGCTTGGCTCTATGTTTTCATCCTGAGTTCAGCCTTCCTTTAAATCTCCAATTTCCCTACGATTTTATTATTTCCTTCTCATTCTCTCATGCTCTTAACTTGGGCCTTGGAAATTGGAACCAGGAGATGGATGGACAGAGCACAGAGTTTTTCCCACACACTGAACTCCGAGATTCATTACTAATTCAGATTATAATTGCGAGTTGAGACCATTTTTCCCTCTCTCCATCTTCTTTCTTTAGCTCACTTCTGTTCTAAATCAGCACACAAAGAATAATGTCCCAAGGTCTCTCACCAGATGACAGAACCACCCAGAGAAAATCATACATTGTCTGTGAGCTAAAAAGCCCCAAGCATGAGTCTGACCAGAAAATTAAGAGGCAATAGGATAGCACTGACCTGAAAGGACCCAGGGCCTGAGCTGTCTCCCTGTTTAACAGAGTGTTGCTGTGAAGATTTCTTAAAAACAAAACTTTTTTTGTTTTTAAGATTTATTTTATATACATACATGTTTGCATGTATGTCTGTGTACCATGTGCCCAGTGGTCAAGTCTAATCTAAATATTATTTGCTTATTCCTATAACCTTTGTGGCACTATCACACCAGTGGACACATCTCTCCTGTCAGGTCAGTATTGTAGCATGTAGGGTTTGTCACCAGGTAATAAATACCATTGATGACCTTTCTCTACCAGGGCTTCAACAGCACCTTCCAGCACTATGGAAAGCTAGCCATGAAGGAGGCCAGAAAAGGACATTGGATCTTCTGGAAGTGAAGTTACAGACAGTTATGACCCACTATGTGGGTTTTGGAATGGAACCTAGGTCCTCTGAAAGAATAAAAAGTGCTCTTGACGCTGAACCATCTCTCTAGCTCCCCCAGTTTCTCCTACTTCTAGTGGGGGTGCCTATTGTTCCATGGCATGAACCCTGGGGCTAGTACATTGCAGGCCCGTTGCAAGGGCATCTTCTTGTACCTAGATCTGGAAACCTACTAATCAGTCAGATGCCAGTGTCACCTTGCAGTAGTTACTCCTCTCTCTGGAAGAGGCTACTAGAACTCCCTTCTTTTAGGTGAAGATGTTTTGCTACCTAACACACCACATCCCTAAGGAAGAGCACATGCCACTCACCCCAGCCTCACTTTGACCCTGTATTGAGTAGATCACAAACTTCTCTAAGGTCTTTGTTACAGACATTTCAGTAGGAAATGAATAAGAATGTTCACTGGAGAACTGAAAGATGAAGGCACTGGGTGTGTTGGGCTAACTAATAACTTTACTTTGCCTGGATTCTTTGTGGCTAGCCAAGGGTATTACTTGGATTCCTTTTGCTGTGATTAAATACTCAACACAAACAACTTAAGGAGAAGGGATTTGTTTTAGATCACAGTTTCAGAAGCATCAGCCCCATGAGCACTTGGCTCCAGTGTTCAGGGTCTGTGGAAAGGCAGATCATCACACAGGGAGGGCATAGTATAGGAAATCTGGTTAACCATGGAAGCCTAGGAGAGAGAAGGAAGAGCTGGGAATAAGTTGTATTCTTAGAGGGCACAGATCTAGACATCTTCCTGAAAGTTTCTACCACCTCCTAAGTTATAAGTATTTCTTAAATGAAATCTCATGCCAGGCATGGGATGCATGTTATTGGTCATAGAAGCCCTATAGATGCCCCCAAAAACAATAGAGGCTATTGCCATTGTTCACTGCTGCCCTCTAGAACTAGATGGCAAGACCCTCTTGCTGAAGACACAACATACTTTGGTTGCAGGATATAGAGAAAACAAGGTAGAATTCACCTGAAAACTTCCTCTCTGCTGGATAGCTTTCATAGTGTTGAAAGTTTAGGCCACTGGGAGAAGAGCAATCAATGGTATTACCCAGTGGCAGCCCTATATGCTAAATATTGGCCTGGCAGACAAGATGTGCCACTGGTACAATAGTGCCACAAAGGTTCTGGGGGTAAGCAAATACCTTTGGACTCGATCTGAGGCCTGTCCAGAGGAAGGATTCATGCCTGGTACTTAAACCTGTTCAAAAGCCCCTGGCTGGGAAAGTCATCGGTCCCAGGAGTGGGGAACCTAACACTGATAAATGGTCGTGTTGCCAAACTCCTTCCTAACTATTTATGTTTACACATAGACTAGTGCCACTCCCAACCTTGGCCAAAGAAGCTTCTCCCTATAGTGGTCATCAGTTAATGCAGGGACTCATAATTGATTGAAGTGCCGAGAATAAGCCACTACGGAGTATTTACCCTTAAATGGGACATTTATATCTACAAATGCATGACACACACAGCCCAAGGCTCAAGGAACATCACAGAAGAGGTTGGAAAAAGTGTAAGAGCAGGAAAATGGGAAGAAAGCTGTGAAATGCTCTCTTCAGGGCACGACGTGGCCATTGTGTTCATGAATTCACTGCAGCTCTGTTTACCTGCACAAGAGCAGGCTGAGAAGATCAGTGAACATTCCAACAGGCAGCACCAATTGAACTCAGTGGCTATTAAAAAAAAAGTTGAGGAGGGAGGAGATGAAGAGAAAGGGAACATGTTGGCAGTGTCTGGAAGTGGAGGTAGGAAGATAGAGTTGGAGTGCATATGATCAAGACACATTGTTTACATGTGTGGAATTGTCAAAGAATTAAAAAAAATATTCTATTTATGCTATAAATCCTTAAGTAAATTAAGTCCATTCATGAGATCAGAGCCCTCATGGTCCTATCACCTCCGAAAGCCCCTGTCTCTGAACACTGTTGCACTGAAAACTAAGCCTCAACATATAAACTTTGGTGAGACATATAATCCCTAAACCACAATGACAAGGGAGTAGTATTTTACAGTGGAAGTTAGCTATCAGGTGCTTTGCTCATCTTCTCTCTTAGTCACATGACTTTGAAGGTAAAGGCACATAATAATCCCCTAGTCCTACCTGGAGCACCCAAATTCTCAGCAGACTTTGTACAAATGAGAAATAAACTTGAATTGAGTCGCTGAAATTTGGAAGGTACTCTTATAGCTGTGACTATTGATTGTCACAACTAACACAGAAGAAAATTCAGAGCAACTAGTAGACCTGACTTCATGGACCCTTTGTCAGCCACTAGCCAAACTACAGGAAGTGGATACAAGGGCTCCCCAGAAGAAAAGACTAAAGCCACTACCACTCCTATGTCCTGAGACATTCTCTAGGACCGTGTGAACCAAAATTCCAGTTCTTATGGACTCAAATGAACTGTGCTTCCTCTTCTGAAAAATTTACATAACTTCCAGAGATTCCTTTTGCTGTGGCATTTGAATGGGAAAGCCTTGTTGAGGGCAATATGGCTCACCTCTAGGATGCCTGTGAGCTTAAGCAATGAAAAGTTGTCTCACAATGTGTGTCTTTCCAAAGACCAGAAAACAAAAGACAGTTCATATTTGTCTTCTGCTCTATAGGTTCTGGGGATCAAACACAGGATTCTAGGCTTGGTGGCAAGCACCTTTACATGTGGAGCCATCTCACCTGAAAGGTTCATGTGTGATTGCCACAGGTGAAGAAGAAGGTGCTCTGTGCCATCTTTGACCCTTGGGTCTGGTTTAGATGACTTGATAGGACAGAGTTTCAGCTACAGCTTCAATTTCACTGAAGTGGCTCCAGAAGACAAGCTTGGCTTCAGACTTCAGCTATGGACCCCAAAGCCTCGACCATCCAGATATTAAGAAAGACCCCTCCATTGGTTACAATAACAGAATGAGCTTTCATCCTAAAGATCCTTCTTTGTCCACTAACAGAAAAAAGAAAAGAAGCTTGGGGTACAATTCAGTTGTAAATGTGTGCGTATCATGCCCAAAGTTCTTGGTTCAATCCCAGCACCAAAAGAAGAGATGCTGGGCATGGTGGCGCACACCTTCAATCCCAGCACTCAGGAGACAGAGGCAGGTGGATCTCTGTGAGTTCAGTGCTTGCCTGGTCTACATAGTAAGTTCCAGGCCAGTCAGAGTTCCACAGTGAGACTGTCTGAAGAAGAAGAAAAGGAGGAGTGGAGAGAAGCAGGAGCAGGAGGAGAAAGAAGAGATGCGGGCTTTCCTCATTTAACACAAAAGCAGAAAGATACCAATGGTATTTGCCTGCCCTGGATCCTGGTATTCCATAGAGTGTTTGCGAAAGCTCTTTGGGCAATTCTGAGATCCCTTGTTACTCAGTCAGGCTTTGTGGATGAACTTCTTATCCTCAGTTTGATGATGAACACCCTGTGGTTTGACCTCTTGGTTCACCAATTCAGGCAGATAAGAACTTTATTTTCTGTTCTTTGGCACCAGGTTGGAATGAAGCATTAATTTCAGGCTTTCTCCAGCAGCTGCTGCCTGCCCCTGTCTACAATGAATGGGACAAGGGTCTTTGTAGAGTCATCCTGACTTGGATTAGGAAGTGGTGGCATGTCCTGACTCTGGATCCTCTTCAATGCCTAGAAGGGAGAATCCAGTTAGCTCCACTTTTGGTAGTGTGCCAATGGCTTGGCCAGGAAGAGTGGGGCACCTTGATTGACAGTCCAGCACAAGGGTGAGCTAATTCCCTGGAATGCAAGGAACAGCAATGAGGTAATTTCCTGGAAAGGAAATGGGGTGCTATTAGCATGAATGGGGAACTGCAAAGTCAACAACTGTTCACTCCAGCTCCTCCCCAAGTCCATTTATGTGATTTTAATCCAAGACTTCTGGAGACAGATGCCTTTATTCAAAGGACTGATGTCTACAGGAAAGCAAAAAAAGTGTCCTTTCAGATCAGAGAGCAATTGCCATTCCCTAAAATGCCCAGCACCAGACCTTTATGCTCCCCTTGTCATACTGTCTCTAAAGTGAGGAAAGAGAGGCAGAAAAGTTATTCTCCCCACCTGCACAAAGGAACTCTGTCTTAAATTCAGTCTCCTGCCTGGGGCATCTTACCACCATCCTCCTGGGGCATTGGAGGCTGTGGCTTGCTATCACTGGGGTTATTTCTTAAAGTGCACAGCCTCCAAGTTTGGAGTGTGGGGTAGCAGGAAGGGTCTTCAGACTAACTCTTCTTGCTAGAGCAGGGGAGCAAGTGAAGGGTCCATGGAGGAGGGGAAGGAACACCAGGAAGGGGATTTCAAAGGTGAAAATATTTTCCTGAAAATATGTCTGTGTGCAGTAGGTGTTGATATCTTGAACTGGCGCTGGGAATGGATTTTTTTTTACAGGAAAAAGGAAATGCACGGGTGTGAAGCAGCCAGCAGCAGAGGAAGTTCCCAGGTGACTTGTCATGGTGCAATTTATAGACCTGAGTCTCAGCAGGGCTGTAGTGGGTTGGGGAATGACTGTGATTTGTTGGTGGAACCTGGCACTTGGCAGCCGTCCATGCTGACTTAGCCTGGTGCACTGGCTGATCTGGGCAGTTAAAACGAAAAGAGCAAAAGGCAAATGTGTCCATCCTGAAGGGAAAATAGAAACAGAACTCTGGACGGAAGGGGGATGGCCATTGTGGGGCAGTGAGCTGGCTCGACAGACAAGGGCACCTGCCACCAAACCTCACAACCTGAGCTTGGTCCCTGGAACCTCTATAGTGGAAAGGGAGAGAAACAGCTGTCAAAAGCTGTCCTCTGACCTCCGCACAAGTGTTGTGGCTCATGTACAAACATATGCGCACACACACGCGCGCGCGCACACACACACACACACACACACACACACGCGCGCGCGCGCACGCGCACACACACACACACACACACACACACGCGCGCGCGCGCACACACACACACACACACACACACACACACGCGCGCGCGCGCGCACACACACACACACACACACACACACACAATTTAATTTTTTAATTAGAAAGAAAATTGTGAGGAAGGGGGCCAGAGCATAAGAGGCTCTCTGCCCCTGTTATTGGACTGGGCAATAATTGAACTTTTTACCCCCAAACCCACAAATACTGAAAGGGGGTCTGTCAGAAGAGAGGAGGGTCCCACTTAGCTTGTGTCCACTCCACTGGGAAATGGATAAATGGACTTTAAAAGACAGAAGCAAATCACTCGTCCCCATTGCTGTCTCTGAGCACCCTACCCCCACCTCCAGAGTAACAGAGACCAGGAACAGCCCTGGCCTTCAGTGAGAGCCAATTAGGCAGTAAGGCATGACCGTCAACACAGCATCCTGCCGGCGAGGACCACAGCAGTGTTTACAGAGCGTGGCACCGATGCGGGAGCCAACAGCCCACATGCATGGTCCATCTGCACAAGCTGGAAAAAGTAACCATTTCCACCCGAGCTAAACCACTGCGCCTCTAAACATTCTACCCAGACCCCTTCCAGAAACCCCACACATCTGTATACACATTTCAAGATAAATATGCACACAGGCGGAGTCCCCACAGAACCAGGGGAGGCCCGTCTGAAGTTCTGTGGGTGGACCCTGCCCACTCCACAGAGGCTCCAGTTGAAGAATTTTCAACAAGTAGAACTTCTCAGAGCACTGTACCTGCCTTGTGGCTCCTCATGCCACACAAACAGAATTTTGAGGTCTACAACCCAAGTTTTCTTCTTTCAAAGGCATGCACAAACTTCTGAACTCAGCTCAGAGGATAAGAAGGCCTCACTTTACCTCAAGTTTACTGGAAACCCTTCTATCTAAGACTTGACACTCACTTCTAACTTTACCAAGGTTTCCTTCTCCCCATGGGAGCAAAAGATAAACACTGCCCACCCCCCCAATTTTATTTATTTATTTTGGGGACAGGATTTCATGTATTACAAGCTGGTCTCAAACTCATTGTATAGCCAAGAATGCTTCCGCAAGCAAATCCTCCTGCCTCCACCTCCCAGGTGTTGAGATCACAGGCATGCACCACCATGTCTAGTTTTTTTCAGTGTTAGGGGTAGAAGCCAGACTTTGTGCATGGTAGATGAGCAGTTCACCAACTGAGATATCCACAGCTCAAGGTCTCCATGTATACCCAAGCTGGCCTTGAACTCACTATATAGCCCAGTTAGGCACCGACTGTCCATCCTCTTGCTTCAGCTTGCTGAGTGCCAACATTATGCGTTTTAAGCACCACGCTAGGCTGATTCTGATCTCTGTGAATTTATTCTTGTCCATTTTTCTCTTTAAATTTTTAAAAATTTAGTGTGTGTGTGTAGGAAGAGAGAGAGAGAGAGAGAGAGAGAGAGAGAGAGAGAGAGAGAGAGAGAGAGAGAGAGAGGAAACTTGTGTGTGGCACACACTCACGCTCACGCTGTGATACACATGTAGAAGTCAGGTGACAGGTTTTTAGGAGTCAGTTCTCCCCTTGCAATTTGTTTTGAGTCAAGGTCTCTCTTGTTTCTGGCATTGTGCTGCATACTCCAGACTGGCTGGCCCATGAGTTGCCGATCTGTTCTATCTCCACCTCCCATCTTGTTGTGGGAGTGCTGGGATTCTAGGAGCACACCATATTATACAGGCTTTCAGGCTTGCATAGCAACACTCTTACCCACTGAGCCGTCTCTCCAGCCCTATTCTTGTCTGTCTTCAGCTCCAGTCTTCTAGTATTGACTGCCACAGATCACAGAGACAGAAAATGGCAGCCTGAATCCCAGAACACCAGGAGTAACTAGTCTATCCTGTCCTTGTCACACACTGTGGCTCTAATAGTGCAGCTGAGGGCAAGGGAAAGGAACGGGGAACCAAGGGGGTTCAGCACATAGCTGACTCTTGGTAGAGGTGCCGTACTTTGGCCAACAGGAAGAGAGCAGAGTGTAATACCCAGAAAATTTGTCAGTAGTCAGAAAAGGGTCAGTCATCATAAAGCTGAGATGCAGCCCACTGTCTGACTGTATTCCACTCAGGTCGTCCAGGAGTAGTTGCTGCATTTACAAGATTCCAAAGTATGGTGATAAGTGGGCTAGTGACTATACCAGCAGCTGGCCTTGGCCCTAAAATATCAGCCTTCCTGGATTGGAAGTTAGCAAGGGCCTCTCCTCCTAGCAGCCACCTACCTTTCTCCATCTGTTCAGGCATAGCTCACCCACCACCTCCTCTCTAAGCTCTACCCACCCAGCAAACCCCATCACCTTCTTTCAGTTCCCAAAGCAGTGGTTTCCAAGAGTTTTAGCTTATATGATCTCTAAAAGTGATTTGAAAATTCATGTACATACTTGTATGATTTTGAGATGGATGACATTTATTTTAAAAAGAACAATTTTTAAGTTTAAATGGTTGTTGCAGCTATCATTAGTACTAAAAATATCCACATTTTAAAATAAAGCCATTACATCATTCATTTAAAAATTGCTAAGAGAATTAAAGTACCACAGTAATTCTATCTATATTATTATTAAGATTTTTTTAAAGATTTATATATTTATTTTGTGTATATGAGTGCACTATCTGCATGTACGCCTTTATGTCAGAAGAGAGCATCAGATCCCACTATCAACAGTTGTGAGCCACCATGTGATTGCTGGGAATTGAACTCAGGACCTCTGGAAGAGCAGCCAGTACTCTTAACCTCTGAGACATCTCTCCAGCCCAAGATATTTTTAATGCATGTATATGTGCATGTTTGTGTGTATTGGTATGTGTGTGTGTGTGTGTGTGTGTGCATGCGTGCGTGCGTGCGTGCGTGCGTGTGTGTGTGTGTGTGTGTGTGTGTGTGTGTGTGTAGAGAGAGAGAAGAAGAGAGAGAGAAAAAGAAGAGGAGAATGAAAGAGACAGAGACAGAGACAGAGACAGAGAGTTGTAGCTAGAGTTTTCCTGCCTTTCCCACAGTCAGGACAAATCTTTCTCACCCGCCAGTCCCACAGCTGCTCAGACCCAACCAAGTAAACACAGAGACTTATATTGCTTACAAACTGTATGGCCATGGCAGGCTTCTTGATAACTGTTCTTATAGCTTAAATTAATCCATTTCCATAAATCTATACCTTGCCACGTAGCTCGTGGCTTACCGGCATCTTCACATGCTGCTTGTCCTGGTGGCGGCTTGCAGTGACTCCTTCTGCCTTCCTGTTCTTTCTTTTCTCCTCTCTGTTAGTCCCGCCTATACTTCCTGCCTAGCCACTGGTCAATCAATATTTTATTTATTGACCAATCAGAGCAACACATTTGCCATACAGAACATCCCACAGCAGAGAGTCATCTTTGGCTACATAGTGAGTAGTGAGTTTGAGGCCAGTGGGGCTAGCTTGGGGGTACCTAAGACCTTGCCTTTAAAAGGCAAAAATAAAGTAAAATGAATGATAATCTTAGAGACTTGCTGTCACCCATTTGTAACATATATCACACTGGGAAATTGTCTGAGATGGGCTTAGTGAGAAGCTGGGTCTGGAAGCAGAGTTGACCCCAACACAGGCATGTTTGTCTCAGAGTTCCTCCAAGACCCTAGTCTGGAGATGAGCCTGACAACACACTTCTGTGGCAGAGATGAAAGAGAACAACAATGAACAGCCCAAGAGTAAAATCATCATGCTCTTGAGGACAGCTAATAGGTAAATCATTTCCATCAGGAGCAACTTTGTTTGTCCCATGGTATAAAAATGCCCACAGTGGAAATGGGAAGCTCATCTGCGAAGAAAAGCTCAACTCCAAAACTCCATCTGATGCCTCAATTTCCCTAGTCATATCTGCTGGCTGTTGTAAGTGCCAGATTTGATGTATTCTATCTGAGTCATTTGTTCTTGTATTTGGAAGCCTCCTGTGAGGTCACTGCAACCCTCAGGACTATCTCAAATGCCAGCTGGACATCTCAGGGCCACTTTCCAATTGATTTGTTTTTCCTTCCTCCCTCCCTTCCTTCATTCCTTTATTCCCTTCCTCCCTTCCTCCTTTCCTCCTTTCTTTCATTCATTTATTCTTTCTTCTTTCTTTCTTCCAATGGAAATGGTTTCTTTCTTTTAAAAAATTGTTTGTTTATGGGGGAACTCATGTTCTGGTCAGAGGACAACCTGTGTGAGCCAGTTTGTTCTGCCATGTGGGTACTGCACATCAAACTCAGGTTGTTGGACTTGGCGACAAATACTTTTACTCACTGAGCCATTTTGACACCTCCCAATCAATTCTGCTGGATGTTTGTAATTGCCTCCCCCCAACTTGATGATGTTTCCTTTGTTCCCTCAGTGAGGCTACTCCAGTTATCTCTACTAGATGTCATGAGTACCCAATTTGATGATGTTTCCTTTGTTCCCTCAGTGAGGCTACTCTAGTTATCTCTACTGGATGTCATGAGTACCCAATTTGATGATGTTTCCTTTGTTCCCTCAATGAGGCTACTACTCCAGTTATCTCTACTAGATGTCATGAGTACCCAATTTGATGATGTGCTGCTGTCTCCCTACTGCTCCTGTTTATCCTCTGCTATTTATTCTTTTACTTTTGCTTATTATATACTTTATTAAACATACTGGTTCAAAACCAAGAGCATCGCTATCAGACGTTATTCTCCAGACTGCACAGAACACCATTCATATATAGAAGGTTTATCAACACCAATAAGACAACACATAGCCTTATTACCCAAGCACTTTCACCCTCCAGATTGAGACCCAGTGGTGAGCACTGAAGAGGTGAGGGTACCTCCCACACCACAGCAGCACTATCTGTCATAACCCAGTTTGATGTTTTAAATTATCCATGTGTATACTTGATTGTCCATGCCTCTAAGGAGAAGGACAGGGCTTCGTCCACTCATTCACTTGTTCATTTAGTCAGCTGACTTTTGACCAGTAAGTATTTTTATAAAAAATACACCTGAGTGTCCAGTGCACACTAGGGTCCTGTGGTGGTAGCACAGCTCACAGTTTCACAGGAAAAACAGGAAAGAATGAAAGAGGTTAGAAGGAGCCACATAGTCCCAAAGTCAGAGTGTCCCCAGACAGATGTACAACCATCTACAATGAACACTTAGGCGTCTCTTTTACCCCTTTAGCTCTTGTAGCATCTCGGGGCATCGCTAGACCAGAACAAATGTCATCTGATAATCAAATAGTTTTATTTAGCTACAGTATATTAAAAAAGGAGGCATTTAGATATCCTTATAGTCTTTGGATATTTTAAAGTGTAGGGTTTTTAAAGAATATTATTTTTATTTTATTTTATTAAGATTTATTTATTTATTTATTTATGTATTTATTTATTTATTTATTATGTATATAGTATTCTGCCTGCATGTGTCCCTGCAGCCAGAAGAGGGCACCAGATCTCATTACAGGTGGTTGTGAGCCACCATGTGGTTGCTGGGAATTGAACTCAGGACCTCTAGAAGAGCAGTCAGTGCTCTTAACCATGGAGCCATCTCTCCAGCCCCTAAACTATAGGTTTTGATGATGTATTTATTCACTTGAACATCCTGAGCTTTGGTCTTGAAGAGTTACTAGAGTATTACCAAGTTACATCTAAAACTTATCAGTCTCAAACCTCTGGAAGTTGATCATACTTTTTTTTTTTTAATCTTCCAGTTTTTCCCTCAAATCTCAAAGTAAATAAGACAATGTAAAATAACAGTGATGAGCTGATGTTTGCTCAGCACCTACTCTGTTTACACACTCTGTGAAGAACTTTTAATTAGCAGTCTAACTTCTTCAAATAATCTTGAGTCAGAGATGATGACTGGCTCAATTCAGCAGATAAGAGCATACACCTGGAGAGGTCTAGAGATGGCTGAGGACACTCTGCCAGTAAATAGTGCAATGCAGAGCCCAGATTCAGCTGTGCACTGCCTCATAAAGCCCCCTGTTCCCAAAACATCACCATCTCAGAAAGCAGAGTCTGGCTAAGGAGTTCAAAGCCACAGGTCCCTGCCACCCAGAGAAATAAACCAGAGTCCCCAGCAGTGGGCCCAGCTAGAGGCAAGCCTGTCTATGGACCGATTGTTAGATGATTTCTCTGTAGCCAGTAAGCTGTAGCTCTCTTCACAAACTCATTTCCAGGAGAATAGAAAACATCCCTCATGTGTTTCCTCCCTATTCTACCTCTTAATTCTGGATGCCCAGGGCTCACTTCTTCCCCAAGCCTTCTTTCAGTGTTATCCATACAACAAGGGCTTGTGCTATTAGCTTTCTGTCACTATGACAAGATACCCGAGGAAACCAACTTCAGAGGTAGGAAGGTTTTGACTCCATTTGAGCGGTTTTAGCCTATAACACCAGGCTGTGACTTTAGCCTTGTGGTAGCACAGTGCATCATGGTAGTAGCATATGGCAAAGGATGCCTCTTCATCAGGAAGCAAAAGAATGATAAAGTAGCTGAGTTCCCAATATTCTCTCCCAGGATGCAGCCCCACCCCATGCCCTAACCTCTTCCCTGTAGACCCCATTTTCTAAATGTTTTTCTACCACCTAATAGCATTATACTGGGGATCTAGGCATTTTAGGAACACTCAAAATTGTTACTCTTGAAGAACACAAACTGTGCCATCTCTGGCCTGGACCTCACTCCCTTAATCCCCATCACATGTATTTTTTTAGAATCACACTTGAGTGTTTAAAAGACTCCTTGAGGTGGTTTGACTAATAATGACCCATCATAGGCTCATATATTTTAATGCTTGGTCATTAGGGAATGGCACTACTCAAAGGGGATTAAAAGTTTTGGCTTTGTTGGAGGAGGTGTGTCACTGGGGGTGGGTTTTGAGGTTTCAAAAGCTCAAGCCAGAGCCAGTGTGCCTTGAAGACTGCTGCCAGCAGATATAGATTTAGAACTCCCAGCTTATTTCCTGCCATGGTGATAATGGACTAAACCTTGAAACTGAAAAGCCCCAACTAGATGCTTTCTTTTATAGGAGTTGCCATGGTCATGGTGTCTCTTCAAAACAATAGAACACTGACTAAGACACCCCTCATACTTAACATGTCTAGAAAGTGGGTCCTGAGCACCCCCCAAGTTCTGTCATCCTAGTCTTTCCCACATTAATTAACATTCCATCTTCCTCATTTTTTGAATAAAGTAATGGTTCTAATTGTCAACTTGACACAGTCTAGACTCACCTGGGAGGAGAGTCTCAATGAAGGATCAGGTTGAGATGTGGGAAGACCTGCTAACTGTCAGTGGCACCACTCCCTGGGCAGGAAATCTAAGACTGTGTAGGGATGGAGAAATCCGGCCAAGCACTAGCAAGCGAGTATGTGTGCATTAACTTTTCTCTGTTCTAAACTATGGATGTGATGTGACTATTTGAAGTTACTATCCTGATTTCCCCACAATGATGGAATGTAAGCTGAAATAAACCCCTTTCTTCCCCAAATTGCTTTATGTCGTGGTATTTTAGCATAGTAACAGAAATTAAATCAAGAGAGAGTCCACCCTTGACTCCTCGTTCTCTCTCCCATCCTGTGTACAAATCCATCAGAACCTGATCACTGCCCTCAGTCATAGCCATGGCTTCTTGTCTCCCTGTTTCTGTCCTTGCTTCCTGACTTCCTGTTCTTAACAGTCAGTGTCTATGCTGAACCATGAGCCAAAATACAAAACTCCAGTTCTCAAACCCTCATGGCCTCCCATCTGACTCATAGAAAAAGGCAGGGCCCTCACGGTCAGCTGTTGAGATAATAACATTATTGTGACTCTTGGAACCTCAACCCTGATCTCCAAAATACAACCTCCTTGCTGCTCCTTAAATTCCCCAGGGTACCTGCATCTGCTGACCCCTGATCCAGGACCCAGAAACGCCCTCTCCCAAGGACCTGCCTGGCTCCCCTGTCACTGTCTTCACACCATTCCTACAGGGCATCCCCTTGGGGACACCCTTTCCTGAACCATGTTCAAAATTGCATTTGTTCTTCCTTGTTGCTCCTCACCCTGTGTCTCTCTGACGCACCATCACTGTTAAGTTCCCATGTTTCTACTTGACCACCATATCCTGAATGTTTTGAGGATGGGGAGACTTGATCTGTTACAGCACTGTCATCTCTCCAGTACCTTGTAACACTGGGGGGTCAATACAATATAACTGCAGAAGAGACAAGAAGATTGCCCTCAGTCCAGAGAAAAAGCCATACCACACAAGGTTTAGAGTTCATTCACAAAGGCAGCATAACTCTAGTTGAGTTCTGAGATTGCTAGGTTTGCCTTTCAAGCCAATTCTTGGCTGCTGGAATAGGCCCACCAGCATCAAAATTGGTTCTCAAGTTCAACACCCTTTTTCAGAGCACCTCAGTTCCTGGGTAGAGCTATTCCATGAGTTCATGAGCCACTGAAGACATGAGAACTGGATGCTGCCAAAGGGAAGTCATAAGTTTGGCTGGAGACCCAAGTGCTTTACACCCATTCTCCCCATCTATTAAAAAAAAAATAATTATAAGCTAAGCATGGTGGCTGACCCCATTATCTTTAACAGTCAACTTCATAAAGCCTAGAGTCACCTGAGAAGGGAGTCTCAATTAAGAGATTGCCCTAATCAGATTGGCCTGTGGGTATGTCTGTTTGAGAGTGTCTTGGTTGTTAACTGATACAGAAGGGTCCAGCCCACTGTGGGTGGCACTATTCTCTGGGCTGGTGGTTCTGAGCTGTATAAGAAAATTACCTGAGCATAAGCCTGTGAATCAAAAAACAGCATTCCTTCATAGTTCCTGCCCTGACTTCCTTCAGTGGTGGACTGTGACCTCCCCCAACTCCCCTTAAGCTACTTTTAGTTGGAAAGTTTTACCACAGCCATAGAAAAGAAACTATAACAGTCACACATCTGTAAACCCAGAACTAGGAAGGTAGAGGCAGGCAGTTTAAGGGTTCAAGTCTAGTTTTGGCTATTCCTAGCCAGCCTGGGGCTACACAAGACACTGTCTCTAAATAAATAAGCAAAATAAAACAAGAAGCACACACAGACACACACACACACACACACACACACACACACACACACACGCCTGCCTTGGGATGGAATGGGATCAACATGATGCCTGGCTGCTACTCCAGAGATGAACAAGCTGTAGGCACCACACTCAGACTGAGGTATTTCTCCTCAAGGGATTTCTAGTATTAACCCAGGAACTCACTACTGACTTCAGTAAGAGGCCTTGACCCCTCTATCACAGTGTGTGGCCCATGAATAAGGCAGGGGAAACCCAGAATACTTTCTCTAGTACCTGAAGCAGAACCTAAGCAGCTAGTTTCCTTTCTGAGCCTGAGCATCCTGCCACAAAAGGCCACTTGCTCTATCACCCCTCCCAAACTGTCCGCACAACTTCAGAGGAGCCAGGCAGGTGTGCTGACTCCAGAAGCCTGCCCTCCAGGCCTTTGCTGTACCTCTGCCTATTGCTCTAGCTGGGCTGGGGCTCAAACACTTTTATTTTCTGCCTTGCTACCACCCTCCCCAAGGATTTGGGGAGCTGTGGTTTCTGGAGAACACCCATATGAGTAGATTGCCTTTGGTTTTCTCCTCCAAGAGTACTCAACTATTTCATATAAAGTGGTGTATTTGCATAGAGCCTTCAAACACTCTTCCATCTACAATACTTAAAATCACCTCTTGATTACTTATAAGAAGTTAAACAGACTAAGTGCTAGGGAAATCATTGTATTTAGAGAACTACAAGGAGAAATGTCTCTGGTCAACCAGATGGCTCAGCAGATAAAAGCACTTGCACACACAATCCTGACCACTGAGTTTTATCCCTAGACTCTACCTTAAGATGGAAGGAGAAAAGCAATTCCACAAGTTGTCTTCTGACCTGCATGCACCCTGGCACACAAACACACACAACTCCATAGACTTAACCCCCGATATACATCATACACACATAATAATTTTTTTAATTTAACTTTAAAAAATTAAAAAGCTAAAAGCTACCAGTAAATAGGCCAATGGAGTCAGTGAAACAGTTTAGACATGAAACACAAATGGCCATTAAATACATTTTTAAAATATCCAACATCCTTAGCCACCAGATAAATGCAAATTAAAACTACTTCAAGATTCTATCTCACTCAAGTCATAATGGCTCATCAAGAAAATACGACAACAAATGCTGACTGGGATGTTCAAGGAAAGAGGAAGCTTTATTTGCTGTAAACTGGTGTAGCCCTGTGGAACTCAGGCTAGAGCAGTGACTCTCAACTCTTTGGGGGTCAAATGATCCTTTTACAGGGGTCACCTAAGATTATCAGAAAACACAGATACTTATATTATGATTCACAACAGTAGCAAAACTATAGTTATGAAGTAGCAATGAAAATAATTTTATGGTTAGGAATCACCAGAACATGAGGAACTGTATTAAAGGGTTTCAGTAGTATGAAGGTTGAAAACCACTGGCCTAGAGGTTCCTCAAAAAAAAAAAAAAAAAAAAAAAATAGACCTACCATAGCACCCAGCTATGCCCCTCCAGGCAAGAACCCAAGGATGCCTATATCCTACTACAGAGATAAGTGCTCAGCCTTATTCAGTGCTGTTCTACTCACAACATCAAGGAAAAGGAATCAGTGTATATGTCCATCAACGGATGGATCTGGGCATAGTGGTAACATACCTCTGATCCTAGCACTCAGGGTACAGAGGCAGGTGGATCTCTATGGTGATATTTTATTTGTACTGAAATGTGATTTTATTTGTATGTTAATAAATAAAGTTGCCTGGGGGTCAGAGCTAATAGCAAGCTATAGCAGAGCTGGGTGTTTGTGGCACACACATCCCAGCACTTGGAAGGCAGAGCTAGGTAGATCTCTGTGTGTTCAAGGATACAACCAGCATTGGAGACACACGCCTTTAATCTCAATATCAACCATAGAAGACCTGGAGGTCTGTACAGACAGGCAGTGACGAGGAGGTCATGTGGTTGGGTTTACAACCAATGAGAAGGCAGAACAGAAAGACTATATAAAGACAAACACACAGGAAGTAGGTCTCTTTCGGAGAGGTCTGTTGGCTGAAGAGGGTAGCTGCAGGGTAAGGCTCTTAGCTCTGATCTCTTGGCTTTCTTCTTTGCATTGGTTCTGTGTTTCTTATTTAATAAGACGGTTGGTTACATCTACAGATCTCTGTGAGTTGTAAGCCAGCCTTATCTACATAACAAGTTCCTGACCAGCCTGGGATATGAGGTAAGACCCTGTTTATAAAACACAACAACAACAACAAAAAAAAAAATGACAAACAAAACCCAAATGAATGGAAATATGGTCCATTACACAATAGAATTTTAGTCAGCTGTAGGAAAACTGACGTAAAATTGCAAGAAAACAGAACTGGAAAGTGTGACACTGAGTGAGCTAACCCAGGCTCAGAAGCACCAGCGAGCAGGAATGGGGCCATGAGGGGCTGGGGGCGGGGAGCAGCCTGAGAGGAGCCAGGAGCGGAGAGAACAAAGGTGTGACACAAAATGGACAGGGGAGTACCAGGGGCAGAGGTCAGGCCTGAAGCAGAGCAGCCCAGGTGGAGGAGGGTAGAAATCAGTCAAGACGTCATATGTATGAAAATGCCACAAGGAAACCTGTTGTTTTATATGTTCATGTTAAAAGAAATCTGAATTTTAAGAATCTCTTCAGTCTGCAGTAGGCTGAACCTGTGGTGTAGAACTCCCAGATACAAAGAGGTGACTGCACACTTACAAGTCACTAAGAGGTAGGTTTCTAAATGTTCCCCCCCAAAAAAAAAAAAAAAAAAACATGTAAAGCGGCGCACATGTAAATCAGTTCAATTTAACCTGGCTTTGATGTAAACACATTTCAAAATACCAGTCTGTATGCATGAATACACACCACTTTTATGTGTCAATTAAAAGTTTTTGTTTTTGTTTTGTTAAAGGCTAATGTCAGGATGTGATCCAGAGACTCCAAAGGGCCTGGGACCACCTGCTAGCCCAAGGAGTTCCTTTTTCTTCTGAAATGCATCCTTGAGAGCACCACACACCTACAGTGTGTGGAGGAGAAATCCCAGCGCTTGAGGAGTTTATTTCCAAAACAGGGCCTCCTTTCCAGAGATGGAGGGCAGCAGCCCACCACAAACCCAGAGTCCCAGGTTCCAGGCCTGGGACATGTGCTACTTCCCCGACTGCCTTCAATCGAGTCAACATGGAGCAAGAGTCAAGGGGAATGCTGCAATGTTTAAAACCTTCCAAAGGAGTTCCAGGGCACAAGTTAATGGGCCATGATAAAAGTGTACAAACAGGACCAGAAAGATGGCTCACCAGACAAAAGCACTCGCTGCTTTTTCAGACAATCTGAGTTTGATTCCCACAATCACCTATAACTCTAGCTCCAGGTAATCCAACACCCTCTTCTGGCCTCTGTGGGAACCCACACATGTGGTATATATGTACACAGAAATACGCATATACACATAAACAAAAATTAAAAACTAAACAAAAACTGTCGGTTCCCTTAAGTGATTATGTCATCTTATGTCACTGGTAACTGCGAGTCTTGATGAATTGCCATTGATTGTAATTAAATAGCAGCTTTCTTTTATTAAGTACCTCTATGTCCCAGATGAATTACAGATGTATTAATTTTGTGCTTCACGACCCTGGATGATGTCATTGCAGATTGGCTTTCCTGGTGAGGAAAGGGTTCTTGGGTTGATGATAGGTTTGTCTAAAGCCACACTGTTAGCAAAAGTCAGAACTGGCATTTGAACTCATACCATCCTTCCCCAGAAGGGACGTGCTCACCCCTATACTAAGCTGCCTCATAAAGGAAGGCCACCAAGAAATGAGGATTTTTTTCCAGGCATGACTGGCTCTTAACCAATTATATCAAAATGTAATTATTTCAGCAGAAATCATTTCTCTGATCAAACAAATCCTCCTCAAACGCACTACCATGTCAAGGTGAAACTCTTCACTGCATTTGTGACTTCGATACCTAACAAGAAAGTCCCGGCTGTGTGGTTTGTTCCTCTTGTTATAAAGACTGAGGCTTTGCTTTACAGTCAAGAACAAGATGAGATTTTTCCTCAAGTCAGTCAGGTCACTTCAGTAACCTCAGGTCCTTTCAAGACACTAGACTTGGAAGCAAGGAGACTGTGCTTAGCAGGCACTTGGCTGCTCAAGCCTCAGGGATATGAGTCAACTCTACAGAAGACGTTACCATCTTCAGCAAGGAGATTATCTGGTATTATGGGAGATTAAGGTAAAGGAGAAAGACAGTATCTTTAATCTCGTGTCTAATGAACTGAGAAAGAATTCCTTGTTAGAAAGATCTGCTGGCTTCATAGGATTGAGAGTAACTTTCTGATTAAGTCTGCTGTTGCCCTGGGGCTAAGACAGTGCTGGGCCTACCTGCAGCCACAGAAGCACCTGGAAAACTTGGTGCCAGGAGCTCAGATCACATGTGTGGCTCTCTCCACGGCATCCTTCCTCACATCTAGGTCAAAGTGAGATGTCTGAAGAGAGGCCCAGCAGGCATTTGCTGTTCACACTGGCTCTATCAAAAAATGCTGCATCCACAGGGGGTTTGCTGTGAGATTGTGTCTCCTGGTAATGTTGGAAGCTACACTTATAAAATCTCGTCAACATGACTGCCTAAACATGAGCTGAACAAGGACAACAACAACAGACATGCCAAAGTGGATGGAGGGAAAGTCCAAGAGCCTCAGCCCTACACAAAGAACTACATGCAACTAAGAAATGCCGAGAGTGGGAAAAACAATCTTCCTTGGGGAAGAGCACACCAGTTGGTTATCCAATACCAATTGATCAGACATGAAAGTATATGTTCAAATAATATTATACAGGCCGGATAGGTTATATTTTAGGAATACACACACACACACACACACACACACACACACACACACACACACACACACATATATATATATATATATATATATATATATATATATATATAACAACAATTAATGAAAAAAGAGGCCATGAATTTGAAAGAGAGCAAGGAGGGATGTATTCAAGGGCTTGGAAGAAGGAAAGGAAAGGGGGAAATTATGTAATTATATTATAATCTCAAAAATAAAGATGTATCCAGCTGGGCTTTGTATAAGACTCAGTGGCAGAGTGCTTGCATAGCATGCATGAGGCCCTGGGCTCAATCACAAAATTTAAAGAAAAAAAAAAGGGAAATAGTAGATGGGAGCCAGGAGTGGAAGAGCCTATTCCTGTAGCCTTGGTGCCTGGAAGCAGAGGCAGGAAGATTGCAAGTTTTGGCTGGGGTTAGCCTAGGCTACATAGCATACTCTGTTTTTTGTTGTTGTTTTAAGTGATAAACCAATGAGGGAATAAAAGAAGAAAGCAGTTTGTCAGGACTGAGGATGTGTAGCTCAGATGTAGCTAAGTTGTAGCTTAGAGTGTCTACTATGCATGAAGCCCTGGGTTCAATGCCCACACCATAGAAAACTAGGCTAATGGTGCATTAGGATGCAGAGGCAGAAGAATTGAAGGTTAATGTCATCCTTAGCTACATAGGAGTCTGAGTAAATCATAAGCTACATGAGACCTGGGCAAGGGGAGATAGATAGATGATAGATGATAGATAGATAGATAGATAGATAGATAGATAGATAGATAGATAGATAATATAGCTCAGTGCCTAGCATGCCTGAGGCCCTTTGCTCCTCAGCACCCCCAAATAAATAATAATAACAACTGGATAAGGCTTCAGTCTTAGATCTCAACTCCAATCCCAATACTCTAGGTAAGCAATAAGCCCTTCCAGACCTGTTGTGTACACTCATAACAAGGTATGTTAGCACAGGCCCCCACAGGAACTTCACATATATTTTTGTATATCTTCGGCCTCACATAAATGTGAGCTACCCACTGATGGCTTGTCTTTTTCATTTTTTTTAAAAGATGTCTCAAAGATCCAGCCATACTGGAAACCATACACCTTGTGCATAGCCTTATTGGGGAAAAATCAAGTATGATTGGGTCCTTAGCATCCATGTATTTAACCAAATTTCTACTGAAAGTATTTATTTTATTTATTTACTTTTTAATCTCTCTCTCTCTCTCTCTCTCTCTCTCTCTCTCTCTCTCTCTCTCTGTGTGTGTGTGTGTGTGTGTGTGTGTGTGTGTGTGTGTGTGTGTGTGTGAAGGCACGCACATGTGCTTTGTCACATTTCCTCTGTGTACACCAGGCTGGAAGCTTCCCCTAGCCAATGACATGGGCTAAGTATTATTGCAAAAATTAAGGAGCATAATATATAGAAAGCAGATAGTAAGTGTTCACTTAGCCCTGTTCATCATCATCACTATCCCTGTGTGGCCTGGACACCTCTAGCTCTGGCTGTGCTTATTCAGATCTGTGTGACTCAGCTTCCCATCTCTGTGTCTATGTTGAGAAAGAGGTCAGGTAAGGGCATTTTCATGTTTTAAAACAGGCCCTTTGATCATTTGTAGAAATGCCTATAATCAATAGGGAACCTCAGAGTAAAATTGAGGTCCTGTTTTATGCCTTCCAGGCCTCTCTGCTCACACCAACCCCATCATCAAAGGGATCATGGTAAGCCAAGTACAAACCAAAACGAAACTGGTTACTAAGATGAGAAGTGATTCATAGTGTGTAGCAGCTCATTAAGGAAAAGAAAAGGGCATTTGCTAATGAGTACAGAGAACGTCAGAAAGTGAGAAAGACCCACTCCACCCGACAGTCCCAGAGTTGCACAAATCTCATTTCCCAACAGCCAGGAGAAGATGAAATTGCCCAGAGCCAGCCGGCTGCCGCTCACAGATGGGATAATCTCGTGGAAACATTTTACGGTGTATCGCTTGAAGAAAAGTGCATTTGTCTTTCCTGAAAGCAAAAAATGGTTTAGTTGACCTTGAAAATAGAAGCATTCATGAGACATATGAGCAAAAGTTTTCATTATTCCTTAAGCCCTTGCTTCAGAGAGACAAAAAAATTCCACCCTCCACTGCCACGCCACAATGCCAAGTTGCCGGGCAACTGATCTTTTATGGTGGATCGCCACGGAGACGGATGTAAACACAATCATAAATCCCATTACCCTGCTAAATACTGGGTCTGGATTTAAAAAAAAAAAAAAAAAACAAGCAAGCAAAGGAGCTGCTTTTCAGGTTAAGAGAGATAATATGAAGCTGTGAGTGGCAAGATTTCAGCCAAGTAAATTGTCATGGGTGAGACTTTGATTAAGGTAGCCCGTCTCTTGCTTTCAATGGGCAGCAGCAGCCCCTGGTTTTCTTGTAGCAAAGAAAGCAGTTTTAGTTGAAAGAGTAATTTCCAACTGAGAAAATTAACTCCAAGACCCCAGGACCCAGACTTAGAGACAGAATGTGGTCCTTGGTGATTTTATTTTCCTCCAACAGGGTCTGACTATGTTGCCCTGGCTCATTATGAAGATCATGTTGTCCTTGAACTCACAGAGATCTGCCTGCTTCTGCCTCCCAAGTGCTGGGACTAAAGGTGTGCACTGCCACACTCAGTCTCAGTGATTCTTCAAGTGGATTTTCACCAGCATCGTCCACCATTAATGGTCATTGAGAAAAGCACCTCAAGGAGTCACTTGAATGGAGCCCATGTCCACAGCAGGCTGTAGCAGATGATGGGTGGATAGATTCTTATGTCATTCCTAGAACTTTCTTGTAAGGTAAATAGCTCTTCCTGCTGAATACAGGAAGGAGAGACTCATGGTGAGGACATCTTAGAAGGGAGATTCCATCTTTAAAGTTGAATTTAGATTCAATATGGTTCCCACTAGTTTGAACCCAAGACTTTCAGCCTATGGAGACCTCTAGACCTCTGCCCAGAAGAAGACCACAAATCTCCCACCAGCGTCATTGATCCCTCTGAAGGGAACAGTTGGTGTCATGGTTCCCATCAGAACAGCATGATTTATTATTATTATTATTATTATTATTATTATTATTATTATATTACATTTATTTATCTGATATGTGGATATATATGTATGGATGTGTGTGCCATAGAGTAACATGAATTGTTAAATGGTCTAATTAATAGAAAACCCAAGCCAGATATTGAGGTGAAAGTTGAATGATCAGAGAAACAGAACAAGCCACACCTTGCCAACTCCTCACCAGATCCTGTTTCCACGAATTCTCAGACTGAAAGCCTCTGAGTCCTCACCCCTGAGGGTCTCAGTTGAACTGCTGCTTAGTTCCTGTCTCCTCACGCCTTATATACTGTTCTCCACCCAGCTATGTCACTTCCTGGGATTAAAGGTGTGTGTGCTTTCCAAGCAAAGGCATGAGACCTCAAGTGCTGGGATTAAAGACGTGTGCCACCACTGCCTGGCTCTGTTCCCAGTGTGGCCTTGAACTCACAGAGATCCAGATGGATCTCCACCTCCTGAATGATAGGATTAAGGGTGTGTGCCACACTGTCTGACCTCTGTGTCTGATCTAGTGGCTGCCTTTGTCCTCTGATCCCCAGGCAAGCTTTATTTGTTAGAGCACAAATAAAATATCACCACACCACAATACACATGTGACAGTCAGAGGACAACTGTAGTGGTCAGATCTCTCCTTCTATCATGTGGATCTTTAGGCTCAAACTCAAGTTGTCAGTCTTGGTGGCAAGCACCTGTACATGCCGAGCCATCTTGCTGGTCCGGCACTCTTGGTGGTGATCTGAGAAGTCCTTACAGCAGGGCCCCTAAAGGAATCCTTTGGCGTCTACTGCACAGATATTCCTTCTGCAGACAACTTCGGGGAGTCAGCAACACATTTGTACATTAGCACTCTTGAGCAGCATGAGCTAACTCCAGGGCACACCAGTGAAAAAAAATATCCCAGGGCCAATGGCAGACCTATCAAACCAGAGCTCCTAGAGAAGGGGTTTGATGGTTTCAGAAGAGACCCTGGGTTTAACAACTGTTAGACTCAACACATTGCATATGAGAACCTTCAGTACTTGCTAGCTTTGTCCTGGTAAGGAGGTATCATGCTCCAGAATTAAGTACCAAACACCAGATCCATGTTGGAAAGACATCCAGACTTTGATAGCCCAGTGTCTCCATTCCATTGTTATTCTCTCTGCACGGTTAGTATACAGTCCGTACTGTTGTCTCCGTTTCAGGCCTCCCAACAGTTCTAGCACAAGGTCACTAACACCAGTGTCCACAGGCCCTATCAAATCAAGAAGCAAGCCAAGCTAGGAGAGTGGAGTCGTGGGCACATGTATTCCTAGGGGGACAGCGACTGCGGTCCTCAGCACAAGGAAGGGGTGGCAACTACGCTGTTCTTCCAGGCAAGACGTGAGTATGGATCCTTGTGTATCCTTGGCTTGTTAGGACAGCTAATTCGATTTCTAGAAATTGCAGGTAAGAAAAATTGTACCCTGAAATGTTTGTATCAAGACCTTAGGCCCAAGAAGACCTCTGCATATGTGGAAGCCTGTGGAGTGTAGAGTAAAACTAGAACAGCAATGTTCCCAACAATGCACTACAACCCTTCAGGACTTTACAGGGCCTCTGTACCCCTCTCTGCCTCTGCCTGAGAGCTCTCACCCATTCAGAGATTTGGCCCAGGGCATCTGGGAACAAGAGGGGTGGTCTGTTTGGCCACTGACACAGACGTGAAATAAGCACACCAGTGCTGGTAATTTTTCTGGGAGTGAATTACAAGAGGTGCCATTATATGAGGTGGAATGACAAAGGGGGAGATTGTGTGTGTGTGTGTGTGTGTGTGTGTGTGTGTGTGTGTGTGTTTGTGTGTGTGTAGGTGACAGTGGGGTGGGGTAGGGTGTCCTGAACACCCCACTCGGAAGGCAACAACAGTGCAAAAGAGCTCTGAGACAGTGCTGTATGGAACACCCTCAGAGTCATCCCAGCCAAGGAGCCACAGCTGAGCACCAACTCAACTGTCTTTGGTAGAAGATAGCTAGGGACAACAGCCTGTCACTCTGGCCCTGAGAAAAGCTGTCAATGCTTGTAGGAAGAGGCCTTTTGTGAACAGAAGTGGATATCAAGGGGATGTGGTGACAGAAATACTGGAGTCAAAAACAGAAAGCTCACCATGGGGACAACATAGCACTGAATCTTAGGACAAGATGAAGAAAAAGTAGCCTGGCCTGAGCATGGCACAAGAGGCCAAAATACATGAGGATCCTCAAGTTTAACTCCTGGCCAGAGCCCCGCCTTGCCCTAATTTGGACTTGCAATTAGGCAAATTCTGCACTTGAGAGGGAAGCCTTATAACCTGAAGCTAGGGGGAAATCATCACACACCCAGATACGTCTCTGAGGCCTCTCTTTGTTTCCCTTCTTCCTCTGGAAACCCCAGCCCTTGCACTTAGAATGTTCCAGTGGGGCAGGGGCCAAGGTGCCCAGAGATGACACGGATTGTACAGGGAGAAGCAGGGACTCCAGGAGAATGCTAGTCCAGATTCTAGGAGTGGATCCTAAGACAACGTTAACCATGGAATGGTTTTATTCAGGGATGTGCCTGGAAAGAAAAAGGGGGCAATGTGGAGGGAGCAGAGAGAGTGGGCAGAAATGATGAGGGCTAGCCTGGGGAGGTGGAGAGGAGGAAGGAGGTTGGATGGAAGAATCTAGAGTGCTATGTAGTTGGAGAGGGACTAGCGATGCCCTTGGAAAACCCTGAAGCCAGAGCGTCTCTGGGCAGCTTGACTCCTGAGGGCTAAGGAGCCATGCTGAGTACCTGGCTAGAACCATGGCCACTGCATGGATAATGACATTGGGTCATTGATAGTTGATTCCAGGGTTCAGCAGAGAAAGCCTTTTATGCTTTGCCCTCACTCCAGTGAAGAATAATCAGAAATATTGGGGAGTGTACTGGATTTCCTGAAATTTGAAGGGTATGGGCTCAACTTATTTTAATCATAGTTAGAGAAGAGGGAATCCTATGGTACATAAATAAAATGTTGTTATCTCTGAGTTGTGGAATAAATAATGGCTTTTCCCGTACCTCGTAAGTGTATCATTAGGTGCTCTAGGAAGCGGAGGCAGGCACAGCTGCTGTAGATACCCAGCTCACCCGTCTGTTCAATCCATGTGTCCACCATGACCTAACCCTCACACTGACATGCTGACAACTCACAGCCTGAGCATTACCTGACCATGCTCCTCCCCAATGGCTAACTGCCCTGGGAGCAGAGAACAGGCCCAACACTGGGGTGTTCTCAGCTCCAGAGCCCCCTCAGAGTAAGGCTCAGGCCGAGCCTTCCTCCCTCCCTCCTCTCTTGAGACCACAGACTCCATAAAACATATGCTGGAGAGTCTTTGATTTGGGCCCTTCTCCTAGGAAACCCATACTAGAACAGGGACTTTTTTTTTTTCCTTTTATTTCTTACATAGATGCTTTCAAGGCTTTCCCCACCTCAGGCTTATAGGCCTTAGTTGGCTACACAATTTATTTTGTGCTATGAAGAAACTTTAAAAATTCCAAAGTCCCATGCTTACTTTCAAGAGTGTCAAATTCAAATTATCCTGGGATGAGGCAGCTAGTGCCCATATATGAAGTCAATCTGATGGGGACCAAGGTAGGTTGGGGACAGCCTCCTTATCCAAAGGGAGATAGCATTGACTAAGCCTTCTGGATTTTTGTTTTACATACCAAAACTTAGAATATTTGTGTGACAATCTCCATATTTTTCAACATTGGCTCAGATTTCTCTAAAAGCTCCTCATTAGCCAAGCAAAATACATTTGTGACTGACTTTAGTCCCCATGTTGCCATTTCAGATCACCAAAATGCCATAAGGAAGGTTCTCTCGTGAATGAACTTGGATCAGCCCCAGACCCTTAGCATCAGCAGCATCAATAAAGTGAACAGATAGTTCCAAGGGGGTCATTCAGTTGGTGTGATGGCAAATCTTGGTTGTCAACTTTCCTGGATCTGGAACCAACTAAAATCCAGGCCTCCAGGCCCTCTTGGGAGGGATTTTCTTGATCAGATTATTTGAAGAGGGAAGATGTACCTGGAACGTGGGGAACACCATCTGGTGGTTCCAGATAACAGGATACAGAAGGAAGAAGCTTCACCTTGTGCCTGTCTACCTTCACTCACTGGCAAGCCCATGTGCTTTGTTACCACCACTGCTTCATTCCTTCGTGGTGATTCAAACCAGCTTCTTTGGGATTCCAACATAGAATGAAGACTAGCAGCTCTCCAGGAATCCTCTAGGTTTTCTGTGCCAGGTTGTGACTGCTGACTTCCAGACTCGTGGACAGGGGAACTCCCAGATTCTCAACCTCTCCAGTGTGAGACAGTGTAGACTACCCAGACCATATCATTAGCAAACCCTGACTAATACAACTGGCTTACACAATACAGTCTGGGTAGTATAATAATGGCTGTTTGCATGCCTGAGAGGCTGAGAACCAGAAGCTGCTCAGTTCATTAAGGTGAATGTCTCAGCAGTCGCAATCTGGTACTGAAAGCCAGGAGGATTCCTAAGGAAGGCTGAGGAAGCTGGAGTCCAGTGTCAGCAAAGGATGGAGGCAAAAGCAGAGTGGAACCACTCCCCAGCAAGGAGCTTGGGTAGGTAGGAAATAGCTCCCTTGCCCTTCCCTCAGACCTATTTACATCTAGGCTGCTACTGGAAGGTGTTGCCCACTCTGAGAGAAGGTCTTCCCAGCTTAGTTGATCCCTGCAGGCATCACCCTCTCGGATCCATCCAGAGGTGCATCTCTTAGTTCATCCAAGACCCAATCAAGTTGACAACCAAGATTAACCATCACAACCTTTGAAATGCCATTGTTTTTTGTGCTGTCAGAGCAAGAAGTAGGAATGTAACCAACTAGTCTTTAACAGACTGCAGCCCCTTCCTAGAAGCACTGCAGCCACACTCCCCAAAACCAGCTTCTACCACAGAAAATGTCACTTGCTATTTGACCTTGACTCCAGGCTGTAAATTTTGTTCAGATCTGCTGAACATTCTCTTTCTGGGATGAACAGACTGACGACCCAGAACATGTTCTCACAGTAACAGAAACAAACAAGGAAGACTCAGACAGACATGTTTCAAAGCTTTGCTTCCTGCATGGGCAGGACATTGCTCCTGTCAAAGTCAGTCACGTGGGTAAAGCCAGTCATCAAGGCAGGAAAAGCCTCCACCTCGTGTGCAAAAAGAAAAGACAGAAGAACAGGGAAGGTAAAGAAAACTCAGAGTTATTGTCGCATACACCAATGGAACCCTGCTTTCTTTCTTCCTTCTCTATCCCCCTCTCTCCCTTCCTCCTCCTCCATTGTCCTCTCTCTCTCCCCCCTCTTTTTTTGTCTCTTTGAGACAGGGACTGGCCTCCAACTCATGATCCCTCTGCCTTGGCTTCTTACATGTCAGGATTACAAGAGTGTGATACCATGACTAGTTTGCCACAACCCTTGATAGCTATACGACAGAAGGCATTTCTTTGTCAAATACACTCACAAAACCAAATGTTTCCATGTAAGTAGGAATCCTGTTTGTGTGTGTGTAAATGTATGCATAAATGAGTTTGTGTGTGTGAGCACATGTGCATGACAGTGCACATGTGTATATAGGCATGTAAAAGCCAAAGGTTGATGCTGGTGTCTTCGTCTATCACATCCAAGAATCACCATTGTGTTTTGAGATGGGGTTTCTCACTGGTCCTGGAACTTGCCAGTTCAGTTACCTTAGCAAGCTCCAGGAATCCTCTTGTCTTCAGGATTAGAGGCATGTGCCACTCCAAGCTTTTATGTGGGTTCTGGAAATCAAACTCAGGTCCTTATGTTTGCATGACAAGGCTCTTTATGAATTAAGCCATCTTCCCAGTCCCTAATTCTGTTTTTGGAGGCAGAATGTCTGTCTTGAACCTGACTTGCCAGAGCAAAGAGAACATATGTGAAATTAAACACATTTGTGGTTCCCCAAGAGCCACCAGGGTCCCAGAGGCAGTGACTTTCTGTGGGGAGAGTTGTATTCCTGTCATGATTTAGAGCAGGTTGGCCAGCACTCGCGGTACCCTTTTCTTATTATGAACATAGTTTTTCTCACTCTGGTTCTACAAGTAGACACTATTATAAAATTGGCTCTGGACACTTCACACCCAAGCTGACTTGACCCTCTAACCACAGAATTACCAAGTCCAATGGACTGTGGCCTGCTCTATAAAGACTTGTACCTCCATAATTTAATCGAAGATAACAGTAGGAGGACATCAGTCAGGGCTACCTGATACATGAGGGCCAGTTCCCACTGACCCCTTGTGGTGTGAATTGATCTGGGGAGATGTGATGTCATGTCACCTTCAGGAGTCCATCAGAAGGTTCCAACCTTTAGAATCCAGATAAACTGGAGAAAAACAGCCTGATGCCATCCTCATCCTCTGGGACTTCCCCAAAGACCCCTCTGACTGGCTCCAGAGCGCTGGCCCAGGAGGGCAATGGGTACCCTGGAAGGCCTTGAATCTCTTGTTTTCTCACACAGCTCTGGGTTTGGTTTGGAGGGTAGCTCTTAGTTCCTTCTGAGGAAGGCAGTGGCTCCAGAAGTTTCTTTTGCTCAATTTGAAGACATTTCTCCCACGCTCTTTCAGAACAGACCATCTTTGGCCACAGACAGGCGGGGATGTGATGCTGTTTCTCATGAACAATTCCAAATATGAGACAAAGAAGCATTAAAATGATTTGAACTTCAAAGACTTTAATTCTTAGCGGCCACATGAAATTAAATAAAATCAGTCTCCCCCTCTCTCTCCCCCTCTCCTCTCCTCTCATTTGTCCTTTCTCTCCCAGCCCCAGCCTCCTTTAAGAAAAAAATAAAGCAAAGAGGACCAGGGGCCCCTGCAGCTCAGGAAATGCTTGCATGAAGCTTATTTACCTTCCAGCTAACATTTGTAACCGAGGATTAGCCCAGCAGCCTCTTGTAATTACCCTTGTTGCCCATTTGTGGCTGGCTATCTCCCTGAGACCAGTAAATCTTGAAATTACAGGCTGACCACCCTGGAGAACTGAGACAGTCAGCCCCATCTCTGAAAGGGCATGCCCAGGGGAGGGGGGCTCTTCTCACCCACCTCAGGTGGCTGGAGACCCTTGCCTAGGAGCGGTTACCAGGCTTCACTGTGGCTCTGAGGTAAATAAAACCAGGGTGGCCTGGGCACCCTGCACCCCTGTGAACAGAACGGAGACAGCTGCTCAGACAGTCCCCTGTCCAGCTTTCAATCACCTCACCCAACTAGATGCCTTCCTGCTTCCTGTTTGGACCCAAGAGCTGACTGAGCAAGAAGACTGAGACCCTCAAAAGGAGCTTGGCCTCTTAAAACCCTCTTCTGCTCTGATGAGGAGCAGAACAATGCTCACGGGGACTTCTAAGATTCTGATTTAATTGGGTCTCAAGCATGATTTTTAACAACCCTTTAGAATGAGCACTGATGATCAATCTTTACAGCACATTCTCAGTCTAAACCTCTCAGACTTACTAGAGTATTTAAAATCAAGTAGCCAGAGTTTCCAGAGACACACTTTTGCGTTATTTTTTCAGATGAACTGGCCAGCTGCCCTCTCACTGACACCTTCATTTTTGTCTGCAGGGCCTTTAAACAGAGGCACCCCTTTTCACCCTCTATGGTCTAAGAGCTAAAGCACTACCTTTAAAAGTATGAGGACACAAGCAGAGAAAGGAGAGATTACTGTCCCTCCCAGTGCCAAGGCCATCAAGTGCTCAGTGTCCTGTGTGTGGCATGTGGATATAGATCACTAGAAAAATGCTTTTGAACACTTGTTATCAATTCTACCTCTCGAAAGAACTCAGCTGCCATTAATCCAAATGCAGACCCTACCTGTTCCTGTCCCTGGCGCCACTCAGTAGCCACATGCAGGCTGCTGCCCACTTGTCTCGTTCCCTCCATTGATCCTCTGATTTCCCAGGGACATGGGTTCTTTTCAATGTCTCCATCAAAAGGGCAATGAATTATGGTGGCCCTCCCCCCCCCCCATCCTCTGACTCCTCCACCTCCCCAGTTCCAATCCCAATTGGCATAACCAACCTTTGGAATTCAGGGAATGAGTATTTTGTCTTCTAACTAGAATGAAACAGGGCATCCAGAGCTTTTGCCCACCTACCAAACAAAGCAAAAACAAAACCCAAATAGTTTTTCCTTCAGTTCTTTCTGCTGGTCTCTTTCAATAGTTTCAGCAATTCGGGGCTCTGAGCATGGGAGGGGTGAGAAGAGCACCATTCAGATGCTGAGTAAAAAAGCAAGAGAGATCTGCCAGCCAAACTAAAACTAGCTGCCTTCTGTGAGGAAGTCTTCTATAGCCAGATGCTAAGGTTTCAAATAAAGCCTAATAAAACCCTACAGGGAAACTAAAGACAGAAAAGAAAAAGACAGACAGAAAGGAAGAAAGAAAGAAAGGAAGAAAGAAAAGGAAGAGGAGATAAGAAAGAATGGGAAGAGGAAGAAAGGGAGAGAAATCTAGAGAAAGGAGAAAAAGCATTGTAAGTTGTTGCATCTATCTACAATCATTGTCTATCAGCTTTTTTAATTAATGAATTAATTAATCCAGAAGAGGGACTCTCAGAGAAAGCTGTGGAAAGTCTGTTTTACAAAAGGGGTTCTGTTGGGAAGTGAAGGGTGGAAGTTGAGGAATTCTCTCACCACCAGGATGGTCACTTTAGAATGGTTTCCAGCACAGTTGCCTGAGAGATTTGAGCTGAACTACCAATGACTTCAAAGTACATCAGATATTAGCAACCTGATCCCACATCATTTCCCTCTGCCATAGTGAGGCTAGAGCTTAAGATATCAGTCTCCAGAGGGGAAACTGAGGAACAAAAAGAGGATTTGGAGAAAACACAGGGAAGAGACTGGGAATGTCCCCAAGACTCTGCTGTTACTGTTAGCCACCGGGGGAAAAAAAATCTGCCAATGGCTGACTGACCGGCATGCTTCAGTATTACAGAATTCTCTAGGGTCAGAGATACACAAAGTGCCCAGTGACAAATCGAACCCAGGCTCCAGCTCCCTTCTAAAGGAGGTAGGCAGTCTGGGAACCTTTACTAAACTCCTGAGGACAGGCAGTGTGCTGGGCTGCTGGCTGCATCCATCCCACCAGCCCCCAGAATCTGCATCCACTCATCAGATGTTAGATGTCCCTCTCTTAGGGGAACGAGGCTGCTGGAAATCCAGACACCCATAGAGGGAGGGGACTGGTGCCAAGACGTCTGGGGCCCCTCCTCCCCCAACCCTACCCGAGAAACAGGAAACACAGCTAGACTTGTCACCATGGCCTAAAGTAGGATGGATGGTCCTGGTAAACCGATCCTGCTAATGTAACCATAGGTGCTATTTCATATAAATACATCCACCCAGACATTCCCATCAGCACAGCTCCTTCCCCTGAGGCCTGGCTTCCCCAGCAGCCTCAAACCTCCCAGTTACTCAACAGTCTCAGGGGATAGCAACCAGAGTGTGCTGAATGCCTTTGCCACAGCACATATGGGGGCCCCCAGCCCGCCTTTTCTTCATTTACCATTTTCTATAATGTACCTATCACATTCCCTGTTCTCTCTGGTCTTTGCCAAACTAAACAGCCTTGGTTTTACTAATCTCTCCTAGCATGGAGGCAAAGGCCATAAATCTAATCACCATTAGAAAAACGCCTCTCCAAGCTTTGGGTGCTTAGCACTGCACATACGGAAAAGACAGGCGGAGTGTGGAAGGAATGCTGTCACATTGCAAAACACAGATGCTGCTACAAAGTGTCTGTTGAGGAGATGCACTGTAAATTAGCCTGCCCGCTAAAGAAACAAAGGTGAATGAATTTGCTGCCCGCCCCACTCCCTCTAGTTTCTTTATCCTTTGTCTCATTAGTACATTAAGTTTAAATGAAATATGAGGAGGAATTAGATATGGAGACACAACACTACCATTGCCAGGATAATACAAAATTAAATCTTATTAGCTTCTTGAACCAGTATAAGGACTTCATGGCTTCAGTTAAACATACTGTCTACATAAATTTTTGTTTTTGTTTCGAAACAGGGTCTCACATATCTCAGGCTGGCCTGGAACTCTAGATAGCCAAGAGTGACTTTGAACTTCTGATCCTCCTGCCTCCATCTTCTAAGGGATGGAATTACAGGCATATGCCATCAGGCTTCCTCCATTGGTGCTGGGAATGGAACCCAGTGCGCCTCAACAGGCACTGATAGAAATGTAACCCTGGCCCCTAAACGCATTTGTTATAAAGTAACAAGTACCACAGAGTTGGTTTTAACACCTGACCCCTCCATGGCAAATTCCCAATCTCCCTACCATGAATTCCTGAATTCCATTTTCAACACATACTGAATATCCTAGTGCTCTGCTTTCAGGAAGTAAGGGCAAGGCTTTTGACATGGCGCTAAAGCATCCGTGAGGAACAGCATCAAATGGGCTGATTCTTTCTCAGCACATTTTAGGAATGGAAACACAGTCCTTCAGGAAGGTATATGGAGTATTTCTAGGACCACTAAGAAAACTGAATTCGTTCTTTTAATCTATCTCTTCTCCCAAATGTCTTCCAAAGTGGATGGTAGTCCCAAAAGGCTAGAAAGAGAAAATATGAAGACTAGTTAATTCTTTTTTTTTTTTTTTTTTGTTTTTTTGTTTTTTCGAAACAGGGTTTCTCTTGTGTAGCTTTGCGCCTTTCCTGGAACTCACTTGGTAGCCCAGTCTGGCCTCGAACTCACAGAGATCTGCCTGCCTCTGCCTCCCGAGTGCTGGGATTAAAGGCGTGCGCCACCACCGCCCGGCTAACACAACGACCACGAAGGGACACGAACCCGTTACTTCTTATATGTTAAAAAATCTGTGCAGGACAATGAGCTGAGATGGAGATGTAGTAAGCAATACCTGCGACCAAGAAACAGATACTTTGGCGGTACTGTCCAGAGCCAGGGGCCAGCTGAGAAACTCAGTTTCTGGAACTTGAGAAATCTCACAATAGGACCTGTCTAGCATCACCTTGAGCAGTAAGTAGCCAGGGAAAGACCAAGATTCCAAGTCACCTGGTATCTTAGTCAGGGTTCTCCAGAGCAGCAGAGCCGACAGGATATTAATAGAGATGGGTTTACAAGGGAGATGTTTTGAAGAAACTGACTCACTCATTTATGGTCATGAAGCTCCACCATGTGCTGTCTGCAAGCTGGAGACTCATGAAAGACAGTGGTGTGACTCAGTCCACACCCAAAGCTAGAGAAGCTGAGGCTACTTGTGTAAGCCCAGGAGTTCGAAGACCCCAAACTAGGAGCTCTACTGTTGGCAGGCAGGAGAAGACAGATGTCTTAGCACAAAAAAAAAAAAAAAAAAATGTGACCTTCCCCTACCTTTTGTATGTGTATGTACATGTAAGCGTTCATATATATGCACATGTACATGTGGATACACACGTGTGTGTGCATGTGTATAGAGCCAGAGGTTGACACCGGGTGTCTTTCAGAGTCACCTACCATCTTATTTTTGAGACAAAGTCTCTACTGAACGTGGAGCTAACCAATTTGGATAGACTAGCTAGCCAGCTTAGCTCAAGGCATCTGTCTGTCTCCACATATCCCCCAACTTACTCTCCCTAGCTTCAGGTTACAGATGCTCTCAGCCATAAGCAGCTTTTACATGTGTGCTGGGGAGCTGAACTCAGGTCCTCATGCTTTGTGCAGCATGAACTTTCACAGCTAAATCGTCTCCCCAGTCTCTCCCTCACCTTTTTGTTCTATCCAGACCTATTTTGAATTGGATGCTGTGTGCCCACAGTAATGAGCACAGATCTCCCCTATTTATTCTACTAATTTGACTCTATTCCCCAAAGACCCTCACAAACACACCCAGAAATGTCTTATCATGTATCTGAGAATCCTTAATCCAGCCAAACTGACATATTAAACTAACTGTCACACCTGGTGGTATTTTAAACATTTAGTGTGTATATGTGCATGCCTGTGTATGTGTGTGTGTGTGTGCATGCCTGTGTATGTGTGTGTGTGTGTGTGTGCACGCGCGCGCGCGCGCGCGTGCACACACACACACACACACACACACACATACACTTGCACACATTAATGCATGTCACAGCACCAATGTGGAAGTCAAAGGACAACTTACACAAGACCCTTCTCTTCTTCCAGCATTTGGGGGTCTAAGGATGGAACTCAGCTCCATTCTTAGATATGGGGCAGGCCTGGTAGCAGGCCCTTTATCAGCTAAGCAATCCCACATGCCCCATATCTGGTGATCTTATTTCTCTTAACAGGCCAAAGTAAGATGTTTGGAGAATTATTAGGAAATCATCCTTCCAAGGACAAACACAGACAAGCCCTTCTTTCTCTTCTTTCTCTTCCTTCCTTCCTTCCTTTCTTCCTTCCTTCTTTTCTTCCTTTCTTCCTTCCTTCCTTTCTGTCTTTCTTTCTCCTTCTTCTTTTTTTTGTTGTTGTTTGAGACAGGGTTTCTCTGTGTATCTCTGGCTGTCCTGGAACTCACTCTGTAGACCAGGCTGGCCTCAAACTCAGAGATCCACCTGCCTCTGCCTCCTAAGTGCTTGGATTAAAGGTGTGTGCCACCATCTGATGGACTTTCTTTTCTTAAAGGGAACATTTCTTTTGTATTACATGCAAAAATCACATGAATTTTTTTCAGGCAGGGGAACAATGAAGTGGCCTCTTGCTGGTGTAGCTCCTTCCTCAAGTCAAGGTAAAAAAGTTATAGTCAAATCCTTTTGACAAGGTCAAAAGAACCCAGTTAGTGGTCAGTTACAGAGACCCACATGGGCAGAGCTGCCCTGAGGACCACCAGTTGCAGTGTCAGAGTCCAGATGTTGTAAGAACGCCCTCATGAGGTTCAGGAGCCAGGACGAGGTCACTACTTGGAGCAGGTTCTTTCTGGTACATAGATGGGGGATCCTGCTTTCCCTTACAGTTTAGGTTCCTCCCGAGACTGACCCTGAGACTAGAATTGAAGTGTTAGTAATTTGTTGAGAAGGGGATCCAAACATGGGAGAAAGCAGAAAGATAAAGACAGATGGGTAAGCAACTAAGGAGCCAACATGTCAGCACTGTGGCCACCTGAGCCTGATCCCTCTGGGCCTGAGAAAGATACGAGGGAACACAGACTCAGATAGGGCAAGGGGCTAGGACACTGACACACCAGTGCTCCAAAGCCCTTGCATGAGGGCAGCCAGAAGGCAAGGACTTAACTTTCAATGAGGTGAATCAGATCCCTCAGGCCAGATCTCTCCACGCAGAGGCAGAGCAGTTACTGTGTGGTGACTCTCATCAGGACTCCTCCTCCCCTCACACTTTGCAAATGCCAGCCCTGCATCGTTTTGTCTGAAGACTCTTTCGGTCTACTGGAGTCATGTTTACTCTAACCTGGTCAAGTTGCCAAGAATTTCAAAACTACTCTCTTCCGTGGACTTTTGGACCAAGCAGTAGAGAGTTGACTGTTGTTGACCCAGGGCCCTGTGTGGCCTGACTTGAAAAATATGAACTAGGTTAATCAAGTTCTTATTCTAAGATGTTGAACTAATGGCTGGAGACAGAGGCAGTCAGCAAGGTGAAATTAGGGAAGTGTCGTGGGGTGGACTTTCATAAACAATGAGTGTTTCTTGGTTTTATCTTCTCAGTAGCCATTGCTTTCTTTCCTGGCTTCATTTCTTTCTCTGTGTTATTGGTTAATAATGACCTTCCCAGTTGTATGCAGTCCTGGCATTACCATCAACCAAGATGTCAAAACAGTCTCTATTCAAAACTCCACTCACCTGTGCTGGCAGACAACCACAGAGACTAGAGCCCCTAAACCAAGTGTCCCCTTTCCTCCTCTCTAGATCCTTTTAGGGGAGGGGTCTCGTCTGAGTGTGGACATCATCTCCCACCACCCATGAACTGTGTGACACGGCAGTGCTGCTGGGTCACATCCGTACACACAGCCCTCACTGCTCCCTCACAGGCTTCCAGGGATCAGGGCACCGCTTCGAAACTTACCAGAATAAAAACTACAGTTTATTTTTGTCTCTTGTGGTTCTGAAGAGTCACAGAATTGCCAGAGGTTTCAGATGAAGATTTTAATTGGAGCTCCTCAAACAGTTGCAGGATATGCCCAAGACTTCCTAGAAGTCATCTGGTTTGGGACAGCTGGGGGCTAGTGGTGTGCTGGTGCTGGAGCAGTAGCTGAGAGCTCACAGCTCACCCCAAAGTTGGAGGCAGAGAGCAAGACTGGGCCTGGTGTGGACTTTTGAAACCTCAAAGCCCACCCACCCCCAGTGACACACCTCCTCCAACAAGGCCACACCTCCTAATCCTTCCCACAACCGTTCTGCCAACTAGGAATGAAACATTAAAATAGATAAGCCTATGGGGGGGCATTCTCATTCAAATCACCACAGAGACTCAAGCACTACTAGTCAATCATTACTCCTACTATATTCTACTTCAGCCCAGGTCAAAGAGAAGAGAGGATATACCATCTCCCCATGGAGAGATAATTTATGTGTACTTTGAGGAAAGGGACCACCAGATGTAACCACCTTTACATGTCTTTGTCTCTTTTCATCAGCTACACATGCCTATGCTTGAGGGTATTCTCTGACTGCATTTGTAGTCTGCCTACCTAAGACAAACCAGAATTCAGAAAAGTTGACACACCAAGGTTAGTTTTAACTAAAAATAAATGGGAATTGCGGTGGTCTGAATAAGAATGGCCCCCACAGACTCACTTTGAACACTCAGTCACCCAGGAGTAGCACTATTTGAAATGATTAGAAGGATTAGGAAGTGTGGCCTTGTTGGAGGTAGTGTGTCACTGGGGGTGGGCTTTGAGGTTTCAAAAGCCCATGCCAGGCCTAGGCTCTCTCTCTCTCTCTCTCTCTCTCTCTCTCTCTCTCTCTCTCTCTCTGCCGGTGGATCAGGATACAGCTCTCAGTTACTTCTCCAGCACCGTGCCTGCCACCATCATGATAATGAGCTAAGCATCTGGAACTGTAGGCAATCCCCCAATTAAATGATGTCTTTTATATGGATTGGCTTAGTCGTGGTGGGTTTTCACAGCAATAGAACAGTGACAAAGAGAGGAACTGAAAACAAATGTCAACCTTCCTCCTACTCTTTTGGGTTAGCTCAGAGGCAGAGTCCCCAGAAGGATACTGCTCCTTTCCTGGGAGGTTGCCTTGACTTCCCTGACTCTTTTACACATTCTTCCTAAAAGCCCTTCTCAAAACAATAGGTTGTGCTCAAACCTTCTCTCAAAGTCTGCTTCTGAAATAGCTATCACACCCCACATTCTCCACAAAATATTTTTTTCTTGCGTAAAGTTGGTTTCTGTTGCTTACCACCAAAAATGGTGAGATAAAGCAGAGAGAGCCAATGAGATGGCTGAAAAGCCATGGAATCAAGAATTAGCCAATATGGTAGCAGGGTGGTCAGTGGCACTGAAGGGTAAGGCTGCATATCTGCTGCAAGGTTGTTTGGAAATCACTAGGGTTTCTCTCTTTAAAAAAGAAGATTTATTTATTATGTATACAGTGTTCTGTCTGCAGTTATCCCTGCATGCCAGAAGAGGGCACCAGATCTCATTATAGATGGTTGTGAGCCACCATGTGGTTGCTGGGAATTGAACTCAGGACCTCTGGAAGAGTAGTCGGTACTCTTAACTCCACAAAACTTTTCTTTGTTATATGAATGTAACTGAGCCCTTCACAAAAACAGATGGTCTACAGCAAGCAAGCTCCCTATAGGAGAGCCAGGCAACTCTTCCAGCTGATGATGCCCACAGTACCTTCTCACTCTTGACCACTTCTCTCATTCCCTCGCTCATAGGGAAATGTTATCCCTACTGTGAGTGACAAGGATGTAGAATGTCCTCATCTCCTTGAAACAAGTATTCAAGGGCTGGTGGAAACTAGAGCATTTAGTTGCTTTTATAAAGCTCCAGGACAATAAAACTAAGAGAATGTGAATCCAGATGGAGTATAGTGGGAGAGCACAGTGACAGAATACAATGAGGATTGATTCAAGGGATTAGTGAACCCAAGGGACAATCTAGGGACATTGTCATCATGAAGACAGAGAAGTGGCAATTCCTGGTAAAGAAAGAGGAGGATGAGGAGTAAGAGGAAGAAAAAGAAGAAGAGAAGAGAAGGAGGAGGAGAATGTGGAAAGGCATCCAAGACCAGTTTGACTACCTGGATACTGGATTGCAATAGGCCTTTCCACTCTTTCCTCTGTGAGGTGACTGACAATATTATACTTCAGAGACAATCCCATAAAGACACAATTTATGGGATTTCTGAGCAGAACTAGATGGCAAAGAGTCACACAAGTGCCTAGGTAATGCCTGAGTCTACATTAGGTATTTATATCAAGATCTGAAAACAAAACAAATAGAAAGTGCACACACACACACACACACACAAACTATTCATCATCAACTCCTGAAAACTCTGATTTGAAAAACATAAAAAATCCCGGGAATGAAAAGGTTCAATGATTTAGCCAAATAAAACCATTAAGATCTGATCCTTTTAGGCTGTTCATATTTGAGTATCCAAGCAATTTACCATGCAAATCAGGACACCTTGGAGAGGGAAATGGGATACTATTAATAATTAAGCTCAGACAAGAGGCATGAACCAGGATAATCAAAAATGACCACTGTTCTAGAGACCCAGAGCATGCCCTGTCCCACCTGCTGGAAGTCCTGTTGGAACAACAAGCAAAGTCTATGATCCCAACCCAACTCACTTTTAATTGCCTTATTCCTCCTCGGTAGACAGGGAGTACTGGAAATTTTCCTAACCATGGAACTTAGAGATCTGAATTCATGCCCAGCTGTCCCCTTCCTGAACCACAGAATCTGAGCAGATCGCAGCCTCCAGCAGGGCAGTTTTGAAGTGAGAACAATTCTGTTTGCAAAGATGTTGAGAAGATCAATCGATGAGGAGAGCCTTACTCAGCAACTGTGTGCAGGTATCTGTCCATTCTGCAGCAAATATGAGCAAGCTCAATGCATAAAAAAGATTAGACCTGACCCATGACTGCTTGAAAACTACGAAAATAACTCTTTCATGTTTCTATTGTGGCCTCCAAGGAGTAAGCCCTGCTTATTTCATCTTGAAAACCTTCCTATTACAGGCCCTCCTTTCATTAAGCTGGAAGGCTGATTTTTGACCCTTGAGCTTTTAACACCTTTCTCATTGGAGAGAAAGGGCAGTTCAACCATTAAGTGGAAAAGCATGTGTATTCCTTGACTCTGCTGGACACTACTCAGTTCCACCCAGAGAGGCAACAGGAGCAAGCTGTATTCAGCCCTCATCTGTCTCTGTGACCAGAATGAGGAGAAACATGGAAAAACTCATAGGGCATGAGAAGAATAATATGGGGTTATTTTAACTGTAAAAGAAGACCACACACATGGTCCCATGTGGACTGCACCCTGGCCCATCTTCAAAAACATGGAAGTTGCGTTCTCTCCAGCCATGCGTAGGCCTGGTTTAATTAAATGTAGGCCACGAATGGGCTGGCAACCACAACATTGAAGCACTGTCGATGGCTATGGGAAAAGTTTCCCACAGTCCCCCAGTCCCCGATAAGATAGTGCACATCACTTGAGCAACCTGAATGCCTGGTGGATGTTCCCCTTCCCCCACCCTTTTGAATTTAGCAGGAAACCTCCAAGATGTGATTTGACACAAGCATGCTTTTTTTATTTTTTTTTTTTCACTTCTACATTTTGAAATGCCTGTGTTTGGGGCTAATTAAGTCCACATGCTTCTGATTCATTTACACTTAACTCATCAAAATGTTGTTTTGTAATAGCCATTTGAAGTCCAGGGCGCCTCTCTTGAGTCTAAAAACCAGGAAGTTAATGGTTTGCCAGCCGACAGCAGAGTTCATGTACCCGAAGTTCAAATGTGGTTCAAGACCAGAGAGTGTCACAGTTAAGAATTGTCCTGTGTGTCACTGTCAAGTGTGGGCTGACTTTGAGTCTTCTGTTACTCACTTGCTTGGAATGGCAGAAAATAATTAGTAGAATAAAACGTAAGGCTAAGTTCCTTGGATGTGATAGGGAAATTTAGCTTAAGTGACAATTGGATTTTTAAAAATTTCTCATTAAGTGCAACTAGGGTTTATAACCAAAGACTTTATATCAATCTCTGTCACCTATTTTTGCTATAAGAACTTACTTTAAATCCTGTGAGGCTTTGTTAAAGTTCAGCTTGGTGCTTTTGGAAGGTCATAGACATAGTGGGAAAAATTTAAGTCCCTGAGGGCGTGTTCTTGAAGGGAATATTGCAATGCCAGTTCCTGCCTGGTTGTCTCTTTGTTTCGTGCCCACCATGAGGTACAGATCTCCTCTACTTTGTATTCCACCCATCTCCACCCCCAACCCACAGGTGTACATGGTCATCATGGGTCCAACAACAGGGCCAAGAGATAGTGGACTGAGACCTAGAAAACCATGGCCCAGAACAAATCTTTCTGCCTTTTAAGTTTATTATCCAAGGTGACAGAAATTTGACTTACACAATTATACACAACATGGACTTAGAGATACAGCTCACACTCTTTAAATGTGGTGTGAGAACATTCTTTAAGAGCCCTTCACTACTAAGGTTACATGACTTCCTCAATCTGCAATTTTTATCAACACCTAAATTGTGTAAAGTGTGATTTTAAATTGTAAAAGCTGAAATCTGGACCACTAGAAAAGCAAGTTCCTCCTATCCAGGAGAAGATGATTAGAAGTTATGGCTTTATGACCCTATCAACCAATGTTGTATCTAGCCTGACAGATTTTAACATTTTCCTTGGCTAACTGTCTAAGCCAGTCTTTCACCTGCTTTTCCACCAGTTAGTTCTCCCACTAAAACAGTGAATAAATCTTTGATTAAGACTCACTAAAAATGTGTTTTAATAAGGCCAGGCAGGCATGGCATAACCACAGACATCCATCAACTCAGATCCACCTGCCACAAGTAAGCAAAAGTTTCCCCCATAGGCTCAAAATAAATGGTTTAAAGTCTCCTAGCCTCAATGCCAGCAGCTCACACTCTTCACATGCTGTATGAGGACGGTCTTTAAGAGCCCATCACAGTTACCTTAGTTCTGTTTATTACATTCCACAAAAACATGAACATCAAACCACATCTTGTTAGGGTCGTACCCTAGTCCCCTCCACCCCACACTTCACCTCTTCTGTTGGTTTAACCCATGCAACCCTGGTGGCCTACAGTCCCCAGGGTCCTTTTCTTAGCATGTGTACAACAGATGATTATGCTGTCAACTCAGAATGAGATCACTAAAGTCAGTGGGGACACAGCCTTCAGCAAGCCCTCGGCACTCTTGGTCTCCCTCACGCTGATCTGGAACCTTTGCAGGGCACCTCGGAGGCAGTTTGATTCATTTATTATAAACTCATCATGACTTGACTCTTTCCCTGTTTGCACAAGACGATTAAAATATTTCTACAAATACCATGCTAAACCCAGCATGGAGGCAGGCAGCCACGAGCAGTGGTTCTGGGATCACGTGATGCAATTCTCCGCAGTGTCTCTCAACTTTCATTATTATCCATATAAGGGGTTTTCTTAGACATTTTTCCTAACTTCTGCTTTATGAATTTTAAGACTACAGATACATCATAAATCTGTTCATATAAACATAAATATGCATGAATTATACTTGTTTCACCACCACCAGAGACTCATGTTTCTGCCCTGAAGAGAGCTATATAGTCCCCTTTGAGAATATATGATCTGTATCAATGCTCCCCATAGAAAATATGCAGCTCAGCAGGCTGAACTCTTGCTTAGTATGCACAGGCTCTGAGTTCAGCCCCCAACACCACAAAAAAAGTAAAATAAACTGTGATGTTACATTTTCTAGCTTCCTACCTTAACTCTATTTAATATGTATTTGTTAATTATATCTCAGTAAAACTGGATTTGTTTCCCAACTGGAAAAATTAAAAAGCAAAAGGGGTCAGGTAAATGTAATTTTAGTAATAGATTTTACTTAAGCCAATATATCTAAAATATTATTGCAACAGGTAAGGAATCTAAAAACTTAGAAATGAGATATTTATACTCTTATTTCTTACTAAGTCTTTCAAATCCAGGGTGTGTTTCAAACTTAACAAACACCACAGTTTTGAATAATTACATTTCAAGTTCGGTAGCCAGCTGTCATCAGCACTGGACAGTGTGATTTTAAATGGTCCAAACTAAACTATACTAATCATTCTTGCTAACCTGTTTCTTGCTGGTCACCTCTCACAACAGCTCCCAAGGTCAGGAGGACTTCTCAAAGTATTTGCCTCATCCTCAGGGGACACTTTCCCAATACCTCCAGTAGATTCCTGAAGCCACAGACAGTAAGGATGCCTACATACACAGAGTAACGCTGTCTGGTGCTGAGATGGCTCCTAAGTAATTTGTGAAAGGTAGCAAATGTGGGGAGGGAGCATGTATCTTACCATGCTAGTCAGAATGGCATTTAATTTAAAACATCAATTATTCACTTCTGGAATTTTCCACTTAACATTTTCAGAATGTGGCTGGCTGTAGCTAACTTTAACAACAGAAAGTAGTGGATAAGAGGGGGCTGTTGTACTGGACTGTGTAGGCTCTGGAGTTCTGGCTTCTATTTTCTTGTACCTTGTGGCTTCAGCTGTCCAGTGGTTTTTCATTCTTCTTTCAGGGTGATCATTTGTGTCTGCAGCACTTCTGTATTAGTCATTGCTCTGACACTATAACAAAATACCTGGCAAAGCTTGGAAGATTGATTTGGAGTTATGAGTTCAGAGGTTGCAGCCTGTAGCCTAAGAAGAGCCAGGTGTCACAGAACTCAGAAGGTGTATGGAGAAGGCTGCTCCCCTTGTGGCAACTAGGAGGCAGAGAAGAGCGGTGGAGAGTAGTTAAGATACCAACACAGCCTTGAAGGTCTACCTCCAGAAACCACTTATTCCAGCAAGGCTTCATTTCCCTAAGCCGTCATCTCCGGAGCACCATCTGGGTACCATAACTCCAACTCAGGAGTCTCAAGAGAGCATTTCAGATTCCAACCCTCCCAAGTCTGCTAGCTGCTTTATCTTCTGCTCAATGGTTCTGATGGGGAGTCTGTCTCTCCACCATGGGATGCTTCTTCCAGGTGGAACATTCTCTCCAGCACTTTAATCTTGATCCCCCAATTGAACCACTTCCAGCCTACAGGAAGAGGTTTATAGAGTATGGACGGCACTGGCATGAGTAAGCAGTATCAGTCAGGGTTAAATGGGTGTGTCATGTGTAAATTCATTCTCAATGGGCTGTAAAGTAAAGCTTTATTTGTTGCCTCATGAGAAAGAAAGAAAGAAAGAAAGAAAGAAAGAAAGAAAGAAAGAAAGAAAGAAAGAAAGAAAGAAAGGAAGGAAGGAAGGAAGAAAGGAAGAAAGAAAGGAGGGAGGGAGGGAGGGAGAGAGGAGGAAGGAAGGAAGGAAGGAAGGAAGGAAGGAAGGAAGGAAGGAAGGAAGGAAGGAAGGAAGGAGGAAGGAAGGAGGAAGGCAAGCGAGCAAATGTGTGGATGTGATCTCTGCCAAGGGTGGGTGCAGACACTGCCTGTACCACTATTGCAAGCCCTAGTCTAGCCTCTCTCGGCTGAGCCTCTGCCGTCTGTACTGTCCTAACTCCTCAGCCACACTGTGAAGAAGTAAAAACAAGAAGAAAGACACCAAGAAAAACTAAAATAACCCTGAAAAGTTTCGTCAGAACTCCACCCTCCCCCCATAGGAGTATATTCCATGGACTTCCAGATTACCTCCACTCTAACATCCCCAGAACACAGAGGAACGCAGAGAACAAAGACCATGAGGCTTCAGGACAGACTAACTGACCACTGCAGGCTCAGGAGCACTTCCCTCCATCACCTAATAGTCTCTTCCAGTTTCTCCCTCCTGCCTTCAGGTGGCTGACAGCTGCCTGTATTTCACCCAGCCTGACTCATTTTCAGACCAGTGTAGAATTAGGTGGGAGGAGAAAAGAGAGAGGAAAATGTAGGAAGCATTTGGGCCAGCTAGTCTGTAATGCACAACTCAGCAGGAAACAGGAGGGACCTGATTTCAACCAGGAGGAAGGTGAGAACTGGCTCCCAAAGGTTGTCTTCTGACCTGCACCACATGCACTCTGTGCACTTGTGAACTCACATGTGCACACTAAATAACAGATAGATAGATAGATAGATAGATAGATAGATAGATAGATAGATAGACAGATAGATAGACAGACAGACAGATAGTGGACAAGATTGGATTCCACAGCTGTTTTTGTGGCATCATCTCTCCCCACGCACATAGCTATGTGCTCCTCAACCTTGGTATTTAGCTAACATTAAAAGCAACGTGAAACTCTTGAGATGACTCAGCAGATAAAGGCACTTGCTGCCAATCGTGACGGCCTGAGTTTCATCCTCAGGACTTACATGGTGGGAGAAGAGAAACCACTCCTGAAAGTTGTCCTCTGTCCTCAACATGTACACTGTGCCATGCACCCCCTCAAATACATAGGTGTGATTCTTAAAACATAGATATTTAAAAAGAGCAGTAGGGTGGGCAGAGAGATGGCTTCAAGGTTAAAAGTGTTTCCTGCTTTTGCAGAAGACCTGAGTTCAGTTCCCACCATCCATGTGAGGTGGACCACAACTGTCTATACCAGCAGCTCCCGCTGTCACCCTCTTCTGGACACCAAAGGCACCCCCACACACGTGGCATGGACACACATTGCAACACATAAGTAAAAATAAAAACATTTTTTATCTTTTTTTGGGGGGGAGTGAGATAGAATCTCATTATGTAGCCCTGACTGTGCTATAACTCACTATTTAGACCATGATTACCTTGAACTCACAGAGATCTACCTGTCTTTGCCTCCTGAGTGCTGGGATTAAAGGCACATATGTTAGGATCCTGCCCTCACTCCTGCACATGCACAGCTCGGGGTCTTATGTCTTATGTCATCAGGGGTGCTGGCGGCTACCTACAGGTGGCATGGTCTGCACCTTAAAAAAGCTGGACACGACCCCACCCTCTCTCTCTGTTCTCTGCTCCCTCCCCCTCCACCATCTTTCTCTCTCACCAGGCCTGGTCCCCTTCCCCCCACCCCTTTTCCATCCTAATAAAGCTCTAAAAACTAGCACTGGATTCTGTCGTGACCGTGACCTTTCCACGTGGTAACCAGTGCCGCAACCAGCGCTGTTTATCATCCTTTCAACATACACATCACCACACCCAGCAAAAAAATTCAAAAGTTTTATTAAAACTAAATAAATGAAATTGGAAAAGCAGTGTGTATCCCAGTAGGAAGGATGGTCCCAACCAGGAATGATTTCTCCCATTTCTCTGTATACTTCCTGTGTCTAGGGACAATTCTGCTTGTCATGGCTGCAACTAAGCCTGCTAGTCACTTCCAGTGGGCAAAGGCCAGGCATGCTGCCAAACAGCCTACAGTGCACAGCACAATCCCCTCACACACAGCAAAGGATTGCCCAGACCAAAATGTCAATGATGTTGAGAAACCCTTAACATTAAAGAAAATAGATTCTACACGCATATCCACTAGTGATGGGAGGGGGAGGCCTAAAGGTAGGAGGAGAGAGAAGCTGGTTAAGACAATAGAGAAGATTGGGCAGTGGAGGGAAGTGTGCAGAAGCTTGAGATGCATGCTTCAATCTGTATATCAGATGTCCATCCTAGGCCAGAGTTTGTGACACACCAAGGAAGAACTTATCCATCCACCTTTGAGGAAACACAGAGAAAATCAACAGCCCTCCATAGTCAAGAGTTTTTGGGTTGATTGGTCGGTTGGTTTGGAGGTGGGGAGGGGCGGCTTTGTTTGTTTGTTTGTTTTTTGAGACAGGGTCTCTCTATGCAGCCTTGGTTGGCCTTGAACTCACAGAGATCCTGTTGCCTCTACCTCCTAAGTGCTAGGATTAAAGGGGTGCACCACCATGCCCAGCTTATGGGGTTCTCTATCCATGGTTTCAGTCTGTCAAACACCAATAGAAAATATTCAGAAGAAACATATCTGTCCTGAATGTGTCCAGACTTTCACTCCCCTGTTCCCTTGACAATACATTTAACAGCCATCTATATGACATTAACATTGGATTAAGAATTTCAAGTCACAGAGATGATTTCAGTCTTAGAGAAGGATGTGTGAGGATGGCATGCAAAGACACTCCACTTTATAGAAGGAGCATCAGAATTTTATGTCCAGTAGGATTCTGTGCAGAGTAAAGGGTAGCTGTAACAGGGGTAAGGCACAGCCAAAGCAGAGGAGAATGAACAGCCTTAGTCACACTTCTGAAGCAGTAACCTGTGAAGCCTAGGCTCTCTTCTGCTCTGAGTAGTTTGCACAAAAAGTAAACACAGCGGGTATGTGATGGCTCAGTAAGGCGCTTACTGTACGTGTGAGGATCTGAGTCTGATCCCCAGCACTCACATAAGAAGCCAGGCATGGAGGTGCACACCTCCAATCCCAGCTCTGGGAAGCCAGAGGATCCCTTAGGGTGTGCTGGCCAGCTAGTCTAGCTGAATCAGTAAACTCTGACTCATGTGAGGCCTGTCTCAAAAAAACGGTGGATGAGCCGAGTTGATAAAATGGCTCAGTGGGTAAGGGTGCTTGCTGCCAAGTTTGAGATCTGACTTCCATCCCCAGGGCCTACACTGTGGAAGGGAGAACAGACTCCTGCAGGTTATCCTCTCTCTCTCTCTCTCTCTCTCTCTCTCTCTCTCTCTCTCTCTCTCTCTCTCTCTCTCTCTCTCACACACACACACACACACACACTAAATGTGAAAAACTGGGTGGAAAGCAATTGAGGAAGACACCTGATGTGGACCTCTGGCCTCCATATCCACATGCACACACACATACAGATTCATTTAGGACCTCACAGTCTCTGGCCATTTCCGGTGTGTCTCTCTATGAACCAGGCCCTTTTCTGAGCACACAGGAGAGGTCCGACTGTCATCCTTGGTTTGCAGGCTTGATTGCAGAGATGCAGAGAGGTTAAATAAATAGCCCAAGGCCTCACAGCTGGTAAAGTACAGAAGCAGAACTCTAACCAGTTGTTAGCCTGACAAGGGAGCCTTCACACTGGACCATCAGCATGGCGATCTCGGGTAATAGAGCCTGACACTTTCAAGTTATAAAAGCCAAGACATGCAGGTGTTTCCATCTACCAAATGTCTCCCCTTAGCCACATGGACCCAGAGAAACCATGAAAGAGGACCAAGGCCTCAGGCCACTTTTCCTCCATTCCTTGACCCTCTCTTCACCCTGTAGTCACTGGAAACTGCAGGCACCATACTCCATCTGCAAGTTTAAAGGCACAGAGAGGCAGGTTTGCTCCTCAGGACTCTTGCCTTAGTTCTGAGGAGCAACCAAAAGGCTGTTGTGAATCCCCGCCCTTCAGAGCTAGTCTGAAGGGAACAGCAGCATTTTAGAAACTCTTCCATGAAGGGAGGTGAGCTCACTTCCTGAGGAAATTACTGCAGGGGGCGTCTGCAGGGGCCAGCCAGGCCTGGCTTGACAACATCTGAAAAGGCCCATGGTGTAACTAGGCATGAATATTGATTCACATGAGTTATGCACATTTGTGCACTCCTTTATTATCTTATTCACATTTTCCCTCCACATAGTTCATTTGTCCAAGACGCTGGGCTCATCAGCTCTTAGACACCTTGAAACCAACTGCTTTGAAATATTTGGATGCATCCAAAGAAGCTAAGTCACTGGTGAAAATTATAAGGAAAATAGCAGAAAACTCTCATCTGGGAGGGATCTGAGCACAGGTCCTCAGAACCAGACACTGTCCTGTCTCACTGTCTTTCCTGAGACTGGAAGAGAAAACAGGGCTGCCTCAGAGCATCTAGCAATTGTCATTTAAACAAACAGGGCTCTTTTCTAATATCCACATTCTTTTCACATGGCCTCATGAAAACATAAACATTCACTCCATCTTCAAAAAATGCAGGGGCTCTGGAGAAAAGTGCCACCTGCTTGGCCTCCAAGTCAGGGGCAGGAGCCACAAATGGGTGTTAGCACTTGGTTCCCAGCAGGGTCAGCTTCTGGCTTTAAGGTATCCCATGTCTAGGAGTGAGAGGCAGCATTTGAGAGCCTCCATCCAGGATGCTTCCCAGCACCTACTCTGCAGAGAGAGCTGCCCCCTCAAAAGTGATGCACAGAGAGGAAATGGGCCCTCCAAAGCCTGTGTATTATCTTTTTATCATCATCTGATTTCTTGAGTCTATTCTTAGTCTCTCACCAATGGTGGCAGCAGTAAGTTTGCTGACTTAATTTTAAATGCCCTTTTTTGTCCTGTCCCAGTTAAGTTGTTTGTGTGAAAAATATGCAGTTGAGTTCCGGAGGGTGCTGGGGATCAGTTCCCTTGTGGTTTTTCCTGATTGGAAAACAGTGTCCAGATTGCCTCCGGATACAGAGTAACCATTCCTTGACCCCTGCTGTTAGAGGGGTATATAAGCCCATGTTGGTATGACTAAAGAGAGCTGCTTCCCTGACGAACTGAAACTGGGTGTCTAGAGTGCTGTTTAACCTCGGTGTCCCTCGCCAGATTTCATGCTCCAGCTGCGCGGGCCGCAGCACACCAACCCAAAGGGCAGCAGAACATAAAGTCTAGATTCCTTCCCTACATGATAAATAGAATGTTATGCAATTTTTTATCCTGAAAACTCACTGATAAGACCCTCAGTCAGTGGTGGGTTCCTCTAAGCCCTGGTTGAGGAGGGGTGTCAGATAGAAATAATTGACATCCAGTGACAGTGTGTCTTAAATGACATTATCCAAGAGAAATGAAACATGATGTATAAAACCTGAGAACAACGAAGTCATCTGTTATTTATTTATTTAGGTTTGTGTCTGTGTATGCATGTATGCACACATGTACATATACACACATATGTGTGTGTATGTTTGATGTAGTATATGCATGTGTGTGCATGTGTTTGCAGGTGTGCACACAAGTGGAGGAAGACATTGGTTCTCTTCTTTCATTGTTCTCACTAGGGTCTGAGAAGGTGTTCATCTTTAAATCAGTTCTCTACATCTTGGGGTCCAGTCTCAGAGACAAAAGCTTCTCTCTGGATACTAGAGGAAAAAGAAACTTTTCTAATGGAAGACTCTATGTGCCTGTGGAAGAGAAAATTGTAACTCTAAATCAATTTTTTTTAAAAATGGACTGGAGTGGTAGTGCATGACTTTAATCTCAGCACTCAGGAAGCAGAGACAAGTAGATTTCTGTGAGTTCAACCCAGCTCAGTCTACATAATGAGTTCCAGGTCATCCAGAGCTATATAGTGAGGCCCTGTCTCAAAAAGAAAGAAAGAGGAAGGGAGGGAGGGAGGGAGGGAGGGAGGGAGGGAGGGAGGGAGGGAGAAACATGGAGAGAGAGAGAATGAGAGAGAATAAACATTGGGTTTGTTACATCAGCCAAGCCCATCTCTTTGATTTCAGAAAACAGCACTGTCAACTGTCTTTAACATTAGTAGAATGATGCAGGTTAAACAGTAGATTCCACAAAACTCATCAGGAAAGTGCACTCCTCAAACTATGTGTTGAGTGGCACCAGAAAGGTGCCCAAACTCTCCCCTATGGGGGTTTCTGTTGCAGCTTCATCAGGTTCCCACTGTCCTGCAGTCCACACAGAGAGGGAATAGTGCTTCCTAAGTTCTTTCTATGTTCCTCACTTGGAAGGACTATTACAGGAGCCATGAAATGGGATGAGTTGGGGAGCAACCCTCCCTCACCACCTCATCTCTGGGTAAACTACCTCCTCTTAGATCACCTGCTTTCAAAGGAGTGGTCCAATAAGTACCAAAGAGCAGGCTGGAGTCTCTACATACCCCACACAGCACATTGCATACACCAAACATACCACACCACACATCAGACCACATACAAAGATACACTAGCACACATACCTACTGCCACACAAATAACATACATCAAATATGCCGTATTATATACACCACACTGCACATTGCAACATACATCTCCTCACACCACTTCATCCACTATTCACACACCACACCATAGGACATCACACACTCCTCACACCTTACATACCCCAACAATAAACACTATACCAGGCAAGAACATTACATTGTATTATGCACATCCCCACATAGACACACTGGTAAGCCTTGTTTGCACAGGTATAGAGCCAGTCCATTGTGAGAATCTGTGCCAAGCCTCTGAAGAGCCAACGAGGACAAGAGCGTATGGTCGCACTGGAAGACCTTTGTGCCACTGGGTAGCCAAGTGTGATGACATCCCAGGCTTCTTAGAGCAGAATAGGCTGGGCCTCTCTCAGCTGGGAGGTGGTGCACTGTGAGTCACTGATTTTGCAAAAACAAAGTAGACTACAATCCACATTCTGGAAAGTGGCAGCGCCTCCGACTTTATGGGTATGAAAAGGAACGGTGAATCTCAATACCAAATGAGTACTCCTGTTGTTTAGGGAATTTTTAGATCAATTGGTAATAATAACATATTTTGTAAATAGTAAGCTACAGTTTGCAATTCTTTGTGTATGTGAGACCAACCCAAGCTTCCATCAGTAAGACAGGAGTTAAGAAGTGGTGCATGAGTAGGCTCTACAGGAGGAAAAGGAAGAGGACTATAGTATGTCATTCATATGAAGGGGGTCTTCATTCCACAAGCACATACACATTCATAAGTGTATGGAAAAAGAACCCGAAGGAGTCACAGCAAGTAATCCACATTGTCTCTGAGGAAGAAGATGGCATGTCCAGCAAGGAAACAGTCAGACCCTTTTACGTTGACTCTGTCATTCTAATTTACTGGAATCTCTGAGAATGAAAATGCATTTTGATATTAAATGTATGACTTTAAAAACCAGTGCTAACTACAAGGAAAACAAAAGGGAAACATAAATCAAACTTATACTCATAAGTAAAAATTATATATAAGCTTTTAAATATATGCCTACATTGGCAGGCCTCTCTGATTTAAGAGTTTTGTTTTGTTTTTAGGCAAATGATCTTCTGAAGATCACTTATAGGAAGCAAAGAGCTGTGTGTTCAGCCTCTTTTGTGTCCCTGTGTACTGTAGAGCCAAGGAACTCGGACTTGATGGCAGTGGGGTGCCACAGCCAGCAGAGGAGTTAACAGTGTGTGTTTGGGACCATATCCAATTGTCTCCAGCTCCTACCACCACATGATCACTGTCTTCTTCTAAGTTTCTACTTCTCCTCAGACTGGAGTAAAAACAATCCATTTTACCCTTTGGTATCCATGGGGTTCTAGGATCCACCACATCAAAATGTAGGAATATGAATCCATTGTACAAAAGGTCTAGTGTTTGCATAAAGCCAACACACCTCCTCCTGTATACTGTAATCTCTGTCTTAGTTACGGTTTCTATTACTACAGTGAAACACTATGACCAAAGTAACTTGGAGAAGAAAGGGTTTATTTGGCTTTACACTTTCATAGCACTGTTCATCAATGAAGAAAGTCAGGACAGGAACTCAAACAGGGTGGGAACCTGGAGGCAGGAGCTGACGCAGATGCTGTGGAAGGGTGCTGCTCTTCACAACTTGCTCAGCCTGCTTTCTTAAAGAACTCAGGACCACCAGCACCAGAGGTGGCACCACCCACAATGGGTTGGGTCCTCCCCCGTTGATCACTAATTAAGAAAATTTTTTACAACTGGATCTTATGAAGGCATTTTCTCAATTGAGGCTCCCTCTTCTCTGATGACTCTAGCTTTTGTCAAGTTAACATAAAACTAGCCGGTACAATCTCTACATTGCTTATTTTTCTAAAATTTACTTACTTTTATTTTGTATGTATGAGTGTTTTGCCTTCATGTGTCTGTGTATCACATGCATGCAGTGCCCACAGAGGTCAGAAGAGAGTATCAGATTCCCTGGGACCAGAGTTATAGGTGGTTATGAGCTACTGTGAGTGTATTGTGAACCAAACCAGGCTCCTTTGCAAGAGAAGCTAGTGCTCTTAACTGCTGAGCCATCTCTGAAGACCCTCTACCTATTTATTTAGGTATTTTTTAGACAAGGTCTCTCTACATACCCTTGGCTGTCCTGGAACTCACTACATTGACCAGACTAGCCTCGAACTCACCCTGCCTCTGCCTCTGCCTCCTGGGTGCTGGGATTAAAGCAAGTGCCACCATACCCAACATCTACCTTAATTTTTGAGGCCAGGTTTCTCACTGAGCCTGGACCTCAACAATTCTGACAATTTAGCTGTCTATAAAGCCCTAAGGACCCTCCTGTCTCAGTCCTGAGATTGGATTATGGGTTCAGACCACCCAGCTGGGGCTCTTAACTCAGGTTCTCAGCATTTTACCTGCCAGGCCGTCTCTCTAGCCCCACGGCTACGCTTGTAACGGCAAACCTCAGAGAGTAGCTAGGCTTGGGGGGATAATGGCCAAAAAGCTCAAAGCAGGACACTTTCCAGAACAACCAGAAAATTCACTGCAATTCCCAGCTTATTGCCTTGGCATCACTAACGCAAGTCCTTCGGACTCCATTCCCTTCACCCATTCCCACCCTCTTTTGATCACAGCAAGGAGATAAAGGAATATATCACTCCAAGATGTTTGTAACATCTCCCAGCTGGGAAAGGATTTAGGTCCACTCTGAAACAAAGTAAGGGTGAAACATAATTGCATTGCTTGTCTCAGAGGAAAATGAATCATTGCAAAACCTGACCATTCAGTTTCATAAGAATAGTCACATGGCCATTACTGGGATCTGTAGCTTGAGTTTTCCTGCCTTGCCCACAGTCAGGACAAATCTTTGCCACCCGCCAGTCCCACAGCCACTCAGACCCAACCAAGTAAACAGAGACTTATATTGCTTACAAACTGTATGGCCATGGCAGGCTTCTTGCTAACTGTTCTTATAGCTTAAATTAATCCATTTCCATAAATCTACCTATACCTTGCCACGTGGCTCGTGGCTTACCGGCATCTTCACATGCTGCTTGTCATGGTGGCTGGCAGTGACTCCCTTCTTCAGCCTTCCACTTCCCAGAATTCTCTTCTCTGTTAGTCCCACCTATACTTCCTGCCTGACCACTGGCCAATCAGGGATCCTTGGTGGCGAGCTGTCCTGTGCCAAATGCCCTTAATTTACAAGATAGAAAACTAGGCCCCATCCTGATGTGGGCATGAAATCCATGAGTGCTCACGTGTAGCAGAACAGAGCCCCTGCTTAAAGGTCCTGACAGTGTGGTGAGACACCTGCAAAGTCGGGAGAGTGGGATGCAGACCCAGTGCTTCCTGACGTTTCCCACAGCTCGTGACCCGTTTCTCAAGAGAGCCCCTCTCCCACAGGACTCTGTGTTTGGCTGACTCTAAACACAACAAAGATGGCAGCAGGCGCTGAGGCTGAGCTTCCTAGGGCTCTGAACTGAAGCCTCCTTTGAAAGCCACTCAGCCAGAACTTGACAAACATACCCAATCATTAGGATGATTTGTATCCTAAGGTGAGGTTCTTATTCCTAAAAACAACATGCGTGTGCTGGCCTATGCACACAGACACATACACACATGATAATTGTACTTGTGGTTTATTACTCTACATTTTTCTTTTGTTGTTGTTTTTAAATTCTGTATTGTTTGATAATTTTATACATGAATATAATCTACTTAGAGCATGTCCACCTACAACTGCCTTCCCCCTACTATTCAGCCTAGCTGTCTGTCAACTGATGAATCAATAATGAAAATGTGGTACATATATTCAACACAATTTTATTGAGCTGTAAAAGAAAATGAAAATATGAAATCTGCAGGTAAATGGATGGAACTAGAAAAAAAATATACTGAGCAAGGTAACCCAGACCTAGAAAGACAAACACTGTGTGCTTTTTCTCATGTGTGCATCCCAGCTTCAAATTCTTACATTTGTGTGTTTAACTTGTGTGTAACACCAGGAGAGGCCAAGAAGTTGGAGAAGGACCACTGCTGGTGGAGAGGGAGCTTGAGGGAGAAGACAGCAGAACACAGGGTATGAAGGAGAAAGGGGAATAATGGGAAGGGAAGGTTTAAGTGGGAAGAAAATGGAGGGGAGAACATAGGAGGGTGTAGAGGAAGAATAACTAACATGAAGGATGTTTGGAAAAGCCATATGGAAACCGACTATTTTAAGAGTTTACTGAAATAAGAGTTTAATTGAATTTAGCATCACTGAGGGACAATGCTCCTTCCAGAAGTTGATAGGTTGTCCAACAAAAAGCCCAAGGCCAGCTGTAGGATACCCATCTTCAAGTGTCCAGGGGATCCCAAATACCTCCAAAATAATATAGGCTATTAAGATGGCTCATAGTTACCCATCAAACTGTGTTGGCAAGGTCTTATTGCTGAAGACACCAAACATTTTCATCACAGACATGGAGAGATCAAGCTGATACTGCCCTGACACTGTGGATTGAATTGAAATGCCTCCCAATAGCTAATGTGTTTGAAGGCTTGAGGTGAGCCCTGGGGTTCCAGCCCAGTCCGGTTCCCTGCCTGCCCTCTGTCCTGACTGTGGCTGCAATGTGGCCAGCTGCCTCTCACGCCTGTGTCCATGCTTTCCCACTATGATCCCCTTGAACTGTAAACCAGAATAAACCTTTCCTTCCTTAAGTTGCTTCTTGTTCTTCGTTAAGATGAATTGCTAAACGGTCTTATTAATAAAAAACCTGGAGCTAGATATTGGGGTAGAAACTGAGAGATCAGAAAAACAGAAAGAAGCCAGCCAGGTTCTTACCCCTTGGAAATCCTTAACCAAAAAGAGCTACTTCCTGTATAACCACGCCTATATGCCTTTCTGTTCTGCAATCTCACTTCCTCTCTCTGCCCAGCTACATCACTTCCTGTCTGTCTGTACAGACCTCCAGACCTCTATGGTTAGTGCTGAGATTAAAGGCGTGTGTCATCATGCCTGGCTCTGTTCCCAACGTGACCTTGAACTCATAGGGATCCAGATGGATCTCTGCCTCCCGAGTGATAGGATTAAAGGCGTGTGCTACCATTGCCTGACTTTTATGTTTAATCTAGTGGCTGGTTTTTTCCTCTGATCCTCAGATAAGCTTTATTAGGGTGCACAATATTTGGGGGGACACAACATATCACCACATTCTGTGTTTGGTTACAGGAATGAGAAAAGTTATTAGCACCCTATGCAAGCAAGGTCGTCACATCCCCTTTTTAGTCATCCCACCCCCTTGGACTTCAGGAATTTTTAAGAAGCTACACTGATGATCCCTCCAATGTTGACCAAAACCAGATGTGTCAGGAAACATCTACAATCCCTATCTGTCTCTTCTTAGACCAGACAGCCAGCTTCCCCTGGGTCCCCCTGCTTAGCAACCCACCTGCCACCTACTATTTATTCCCCACTTTCAGCCACAATCCCCTAACTTCCCAGGCCCTGTTGTTTCCAACAGAACTGTGTGGACAACCCCAACCTCAACCCAGAAACCTCTAAAGCACAGGGAAGACAGAGCATTAAAACCAGGGAAGGTTTCAAGGAAAATGATCTTTAGGGACTTAGCTCCCATGTTTATTCAATTTGGAATGTCTATTGGGGTGAAAAGAATCACACATGTGCAGACATAACCTCTTTGCACATTTTCCAAGGATCTGCAATGAAAACCTTTTCACGGGCAAAGCGAGAGGCACTGCAACTTTGTGGGTGGGATCATGGAAAAAGCTTTGGGCTGGAGGAGAGAGGCACTCATTCCCTTGTCCCAGCCTTAAGCAAGTTGCTTGCTGTTCAGTTTTTCTAGTGTCTATAAAGAAGGATTTGGATTTATCTGCAATTCTTCCCAGTCCAAAAATTCTATAAGCCTTTGGTTGTATTTCATCGTTTGTATGATGTTCCACATAAGGACCAAGTGAGCAAGACCTGGATGCTGGGATGTGACTGTGGCACTTGCCTCTATTCACCTTTCCCTGTCTGCTCAAGGTATTAAATTTCCCATGGGTCCTGTGGGCCAGGAAGGCCACCAGCCCTTACTGGCAATATAATTAGTCAGGAAGCCATATTCTTTCCTGCTTATTCCTGTCCTCAGTGAGTCCCCACAGCCCAATCTGGCACAGTACAACATGGCACAGCATGGTATAAACAGCATACCACAGCATCTCAAGCAAACAGGAATGGATGGGAAAGTGCAAAAAAGGCTTGGAAAAATCACAACCAGAAAGATGTTCTATGGAGATGGTACTGTTTAGCTTCAAATCTAACCTCAAACTTCCCAAGAGCCAAAGAGAAGGAAGCCTGGTAGATATTCAATTATCACCTTGGAATGGAAACTTCCCTAACACATAGACCAGAACTTCCAGAGACACACAGCTTTCTGTTGTTCAGTTTCCCAAAACCATGGTTTTTTCTATGAGGAACAGCGCAAACAGCATACTCAGTGGCATATCCAAAGTGTGCCTGGTGGGAGAAGACATCTGGATAATTTTTCTATCATTTCTCAGAAAGACCTGCATGCAGTATAGTTAGTCACTTTTTCTGTCTGTCTGTGGCTAGAGAGACAGGTGACCGTGCTGGAGAGGGAGGGGAGCAGGATTAAGGGGACACATGTGGTAAGGGGACATGTGCACTGGTTTTGTAGGGTGGTTAGGGACTCCTACCTAACTCTCCTAGGTGACATTTGAGCAGAGGTCTGGAGGAAGTAAGGAGTGAGTTTGTGTCTACAAGGTGGGAGGAGAGAATGTTCCCAGCATGGAGACAGCCAAGGCAACAGTCCAGGGTGGACGGAATTTAAGAGCATGCTTAAGGAAAAGGGAGGGGGCAGGGTAACTGCAGGAGGGCAAGTGAAGGGCGTGGCAGGATGTGGGATCAGAGAGCAATAATCTTGGGCATGGCTGAGGCCACAAGGTGTGTCAACCCAGGACTTCAGTTTTCATTCAATGACCTGGGAAAACCCAGGTAGCTTTTAATTTGATTCTTGATGCACACAGCTGGAGATAACTATAATGGCTTTTTCCTCCTTTTAAAATACCCAGAAGCCACTGGAGTAGTGGTCATGGCTTTCCTCCAGTGCTGCTGGGGTCTTCATCATCTCATGAGAAGCTTTTAAGGCTTACACAGCCCTGAGAATGAGTGTGTTTGGTTTTACCATGACCCCCCTCACCTTACAACACAACTACCACACGTTGGGTCATTTATGAAAACAAGAATTACTCCTTACAGTTATGAAGACTGAGAAGTCCAAGATCAGGGTTCTAGAAGGTTCAGTGCCTAATGGGGGCTGGCTCTGCTTCCAGGAGAGTGCCTCAATTCTACAAACTCATATAGACCAACAAGACCTAGTTAGTTCTCAACAGTACTTCTATAAAGCTTCAGCTCGGTCTATGCAGGCACAGCCATCACAGCCTGATTGCCCCCAGAAGGCTCTGATTCTTAATACTGTTGAATTGAGAATTTCTTCAGCGGAAATTTTGGAGAAGACATATACCTTCAAATGATAGTCTTAAACTTGGTTCCCAAGCCAAAAGTCCCAGAAGCTTTCTTTCTAGCCTATGGAGTCTTTGGTGAAATCTCAGGAGGAATATCAGTACACTCTAAAAACCCCATCCTTGGCCATTTCAACAAGTGCAGGTTGGTGTCTCCCTGTGCTTCACTTTTTATTTCTCACATGTGTTAGCCAAGCAGCACTTGAAAAGAGTGTGCCTGGAGAAGGGACTGGAAAGGTATTCCCAGAGTGGCTTCCACAGTCAGCAAATGGGATGAAATTGAAGGCAAAGGTAGAACTTATTCCACTTTGTGTCAATGGAAACCAACAATCAGGCACACATTTTGTTTACTGATATATATGCATCAAATCTGTGAGGTTGTTTTTAGAGATTGGAACATAAACATTCTGAATTGAGATTTTGGTGGATGTTGTCTACGCTAAATAGGGAAGGCTAAAGGAGGTGGAAAAAGAAAGGGGTTTTGCCATAATGGACACCTCAAGCTTTCCTAATAAGCTCCTAAAAAAAGGAAAATACCGTCCTAGTTGGTAACCCGAAGACCTGAGTTCAAGTCCCCAGGACTCACATGGTGGAAAGAGAACTGATTCCTGAAAGTTGTCCTCTGACCTTGACATATGACCAAGACACAGACACACACACACACACACACACACACACACACAGAGAGAGAGAGAGAGAGAGAAAGAGAGAGAGAGAGAGAGAGAGAGAGAGAGAGAGAGAGAGAGAGAGAGAGAGAGAAATAAGGAGAGGAGGAGGAGAAAAAAAGAAAAAGAAGAAAGCAAACGCTCATGGATTTACAATGCAGGAAAGAGAGTGGGATGCTTTTCTGTCAAACAGGAACAAGCAGGGTTTTGCTGCACCATCATTTTCTAGGACTGCCATAGCCAATCATCCCAGAGGTGGTGGTAGAAATGCATTTCCTTACAGTTCTGGAGGCCACAGGTCCAAAATCAAAGTATGAGCATAGTCTCTGCTCCCAAAAACTCTATAGGTGTATCCTTCTCTGCCTCTGTCCTAGTTAACTTCAATTGTCAACTTGACACAGCCTAGAGTCATCTAAGGGAGTCTCAAGTGAGGGGTTGCCCAGATCAGATTGGCCTGTGGCCATTTCATGATTGATTATTATCTTGGTTGATGATTAATGTGGGAGGACTCAGCCCATTCTGGGTAGCACCATTCGCTGGGCAGGTGGTCCTGGACTATATAAGTAGCAAGTCAGTAAACAGTGTTCCCGCATGGGCTGTGCTTCAGTCCCTGCTTTCAGGTTTGTTCCTTGAGTTGCTGCAATGACTTCTCTCGGTGATAGACTGTGACCTAGAGGCTGAAATAAACCCTTCCTCCCTAAATTGTTTTTGGTCATGGTATTTGTCATGGTTGCAATAGAAAGCAAACTCAACACAAGGTCAAATTCATAATGCAAGGACATAGATATATCCTTTGGGGAGCTGCCATTCAACATACTATATATTTCAAAGATACCTGTGGAGATGGCAGCTGCCCACAATAAAAGGCCAACATTGCATACTGAACCAGTGTGGAGGGCAATGACATAGTTATTCAGAATCAGGAAGAGATACTGAGCCAGAAGGATGGGTGTGTAGACTGTGTATGTGATTTGCAAAGGAAACATTGATTCAGTATGGTACAGCTTATCGCTTCTCGGCCTTTTGGCTAAGATCAAGTGCAGTATGGCACAGCTTTGTGGCTACATTCCACATCACCTGGGAATATTTTTTAAAAAAATTCACCTCTAGGCCATTCCCTGAGAGAATCTGATTTGCCAGAGTTGCGTTAAGTGAAGACATTGTTGTTTGGAGGCCCTCTTGGAATTCTAATATTCTAAAATAAAAAAGCATTGGTAACTGAAAAGATTGAGGACCTGAGTCAGAGAATCAGGTTCCCCTTCAGGCTCTGATGTTCATAGTAGATGAGTAAATGTCCACCTGTGTGTATGCACACATGTGTGCATGCATGGGCCGTGTGTGTGTGTGTGTGTGTGTGTGTGTGTGTGTGTGTGTGTGTCTGTCTGTCTGTCTGTCTGTCTGTCTGTTTAATCTTTCTCATTGGCTGCTGCCAGTCTGGTTTGATGAGCTTCTGAGAATACATCCTTTTTCCATTTTGCCCTCTGCCCGCTTCCACATTACTTGAATCATCAGTCTTTGCCTCTGTACCTACTACTCACTGGTAGTACATTATTTCAAGGTCTTTACAAGTTCAACAACTTGTATTGGGTTCTTATCAGAGTCCTACATCCATTGGGTGTTTGTATTTCAGTGTTCTTGTGTTCTTTCCCAGCATTCTCCAGAGTCTACCATTTCTGAAGGCTCACCCCTTCATCCAAGGCTGGGAATGATGGTTGTTCCCCTCTTCTGAGGTGCTGAAGTAAGAGTCTGATCATCTCTTCTAGTTCTTTAAAAGGAGAATTATACAAAGTCTATGCTGCATCTTTTGTTCCTGCAGTTATCCAACTGAAAGTCTCTAGGATGGCTGTTTAATATCTTGACATACTATTTTAAGGGTACTTGCGTGTTCTTGCTGTGCTGGGAATCAAACCCAGGTCCCCATATTTGCTAGGCAAGTATTCTACCACTGAGCCAGGTCCCCAGGTCATCCTGTGTATTTTATAATCCTCTTTCCCAACTTTCTTCTCCCCGCCCCATTCAAACAGGAAGCTCTTTGTGTTTACATTGCCATAGGCGTGAGCTCTAGTGAACCATGGGTGCTGAAAACTGTTAACCCAGAGTCCAGGGCCTGGAATTTCTCTTATATAAGTGAGAAGTTGAATAAAAGGTTGCTGGGGTAGCTTCCTTTGTATATCACAACCCACATCCATGGGTATGGGCTGAAAATTAGATGGGACTAATTTGTATCCCTGTCTCTGTAAATGCATGAGGCAAGAAGGAAATTTGGTTCAACATGACACAGTAGCCAGGGTTGGTTCAAACTTCTGGAGCAGTGGTTCTCAACCTTCCTAATGCTGTAACCCTTTAATACAGTTCCTCACATTGTGGTGACTCCCAACCATAAAATTAATTTTGTTGCTATTTCATAGCTGTAGTTTTCCTATTGTTATGAATCATAATGTAAATATCTGTGTTTTCTGATGGTTTTAGGCAACCCCTGTGAAAGAGTCATTGACCCATAGGTTGAGAACTGCTGTTCTAGAGTCTGATACCAGGTAGTTTATTGTAGGCATATTTAAGGACAGTACAATTTGGAAAAAAAGTTTTCTGGTGTAACACAATCCCATGTCCACATTAAGTCATAATTACATCAAAACTCTTTTCAAAGTACATGTCACTTCTTCCATGAAGATAGATTCTATAAATAGGCTATACGTGTTATCTTAAGGGTCTGGGGGAGGATCTGGTGTGGTTTCAGACATATAAATAGTGAAGAGGTCACCTAGGCTATTAACCACCTCCATTCTCAATCTCTTTCTTTGAAGAGACAACCTTGTATGTTCAACATTCCTTGTCTCCCTAGTGCTTATCTGTGAGTGCAAGGACTTCTGTGCACCCAGTACTTACCAAGCGTTGTGAGACCCTAGGTTCACTCTCTGGTACTGGGGTGGGAGAGAAAGAAAGAAGTTTTTCTACTAAAATTCTTCACCAATTTGTCATTACTATTGAGTAAGGACTTAAGTCTCTTACCAGACATCCTCCTCTATTCTTCAGCATTCTAGTCTTCATTATTGATAATGTCTTTAGATACATAATAATTTTAATTTTAGTGGTGGTCTGATTTCTTCTTTTTTTTCTTCATTTTTGTGCTTTTGGTGCCTTTTTTCCCCAGAAAAGGAAGACAGTTTCCAACTTGGTTCTCCTTACAGATGTTTGGCTTTACAGTGGGTTTATCAAGCAATAGCCTTATCTTGATTAAGCAGCTTCTGGATTTACAGGATTGGTCTTAGGACTTTACAACTTTGTGACAAAATTATCAGAATGGTAGGTGCATTTTGACTTGCAGTGGCTTAATCAGACCATAACTCCATTAGAAGTCAAGGAACATTCTTACAGTCTAACCCAAGGTCTTGGACACTGTTCTCATTTGGGAGTTTTATATTGTCCATGTATATATATGCTTAGGATTATGTTTAAGTTTTACTATGAGTTTTTAACATAATATTTTTATTGACTAGTTGAGAATTTCACATCATGCACCTCAATCACACTCATTTCCCAGTCCTCCCAGGTTCATTCCTTACCCTTGACCTCCCTATCAAAAAGAAGAAAAGGAAGAAGAAGAAGAAGAAGAAGAAGAAGAAGAAGAAGAAGAAGAAGAAGAAGAAGAAAAGGAGGAGGAGGAGGAGGAGGAAAAGTGTAATTCATGTTGCCCATATACTTACTGAGCATGTTGTGAAATTATCTTTTTGTACACTGTGAAGATGTGTCATTATGATTATTTTAATAAAAAGCTGAACAGCCAATAGCTAGGCAGGATTTTCAGGCACACAGGATGCTGGGAAGAAGAAAGGGGAGGGACCAGACAGCCAGAGAGTGAGCAGTAAGGGCACTACAGAAATGAGGTAATAAAGCCACAAGGCAGAAAGTAAATTAATAGAAATGAGTTCACTTAAGTTATAAGAGCTAGTTACAAACAAGCCTAAGCTATCAGCTGAGCTTTCTTAATTAATAAGAAGCCTCCATGTGGTTATTTGGGAGCTGGCAGGTGGAAAAGAAAAATCTGCCTACAGGAGCATGGTCAACCTCCCAGTAACCTTCCCCTTAAAGAAAACTGGGTCATTCCCCACCCATACCCCTGCCAGAAGCCCTCAACTGTGGAGAGCTACACTTAGCATCCTTATCACAATTTTTAAGAGTTCTCTTTGATGGTTTTCTGTCTACGTTGTTACTTTTTTAGGGGTGAGGGTCGGATGGGGGTAGGAGTTGTCACCAAAGCCTTCTATGTCCCTCTTTCTAAACTGAGTCTGCAGTCACCAATACTACTGCAAAAGCAGCTTCCTTGCCTTTACAGTCAGTGGGAACACAGACCATGGACATCACACGGCTTCTGGCAAGAGCACAGACCATAGATATCAACATGGTCTCTGGCATCATCACATGCCACATACCTCAGTGTGTTCTCCAGTAGCAATGTAGATCACAGACATCAGTACAGTCCTCTGCCACACTATGGGCCACAGACACCATCATAGCCCTAGGTGGCAGCACAGGCCAAGGACATCATCATGGCCTCTGAGGCAACATGGGCCATGGACATCAATATGGTCCCTGGCAGTAGTCCAGCCCACAAACATCAACATAGCTTCAGGTGGCAGCATAGACTACAGACATCCCCATAGCCTTCAGTGGTAACAAGGGTCATGGCCCTAAGGAGCAGTACAGGCCACTCACATCAACATGGCTCCAGTAGCAACCTGGACCATGGGGCACTAACATGGCTTCCTGCAGTAGCACAGACTACAGGAGTCCACCAGGCCTCCAAAGGTAGCAAGAGCTTTGAACATTCATATGGTCTCCAGTGGCAGCCCAGATCACCCACATCCACAGAAACCTCAGGCTTCAATATTGCCTGGGGCAGCAGAACACAGACACCAACATGGCCCCCAGGGGCAGCAGAGACCATAGAAGCCTTTTGAGGAGGTCCAATCCAGTAAATGAACCATTCTTCATCTAGGATATCCTGTCATTGCTCAGAACCAGAGTGATCTTGTGGCTGGGCATCATGTTCAGAGGCTGAGTCTGCGCTAGTTCCAGGCTTCTGCACACCACCCTGCCAGTCTTACTTAGCAACAACACACAACATCTCAGCCTTCTCTCATACCTATCACCACATCACATCTCTGGTTCTACCTCCCTTCCCACCTTTCCATGGCATATTTGTTCATTGTAGGGGCATTAGAAACTGCAGTGTGTCATACAGTAAATTTTTTACCCCAACAGCTTTACATGCAAATATTCATTGCAAGGAGTTGTTGGTCTGTTTCAAGGTTTCTGGTTTCTGAAGCACCATAAATTCTGGACCATTGCTGAGGCTCACTGCTGTGGATATTGCTCTATATAAATAAAACACTGGCCAGTGGCCAGGCAGGAAGTAGGTGGGACAAGGAGAGAGGAGAATTCTGGGAAGCGGAAGGCTGAGGCAGAGAGACACTGCCAGCAACACCATGACCAGAGACACAATGACCAGCAACATGTGAAGATGCCGGTAAGCCACCAGCCACGTGGCAAGGTATAAATTTATGGAAATGGATTAATTTAAGCTATAAGAACAGTTAGCAAGAGGCCTGCCACGGTCATATAGTTTGTAAGCAATATAAGTCTCTGTGTTTACTTGGTTGAGTCTGAGCGGCTGTGGGACTGGTGGGTGACAAAGATTTGTCCTGACTGTGGGCAAGGCAGGAAAACTCTAGCTACAGCTCACCTCACATATCCTGATGTTGCCCAGGAGTCAGGGTGATATTGTGGCTAAGCAGAGGTTCCGTGTGAGCTCTTGGCTGCCGAACACCTCCCCACCCTCGATATCTGCTGCCCCACGGCTCACCAGGCATGACTATTGAGCATGTAGGATGAAGGCAGCATCTCAAAAAAATATATGTAAAAGGGTAAGTGGTGACACACACCTATAATCCTGGCACTCTGGAGGCAGAGGCAGGTGATTCTCTCTGACTCTGAGACCAACCTGGTGTACATATCAAGTTTCAGGCCAGCCGAGGCTACATAGTGAGACCCTGTCTCAAAAATAAAGGAGAATAACTGAGGAAAACACCTGATGTTGACTTCTGACTGCCACACATACACACTCAAACACACACACACACACACACACACACAGAATACAGACATATACAAAGAAAATAAAATCACCTGGGACCACCTCACTTGGCACAGGTTTTGCTGCAATTACATTGGAGACAACTCAACAGCACCTTGAGTAAACTTACATATCACAAAGCATTTTTGCAGTGAATCTCATAGATTGTACATCTTTCCCCCTGTAGATAATAGCTTCTCTTTGCAAAAATGTCTACTCCCTTTCTTTCCAGCTTCATTTCAAGCACAATTTATATTAAAGGACTCCTGAATTATCCTTGTGCTTGGGGGTAGGAGTGGGAGGAGAATCTCACGGACGTGTTCTGAAAATTTTCTGTAGCAGAAAGGCAATACATATTCGGTATTTCAGTGCAATGAATGCCTCAGGTCCCATGGTAGGTGCTGTGGAAACGCACATGACCAAGACACAGTTCTTACTTGCAAAGTATGTGCAAGACAGACTGTCCGAGGTGATCTGGAAAAGGAATGCTCACACCTGACTACTCCTGTGAGGGAAGCTAGAAGACAGCTTTGAGGACATTAGGGGTCATAAGCCTCATCATATTGAGCGAGCGAGTGTTAGATGAGGGAAGAGTTCCAGGAAAGCACTCCTACCTTGGCACATGGCAACTGCAGACTGCATTGTTGTCATGAAAGAAGGGATAAAGCCAGAGAAGAGAAACAGGAGAGGTGGTGAAAGACAACCATGGGAACCACTGTGGCCAGCTTTCTTCTGCTATAACAAATACCCGAGATAATCAACTTACTAGGAAAAAGGATATTTTGGATCACAGTTTTAGTAGTTTGAGTTGATGCTTGATTGCCTCACATGCTTTCCTTTATAGTAAGTCAGCACCTGACAGCAGAGAATCCAGGGACATGCCACACTCCTTACCGGGGCCAAGAAAAGAGAGACAGACACAGAGGGAGGAAAGGGGAGGGGAGAAATGTAGCTTGAGTTTTCCTGCCTGGCCCACAGTCAGGACAAATCTTTGTCACCTGCCAATCCCACAGCCGCTCAGACCCAACCAAGTAAACACAGAGACTTATATTGCTTACAAACTGTATGGCCGGGGCAGGCTTCTTGCTAACTGTTCTTATAGCTTAAATTAATCCATTTCCATAAATCTATACCTTGCCACGTAGCTCGTGGCTTACCGGCATCTTCACATGCTGCTTGTCCTGGTGGCGGCTTGCAGTGACTCCTTCTGCCTTCCTGTTCTTTCTTTTCTCCTCTCTGTTAGTCCCGCCTATACTTCCTGCCTAGCCACTGGCCAATCAGTGTTTTATTTATTGACCAATCAGAGTAATTTGACATACAGACCATCTCACAGCAGAGAAAGGAGGGGGAGAAGCCAGGCAGGAAAAGAGAAGTGTCTTGAGACTTCTGATTCCTGTAGCAGGAATCTTAAAATTTCTTATTAATAAAATCAAATCCGGGGCCAGTTATTGGGGTCAGTGCTGGTAGATCAGAGAGACAGAACAAGCCACAGCTTCCTCACCTCGCCGGATCCTCAGCTGGTCTTGTTTCCTCAGACTGGAAGTCCTCTGAGTCCTCATCCAGAATGGGTCTCAGCTGAACTACTGCTCAAAAGCCTGAATGCTTAACCAGCCAAAACCTTCTAGTTTCTGGTCCTCACGCCTTATATATCTTTCTGCTTTCTACCACCACTCCCTGGGGTTAAAGGCTGGCTTTCTGAGATTAAAGGTGTGTGTCACCATGCTTGGCTGTTTCCAATGTGGCCTTGAACTCACAGAGATCCAGAGGGATTTCTATCTCTGGAATGCTAGGATTAAAGGTGTTAGTGCCACCATTTTCTAGCCTTTGTATTTAGTGGCTGTCTGTTCTCTGACCCCAGATAAATTTATTAGAGTACACAATACTTTGGGGAACACAATACCACCACAGAGTCCCTTAGGACACAATGCCCAATGACCTTCACACTTCTCTCTAGGCCTCACAAATTAAAGCTACCACTGCCTATCTCAAGCACCTAATGGGGTATCAAGCATTTAATACATAGGCCTTTGGGATCTGAATTCAGGTGCCTAGAAGCATTGAAGAGTTGTAAATGTGCATGCTAAACCAGCTGTTCTGGTGGCTTAGTGGAGAAGGATGTAAAGGAGGTGACGTAAAACTGAGGGTCAAGGGGGACCCCTGGCAAGAGACGTTGACAACAACCTCATTAAGCAGGAACATTTAGGGACTGGTTGAGGAGACAAATCCAAGGAATATTTAGAAAGCATACTAAAACTGAGTTCCTGATAGAACTTGGGAACTGTAGGGAAGGAAGAAATTAAGTATGGTCCAGGATCTCTGGATTGAGAGAGTAGATGGATGGAGGAATGGATGGATAGATGGGTGAATGGGTGGGTAGATGGGTGGATGGGTGGATGGACAGATAGTTGGGAAGACTGACTTTAGAAGAATAGGTCTATAATGAAAGGACAAGAAGTTGAATTTTAAATATCTAGAGTTTTAAGGGACAGTTCAGTGTAGTCAGAAGGTTTCTCTGGTCTTGCCTGGCCCCAAGGTCCCACAGCCACTTATAAAATAATCATTCGGAGGCTTAATATTAATTATAAATTATATGGCCTATGGCTCAGGCTTCTTACTAGCTAGCTCTTATAACTTAAATTAACCCATTTCTATTAATCTATATTTTGCCACATGTTCCATGGCATTACCTGTGTGCCATACATGCTGTCCCTGGACAGCAGAATGGTGTCTCCTCCGCCTCTGCCTTTCCTCTTCCTGTCTATCTGCTTGTATTTCCTGCCTACCTCTAAGCTGCCTTGCCATAGGGCAATACAGCTTTATTTATTAACCAATCAGAACAACACATATTCACAGCATACAGAAAGACATCTCACAGCAGTTCAGTGCAAATAAGTCTAAATTTCTGAAGAGAGCTCTAAGCTAAACACAGATGGGGTGAGTCATGTATTATGCATTATATAGGCATAGAGTTAGTTGGGTTTGTTTTCAATGTCTCTCATTCAATGATATATTCAGCCCCTAGAAGAGTATACACCATCAATGTCTGATAAGTAGAATAATTAAACTCTTGGGAGTGAAATAAATTGTCCAGAGAGACATGCAGAATGAGAAAGAAAATATACAGCCACATAGAAGCAGACAGCTTGGGGGACTGGGGAGAAAGGTTAGTTAGTAAAGTGCTTGCCACACAAGTGTGAGTACCTGGGTTTGAGACCCAGAACCCATGTACAAGATTTAAAGAGCCTCGAGTGGTGGCTCATGCTTATAATCCTGGAGCTGGGAGGCAGAGACAGGCAGGCATATCCCCGGGGCTCACTAGCCAGACAGCCTAGCTTGTTCAGGAGCTCCAGGCCAGTGAAGAGAGTGAGAGACCCTACTTTTAAAAAAGTGGACACTGTACTGCCTCCATGCTCTTCTCCTGTTGTATAATTCATTCCTCCCTTAATTTTGTAAAACTGGATGGAATCTGAAGCCTTGTCTCCATGGCATGGGTGGGTTGTGCCTCCTTCTATGGTCTTCACAGCCACTTGTCAAAATTAGTCAAAAGATCAGACTTCTGCCTGCATCACAAGAGACTAAAATTTGCTTTCCCCACTCCTATCACTCTGGAGATAACTGTGTGAATATAAATGTTGGTATTATACTATGTAACCAATATAACCAGGAGCAATGTTTTATAATTTGATTAAACTAGAAATACAGGTGCTTGTTACTGACAATAGCTGTGGTGATACTTAACAAGTTATCTGTTTCTTTAGTGTATGTGCACCTCTCTCTCTTTCTCTGGGTGAGTGTGTGTGTGTGTGTGTGTGTGTGTGTGTGTGTGTGTTGGGGGTGCATGTTGCTGTGGAATGTATGTGTGTATTTCAATTTTCTATTCACTTGATCTTCCCATAACTTGGAATAAACAATGCCAGCATTCATACTTATAGGTCAGGGACCATCTCCCTAACACTTCTTTTTTCCTTGATTTCCATGATGACACCATCTTCAAGTCCTATCACTCTGAAATCTCACTTGTCTCTGGCATCTAGTCCTTCTTTTTCTGTCATCCCACATTAATCCAAGGAAGTTCCATCTCTCCCAAGACTTCTGAAGAGTCTTTTAATTATCTTCCCCATCCCTTATCCTCCCCAACCCTCCAGATCACAAATGCCAGATACCAGCCTTTAGGGCAAAGATTTATTTTATGTGTATAAGTGTGTTTGCCTGTGTGTATGTTATATCTGTTATATATGTATGCAGTGCCCTCAGAGGCAGGAAGAGAGTTCCCTGGAACATGCCTCTCCACTTTCAGGGGACCCGATATTCTCTTCTGGCTTCTTTGGGCATTGCACGCATTTGGTACACATACATGCAGGTAAACACTAATACACATAGAAATAAATAAGTATTTCACATAATGTACACCCGATCTCATTTCCTTCCTATATTAAACACTTCATTGGCTTTCTGTGGCAGACAGGACAAGGACAATACTTTTTGTGGGGGGGCGGGGGTTGGTGTTTTTGAGACAGGGTTACTCTGTGTAATAGTCTTGGTTGTCCTGGAACTTAATTTGCAGACAGGCTGGCCTCAAACTCACAAAAATCTACCTGCCACTGCTTTCCCAGTGCTGTGATTATAGGGGTGTGCCACCACTGCCTGGCTAGGACAGGACTCTTTTAATGGTTCATGCTTGTTTACTGCTCTAGTTGGCGCCATGAACCTGGGAGAGCAAGGCCTAAATATGAGGCAGACTTAAGTCTATTACAATAGCCAACTTTTCAGAGCATAGGAAGAATCACCTGAATAAAGTATACACAATCACAAGGACAAACTGCACATGGCTAAAACATGTTTTTCATAAAGGCATATGTAGCATGAATCTTAAAAAGTTCTTATTAATAAAATCAAACCTGGGGTGAACTGGAAGATCAGAGAGACAGAACAAGCCACAGCTAACCTCACCTGGCCAACTTCTCAGCTGGTCTTGTTTCCTCAGACTAAAAGCCTTTCTGTCCTCATATCCGAATGGCTCTCAGCTGAACTGTGCTGCTCGAAAGCCTGAAAGCTTAACCAGCCAAATGCTTCTAGTTTCTGGTCCTCACGCCTTATATACCTTTCTGCTTTCTACCACCACTCCCTGGGATTAAAGTCTTGCTTTCTGAGATTAAAGGCGTGAGTCACCATGCTTGGCTGTATCTTTGAACACATGGATTTCTGTGCTAGGATTAAAGGCGTGTGCTACCACTGCCTATCCTCTGTGTTTAATATTGTGGCTGTTCTGTCTCTGACCCCAGATAAGTTTATTAGGGTGCACAATATTTTGGGGAACACAATACCACCACAGGCATATAAGTAACAACAGTTGAAGTAAACTCACTTATATCCCTACACCTGGGAGAAGCATGAAAACACATTCCAAGAACAATTCTGTGTTTTGGAGAAACTGAGGTCACAAGACTCCTGCTTGTTTTCTTGGAATTTTCTCACAGGCACTCAGAATCTCCTTGCACAACTCCATTCTTAGACTGCATTCCAAAATATACTCTTTCCCAATATGGCCTCCGAATCTCTCTCTAGAGCAGCTAGAGTCTAACCTCATCTAACGCAGTGTTCTCCACCCTCTCTGTGCCTGGCCTTTTTTCAGGTCCTCACACATGCTGTCTGTCTCCTTCCCCACCCTTGGTCTTTGTACTTACTTCTCTCCAGCTCAAACATTTTCCTCACTGGACCCCAAATCCAAGCCAAACCTTCTAGATGACAGATGAAGCTGGAGACAGATGTATGAGCCTTTGCCTGCATGTATGTACATACATGACATGCATTTAGTGCCCAAAGAAGCCAGAAGACGGTTTATCATACAACTCTACTTATCCTTCTCAGATCAGCACCTATTCCTCAGCCCAGGGTGGACACTGCTGCCCATCAGAGCATCCAAAATCATTCATAACCATGTACTTCATGGTACAATTAAACACTCATTTGTGTCATTGGACAAATAATAGCTGTCTACTTCCCACTAGATGACACACCCTATAGCTGATTTGTTTGTTATTTTATTATCTGTATATATGAGGTATATATGTGTGGTGCATGTGTGAACGCATGTGCGTGTGTACATGCATGTGCATGTGTGTGTGTTATATGCAACTGTCTGAAGCATAAATGTAATTAATCTTATTAATAAAAACCAGGAGTCAGATATTGGGGTAATTAATAACCTGAAAGATCAGAGAAGCAGGGCAGAAACTACCAGTGACTTCTTACCTCTCAGGATCCTCAGACTGAAAAGGCCAAGATTCTGTCTCCACCCCACCTTATGACTTCCTGTCTCCACCTCCCTAGTGCTGGGATTAAAGGTGTGTGCCTCCACTGCCTGGCCTCTATGGTTAACTAGTGGCTAGCACGCCCTCTGATCTTCAGGCAAACTTTGTCAGAACACAAACAAAATATCACACATCTGTCTTAGAGTTTCTATTGCTGTGAAGAGACACCATGACCATGGCAACTCTTATAAAGGAAAACATTAATTGGGGCTGGCTTACAGTTCAGAGGTTTATTCCATTATCATCATGGCAGAATATTGTAGCATGCAGGCAGACATGGTGCTGGAGAAGGAACTGAGAATTCTACATCTTGAGCTGAAGGCAACAAGAAGTGAACTGAGGCACTAGACATAGCTTGAACAAAGGAAACCTCAAAGCCCACCTCCACAGTGACACATTTCCTTCAACAAGGCCATATCTACTCCAACAAAACCCTATGGGCTTATGGGGGCCAATTACATTCAAACTACCATAGCATCTTTCATCCAACCTAGAGTTAGGCTGGTGGCCATCAAACACAGTGATCCCCTGTCTCATACAGTACCAGGGTCCCAGGTCTGCACGGCCACACCTGGCTTTTTATGGAGATGCTGGCACTCTGAACTCAGGTCCCTAATGTCGTACAGCAAGATCTCTCACATATTGAGTTGCTTTCCCAGCAACCACATAGCTTGTTTATTTATTTACTTTGTTTTTTAGATTTATTTATCTTATCATTTATGTGTATGAGTGTTTTGCCTGCATGTATGTATGTGTCCAGTGCCCATGGAAGTTAGAGGAGGGCATCAGATCCCCTTGAACTGAAATTTCAGACTTTTGAGCTGCCATGTGTCTGCTGGGAATAGAACTCTGACTTTCTGCAAAATCTCCTGAACAGTTAGCCTTTGGCTCCACTATGCTGATTAAGAAAAAAGCCCATGTTTGATTTGGTTGCTTGACTTACAGTAAAAGTCCTCTGGGGTTTCAGGAATGGCATCTTATAAGCATGCACATCCAAGTCCAGTATCCATTGTGCAAATCCTCTCCTTACTGTCAAGGAGATTGTTTTACACAGGCTGCCCTGAAGAAGGATTTGAACGGAAGTTGTTGGGATGGCCAAGTAGTTGATACAGAAATCATCTTTGTGCATAACTGGGCTGCTCTAGATTCAGGAACCAAACACAAAGCAGGAGCCAGAGTGACTGTAAGTGTGAGGCAGGAGGGTTGGAGGGTGTGTTCAATCCTTCCTGGAGGGGGTGTTCAGAATCCTTCCAGTCCTAGGTCCTCCAGCATAGTGGTTCTCAACCTTCCTGAAGCTGCCACCCTCTAATATAGTTCCTCATGTTGTGGTGACCTCCAACCATTACATTATTTTGTTACTACTTCATAACTGTAATTCTGCCACTGTTATGAATCATAATGTAAATATCTGACATGTAGGCTTTCTGATATGCAACTCCAAGGGGTCGCAACACACGGGTTGAGAACCACTGTTCCAGTTTGTTGTGTGAGGGCCAGAAAAGAAGAAGAAAAAACCCTGGGGAAAAGAAATATAGATGCTAGCAGCTGGAAACTGGGCCTGTGTGCTGAGAGTGGGTAGGAGGAAAAGCCCTGCCACCCACACTCACATCTACTACCCCCGACATGAGATATTAAAAAATAATCCCTCCTTACTGAGTTCTGGTTGAGTATAACACTTCTCTGTTTATTATTCCCTTTACCAGGTTATAACAAACCTCTGAGAAAGCTATTATTTTTAGGATTGTACAACAAATATGTGAGGGTGGTAAATTTTTCCAGGTCATGTACTAGTAATACAGAACAAGATCCATCTGTCTCTCAAGCATCCCTCTGGACCTTGACCCCATACTGGAAGAGCTCTCTCTCCTTCTCAACAAATATACAGACCACCCATCCCACGCACAGTGGCCCTAATGGAAGACCAGCATGTCTGTCCTTTCTGGCTCCTGGGCACTGCACTTCTTGCCTTTACCATTTTTGGGGGGTTGGCATTGAGAGCTGTGCCAATTATTCAATAGTCAGTTGGTCAAATACAGGACAACTTTGTGCTTCATAGCGGAGCTCTGAGTGCCTTTGACTGAACTTTCAAATGAACAGTGTATGTGGCCAGGGTTCAGTGAAAAAGGAGGTTTAATGAATTTCTGCTGAGTCTGACTAAGAAGGGCTGAACCACCCAGTCTTGAATACAATTAGAAGAGGGTCCCTCAGTGCTTTGGGCCACAAAGTGTCTGCTATCTGAAGTCAGGAAGCAATTTCGTGAAATAGCTGAGTATTGTACAATGAAGCTCAGCATAAGATTTTCTAGGCCCTCCTGCATAGTTCCTATGAATCAGTGAAGGCATTGTGTCAGACTCTTGAGATTATTTGCATAGAAAAAACACTACCTTAAATAACTTCCGTGTACTAGGCTGGTGATAAAGGGCTTTGTTTTATGGAACCACTAAATATACTGGTGGAATTCAGACCAAGTGCCCATCTTGAAACCGAAGACAGTCCCAGTAATCTGTATTTATACACAAATCTGTCACAGACTTTTCTTTAGTTTGTTGTTTGTCTGTTTGTTTGTTTGGTTGGTTGGTTGGTTGGTTGGTTGTTTGGTTGATTGGTTGGTTGGTTGATTGGTTGGTTGTTTGGTTGTTTGGTTGGTTGGTTGGTTGGTTGGTTGGTTGATTGGTTGTTTGGTTATTTGTTTGTTTGGTTGGTTGGTTGTTTGTTTGTTTGTTTGTTTGGTTGGTTGGTTGGTTGGTTGATTGGTTGGTTGTTTGATTGTTTGGTTATTTGTTTGTTTGGTTGGTTGTTTGGTTGGTTGTTTGGTTGGTTTCAGTTTTTATGGGGTGAGGTATAACGAGTAAGCTCAATGTTTCCCATAATAATTTCTCCCATCTCAACATCACTGAAACTTTCAATATGTGGAGGACAGTTGTTGCCTGTTGCTTCGACTAGAATGTCATCATATTTCTCAAAGTTAATCCCAGTATTGCCTCCAGAAAAGAGTTCCTGTTCCAAGCGTTCACTTGGCGAGAGTGGTTTTGACCAGTCATCTTCATCGGATTTGTCACACCAGCGACTGTTTCCACCTCTTTCAAATTTCCCAAAGCCACTTCTGTCTCCACGGCTGCCCATGCCGTCATAGTCTCCCCGTCCACGATCATCAAACCTTCCCCATGATCCACTTCCACGGTCACCAAAGAAACTAGACTTCCCTCTTGAATCACCCCGGGATCCAAAACTGCTGTATGCATCCTTATCTTTACTAGAACTCCACCCTGAACTGTCTTTGTCGTAGAATCCTTTAGTAGCTTCTCTGTTCCTTAAATGAGGAGGAATATAGCGCCCTTTGCTTGCTGTACTTCCTCCAGTCTGATTATCTGAGGAGTTCAGGTCTAGGCCAGCAAACTGCTGGTCCAGCCCGAGCGCATTTTCCACTGCCACATGACTCATCCCTGAAGAGTACCGAGAACTCGGAGTCTTCCGCTGCTGAGCAAATGCTGCCTTTACCGCAAAGGCCCTCTCACGGGAGAACTGCGGCTTGTTCTGTCTCTCTGATCTACCAGCATGGACCCTAATAACTCGCCTCAGGTTTGATTTTATTAATAAGAACTTTTAAGATTCATGCTACAGTGAGGTGTGAAGACCAACAGACAACTAGGTAGAGTTATTGCTTTCCTTCAAGATTACACTCCATAATTAGAGAGAAACCAAGGCAGAAACTTCAAACAGCTAGTCACATCACATCCGCAGTAGAGAGCAGAAAGCAATGGATGTATGCATATTCACTTGCTTATTTGCTTTGTTCAGCTCAATTTCTCCACTCTTAAACAGTTCAGGGTCCTGCCTAGCGAAGGGTGATACCCACTGTGGGCTGGTGCTTCTCACATCAATTAACTTAAATTAAGACAATCCCCTACACACATACTCACAGGTTAATCCAATGTAGACTCTCCCTCGTGGAGGCTTTCTTCCCAGGTAATTCTAGGTTGTGTCAAATTGTCTGTTAAAGCTACCCTCACACTGTGTGTCTAATTCAATAGCTCACTTTTTCAGGTTGAGAACTAGGTGTGGATGCAAAAACCATTCTAGCCTGTGAGATGTAAGCAGAAATCTACAGAGGCTGCGGTTTTCATCCTGGATCACCCATCAACAGGTTTAGGACATGATAAATTGAAATCCTTAACTTTGGCCACTACTGTCATGGTTCTGCCAATGTGTCCAAAATCTACCTCTTGCGGGTCATGTCAACAAAGGAAGGGGTTCAAAAGTCTAATGACAAACTGCTCAATTTACAATGGACTGGGCATGTAATGAAGGCATGGGACTGCATATATCCTTGCATGTGGTGGACAGCTGGATATGGATTTTGAAGCTCATGGCAGAGAGAATAGAGAACAAACACATTTCTCTTATTTTAAGATATTTACTATGTGGCACTTTGTCATGTTAGCCCTGGAAAAAGCACATAGAAATCAACTTAAAAACTGCTTCCATCAGATTGGCTTTTGAGCATGTTTGTGGGACATTTTCTTGATTGCTAATTGATATAGCAGGGCCCAGCCCACTGTGGGTGATGACATCACTAGGCAGGTGGGCCTTGGTAGCCTAGGAAATCAGGCTGAGCATTAGCTAGTGAGAGGCCAGTAAGCAGCATTTCTCCATGGCTTCTGCGCAAAGTTCTTGCTAAGGTTCCTGCCTGAACATTTCTCAGTGATGGACTATGACCTGCAGGAGTAAGCAAAAGTAAACCCTTTCTTTCCCAAGTTGCTTTTTGCGAAGATAGTCTATCAAGGCAAAAAGTGGCTGACATAGCAGATGAGCACTCTACCAACTGAGCGACATCCCCATCACCATATGTTATTTCTTTTTTTTTTTTTTTTTTTGAGACAGGGTTTCTCTGTGTAGCTTTGTGCCTTTCCTGGAACTCGCTTTGGAGACCAGGCTGGCCTCAAACTCACAGAGATCCGCCTGCCTCTGCCTCCCGAGTGCTGGGATTAAAGGCGTGTGCCACCACCACCCGGTGCCATATGTTATTTCTATATGACATTTGATTCTTTGAATATTATTTTAGTGAGTATAACTTTGTGTTGTTGAAAATTGGTTTAGAGGCTGGGCAGTAATTGTGCATGCCTTTAATCCCAGCACTTGGGAGGCAGAGACAGGTACATCTCTGTGAATTCAAGGTCAGCCTGGTCTACAGAGTTCCAAGACAGCCAGAGCTGTTACACGGAAAAACCCTGTCTCAAAAAATAAAAATAAAAGAGAGAGAGAGAGAGAGAGAGAGAGAGAGAGAGAGAGAGAAGGAAATTAACTTAGATTTTTTAAATTTAGATTTATTTATATTATTTTAAATTATGTATATATGTGTGTCTATCTTCCTGTAGGTTTGTGCTCAGGTCAGAGGTGTCAGATCCCCTGTAGCTGGAGTTACAGGTGGTTGTGAGCTGACTGATGGTAGGTCTGGAAACCAAATATGAGTTCCCTGGAAGAGCAGTATGTGCTCTTGACCACGGAGCATGGTTTTAAATTTTTATTGTTCATCATGCAGAGTTTTAAATCATGGTAACCTGAGGAACCTAAAGAGAGCATCATTTCAAAATATTGAAAAGACCATTACCAAAGTCATGCTCGAGACTATGTATAGGCATTGTAAGTATCAAAGTTGACATTTTTTAAAAAATGAAAGAACTCAAAATGATTTTCTTTGGAAGCTTTATAGGAAAGTTTCACTTTTAGTATGTTTTTTAATATCTTTAAAAAAAGTAGGGTCTTTTATTATGTAGTTCTGGCTGTTCTGGAACTTCCTATGTAGACCAGGCTGGCCTTGAGCCCCCAGACATCTAACTGCACCTAGCTTATCACACCCAGCTCTTTTTAATGCTTTTAAAGGTAATTTCACAATATTAAAAATGTAAGTTTTATACTCGTTCCCCCCAAACATAGTTGCCTTCACATCTGCTCAAGTAACTGCAGTGTGCCATAACAGTATTATTGTTCCATGGGTGCTATAACTTAAAAAATTAGACAGGAGATGATCCAGTGGCTAAGAACATGAGCTACTCTTGCAGAGAAACTGGGTTCAATTCCCACCACCCAGATGGTGGATCATGACACCTCTAGTTCCAGGTGAGCCAACACTCTCTTCTGGCCTCTGCAGGCACCAAGCATAGACATTCAGGGAAAACATCTCTACGCATAAAATAAAATAGTTTTTTAAAAATGTCTTAGTTACTTTTCTATTGCCATGATAAGACACCATGACCAAGGCATGTTACAAAAGAAGGCATTTAATTTGGATTTACGGTTTCAGGGGGTTAGAATCCTTGGTGGCTGAGCAAGGGCATGGTAGCAGGAACAGCTGAGAGTTCACATCTTGATTTGAAAGTAAGAGGCAGAGAGAGAGAGAGAGAGAGAGAGAGAGAGAGAGAGAGAGAGACAGAGACTCCTTGGGAATGGCATGAATCTTTTGAAACCTGAAAGCTTGACCCCAGTGACACACCTCTTCCAAAAATGCCACACCTCCTAATCCAAAGAGTTCTATCAACTGGGACCAAGTATTCAAACATATGTACCTATGGAGACCATTCTCACTCAAACCAATACAAACAAACAAACAAAAACATAATTTTTTTTTAAAGCCAGACAGCTCTAGGAACATTGAAAGAGAAAATATCAAGATATAAGGAGTGAGCCAGGAAGACTTATGGAGGTGGAGCAGGGGGGTTAGGTCTGTGTGATGGGAGGAGCTACGGAAATACTTGGCTGTGCAGTGAGGGTGAATTGCTTAGTGATTTCAAATCAGGAATCTTAAACAGAAGTGTTCACCTGTGCGAGCAAATAAAGAACAGCAATTTGCAAGCTACCTCTCCTTTGCATTCTCAAGCTCAATGGTTATATGTAACCGAGTAGTGCTAAAATAATCTCTCTGTCATAGTCTCTCCATAGCTAAATAAATTCATCAGTGTGAAAAAAGACATTAAGGACATGACTTTATGGATTTTTTTTTACTATGGCTCATATTTATAACACCAAGCACTGTGGTCAATAATAACATCACCTGGCTCACATGAAGCCAACTGATGTGTCATCAGATGACTCCACTAATGGGCTGACTACTCACTGCACACTCCTGGCTCCCCACTCTGGATATATAAGCATTATTGCTGTTGCTTTGGGCTGTTGTGGTTGCAATCCCCTGGAATGCATTAGCTTTCTGGCCTCTACCAAAGGCTGATACAGGGAAGGCATGATGGTACCACAGAGCTTGAGCCAGCTAGGGTCCACAGATAGGGTTTGGGTCCCCGAGACAGGAGACCCCTGACTTTCTCCCCTGGTCCTGAGGAATGCCCTTCCTCTGCCCCTTTGATTTGGTCAACAATCCCCCATTCCTCCTCCTTAGTGTGTCTCTCACTCCATGACAATACAGGAGACAGGGCTTGGGTACACTGTCTCTGCTCTTGGGGCACCATCTGTACTCCTCAGCTTCTGCACTCCTCTTATTATGCTATGGTGTTCACACCTAACTAGATCTTGCTTTGATCTAGGGAGGAGGAGGGAGAAGAAAGATAGGAAGCGAAGAAAGTGGGGAGGATGACTTTAAAGAAACAAAATTTTTATTATGAAATAGATCAACAAAAATATTATAACCAATTTATGCTTTTATTTATTATTTATTTCTTTATTTATTGGGTTTTGTTTAACTGATTGATTGATATGGTCTTGCTGTGTTGCTCAGGCTGGACTAGAACTTGCTTTATAGCTCAGGCAGGCTGTTCTGCCCTTCTGGGATTCCAGGTATGCACCACCTGCCCAGCTCACATTTTAAAACAAACTGCTTTTGAGGTCAGGAGTGATGAGACATGTCTGCAGTCCCAGTGCTCAGGACACTGAGACAGGAAGATTGGAATAAGACTGAAGCCAACCTGGGCTGTGGCAGCAAGTTCTAAGCCAGTCTGGGCTCTAGAGTGAGAGTCCATATCAAAACACCAAACAGATATGGCTAAGTAAATAAATTGAGTTGCTTTTGACATTATTCAAAGCACTTCCAGGGTTAACAGCTTTCCCCAATGAGTTTTGTTTTCTCTGCTCTTCTTTGTAACTCATATGCAATGGAATTTATACATGCCTTCATTGGAGATATGATGGCCAATCTTGGTCAACTGCATCTGGAATCAGCTAAAGTCCAAACAGCTGGGCACTTCTATTAGGGCTTTTCTTAACTAGATTATTTTAAGCAGAAAGATCCACCCTGAATCTGGACCACACCTTCTGGTGGCAGCCCATAAGGACATGGAAGAAGGAATCTTGCTTTTTACCTGTTTACCCTCGCTCTTGTTGGCAAGTTCATCTATCTTGTTACTGTGGCCAATATTTAATCCAGAATCTTCAGGATACCAAGGTAAACTGAAGACCAGCAGCTCTCTAGGAACCCTCCAGAACTGCAGTGTCAGATTGGGACTGCTGATACATCCAGTCTTGTGGACTGAACAACTACCAGGTTCTCATCTTTTCTGATGTGAGACAGCCATGGTTGGACTACACAGAGTACACCTTGAAAACCCATCTATAAATCTCACATATGAATATATATATCCATGTTCTACTCATTTTATCCACTCTCCTCCTTCAGGGAGACTTGCTCCTGACCCAGACTTTTCACTTGTGATCATGTTCCCGAGGTTCGTCCTCTGCTTTCAAAAGGAGCTTGTTTTTTTCCTCTGAAGCTTACTTCTTTTCAGCTTTTGGTAGAATTCCATCATGTGTCCCCATCGTTTATTTTTTACCTAGATGGACATTCAGATTCTGTCGTGTTTGTCCTGTTACAGTTGTTTTTACAGTCTTACTCCTATTGTAGAGGCCAAGATTCTCAATTTTGATAATCTGCTGAGTAAGAAAAAATGGTATTTCTTACAGTTTTTAAGAAAGATAATCTTTACATTCCCTCAAATTCCCAGCCCCTAACAGAGGACTGTGCACACAGCAGAAGCTTACCAATCATATTTGAAGACAAAGGACATTTGGTTATTTATGAATATGTTTGTCATATTGTCTCCTACTATAGGTCTGTTGCTCACTCATCAAATAAAAGATTGGTGTGCCTGTGAGCCAGCTCAGCAGGTAAGGTGCTTGCTGCCAAGCCTGACGACCAGAGTTAGAGGTCAGAGTTCCACATGGTAGGAAATAACTGACTCCAGCTTATTGTACTTTTCTCTCTCATGTATACACCCTGACACACACTAAACAAATAGATAAGTAGTTTTGAAACCTAACAGTCTTTAGGAGCATTTTACCTTCATATTGTTGTTTTATAATGAAAAAACTTTAAACATACACTAAAGGTATAATAATTTTACCATAAACAACTATGTATGCCCACACCTAGTTCCTACCATGAGCATTTCTCTATATAATCACTTTAGAGAAATTATTTTTTTAAATACTTATGCCCACATATGGGATGGGGACGGTGATAGTGAATAATTGTTTTTTGTCTTTGGTTATTTATTTATTTATTTATTTTTGGGTTAACATCTCAGGTGAGTTTGATGAGCAACCAGCTTTGGAAACCACTTGGTAATCAAAGAATTTACTGAAATCAATAAAAAACATAGATTCATTATGAGACTAGCATTGTTCATCTTTTGGGGTTTAAAAAAAGTTGCGCTGGATGCCTAAAGGCATTTTTTTTAGATAACCAGCATTCCTAGGGAATGTGTTAGCTTTTTGAAAGTGTGGATGGTTTTCTCAGAGGTGGTGGTACAGGTCTTCAGCATCGGACACCAAGAAGAGCTCCCCAGTAGTCTGCCGCAACTCTTCCCTCCAAATGACCTTGTTCTTCAGACCCAGTTCTAGGTTCTCAATGGGCTGAATTCTTTCTTTTCATTAATTCAGAATGTGCTTTAAAAAAAAAAAAAGATTTATTTATTTATTATGTATACAGCATGTATGACCAGAAGAGGGCAATAAATAGACCTTATTACGGATGGTTGTGAGCCACCATGTGGTTGCTGGGAATTGAACTCCGGACCTCTGGAAGAGCAGTCAGTGCTCTTAACCTCTAAGCCATCTCTCCAGCCCCAGAGTATGCTTTTAAAGATGGGTAAAAGGATGAAAAAAGAAAGGCGAAGTGGGTACCTTTCGGCGGGCCCTGCCAAGGATGTCACTAAGCAAACACTCCACACACAACAGTTAGTGCAAGAGGTTTACTCAGGGAGGGGGGCAGTGAAAGAATGAAAGGCCATGCAGGGGACATGCGGACAGGAGAGAGCCAAGCAGGGAGACAGGGAACAAGTGGAAGAAAAGAGGCAAGAGAGGAAAGAAGAAGCAGAGAGTGAACTGTGCCTGGCGGGCACTTTTAAGGGGTGCAGAGCTGTGCCCAGCAGGCATTTTTAAGGGGTGCACATGTAGCACAGCTGATGGTGGGAAGGCACCTGGCGACAGGTGATGATGCAACTGCTTTGGCAGCAGAGGTGGGCTGCTGCAGCAGGAGGAACTAACAATGGGGACTTTGGAAAGGTCAAGTCAAAGTGAAGTCATTAGTGTGGTCCTGATCTGGTGTCCTTTTAAGAAGAGCATACAGAGAGAGAGAGAGAGAGAGAGAGAGAGAGAGAGAGAGAGAGAGAGAGAGAGAGAGAGAGAGAGAGAGAGATGGGGGGGAGCACCTCTAGAGGACAAAGACAAGTCACCATGCTCAGCCCTTCTTGTTCTTTTTGAGACAGGCTCTTACACATTTTGGGCTTTCCTTGAGCTCTATGTATTAGAGGATGAACTTCAACTATGGCTGATCTCTTGCCTCTGGCCTCCTGCTGGGATGACAGAGCCAGGCTTTGTGCACACTAGGCAAGCACCTATCCTCAACTAAGCCACATCCCCAGCCCCATGGGCTTCTTCGTGCTGTGGAATTACCATGGGATTCTTTTGCACACTGCAAACACTCTGTGGGCCTTTCTCTTCTCCGCAGTGCGGCCCCACGGAGCCTTTGGTTTAGGACACCCCAGGATTTGCTCAGCTCCCTCCTTTCCAAGCTGTTTGCTTTGGTTTTTCTATTCACACCACACCATTGCCTTGTCAGTTGGCAATCTTGTTTTCCTTCTTTTTGTTCTTGTTGTTTAAACAATTCCCTTGACTCTTTCAAGGCATCTTCTGGTAATTCAGTTATTCATTTCCTCTGAATCAGTGTTTTAATAAACACCTTCACCCTTAAACATTTCTTACCTACCACTCTAGTCCTCGGAGTCTTCCCTCTATTATTTGGCAGGATTTGGCTTCGCTGCATGTGATTACCTTTTTACAGGGAAGAGGCCAGTATGGGGGTCATGGGCAGTCACTGTAGAGTTGGAATCCCTGCATCGAGCAGGAGTGCTTTCAGGAAAGCTTGAGAACCTGCCTGATGCCAGATTCAATGGATGGCCACACCCAAATGTGGTCAATATGGTACAGCCACCACCTCTGTGTGGAGAGCCTCCTAGCTGTGGGCCAGTGTCTCTTTAGGAACCTGCTATTCACTTGAAAGCTTTCCAGGTGTTAGAGCTCCTTACAGGGAGAAAGGAATGGACGAGCTTAGGCCAAAGGAGTGTACAGGGCAGCAACATCTCGAGTAGCCAAAATATTCAATACAGGCAGAGGTGGGACAATCTTGCTAAGCCACAGACTTGATCGTACCTCTGTGTGGTCTGTTTCCAGACCTGCTTCAAAAGTCTTTCTTCTCTGATGCCTTCAGTCTCCATCTGGCCTTGCCCTGAAATCTCCACTTTGGGAATTACTCATCTGGGTATGTCCTAAAAAACCAAGTTAACCTGTACTATCTAGTAGCTCATCAGCCATTAACACCTCCATGCCAATTGCTTATCAGTCCAGACAAGCCAGAGTTAAGCTGTGTTGTCTGGTAGCTTTGTCTGTCATTAACACCCCCATGCCAAATGGGTTGTCAGACTGTGTGGCTCTGAAGCTGGTTTTTTTGGAAGGGATAGAGCATAAGCAATGTTAGAAAACTGAAGTAGCCGTTTGATAAGAAATGTCCCTTTGCTGGAGTCTCCAAAATGCCAAAAAGTAACACATGAGGGAATTGTGTTAAGAGCCAATTAGAATGCTCTTCAACAAGAAGGTTAAGTACTTTGAACATCCAGTGGGTAGAGGAGAGGTACAGAGGAAATTTTGCAAAGATTGATTCCAAAGGAAAGACAAGGGCAGGTTGCTCTAGGAGAGGGTGTTTGTGTTTTTTCCCTAGTTTTTATCACTTCCAGCACCAAAGGCTTGCTTCTTCCTGTCTCACTATGTTGTCCTTGCCCAATTTCAAGTATTTGTTCTGAAAACAGTTTTCCAATTTTAAGGTCAGGAACTAAAATATGAACACAGGTATTTCAGTTATATAGGTGATGGCTTTGTTTTCACTAAGGCCAAATGCTATGTGACTGTGTCTCCCCTTCCGTACTCCCAACAGAGATGATTTGCTGGAAAGTCAGGGAGTGTCCCTCATTGACTAGGCCTCTTCCAAGCACTATGAATTCTGTATTTGCAAATTGAGTGCCAAAGAAACATCCAGCACCACACAAACTGCTAACATCTAAGGCTCTCCAAATGAGTGTTCATTCTTATCAGCCTTGATCAAATTCAAAAGGAGCAAGTAGCCACATGTGCTACAAACGAGGTCTTTCTTTTAACTAGAAAATGCCAGCTTCATAAGGTCTCTGGGAAATCTCCCACTTAACAGCTTTTACTAGAGGGCATCTAACACCCCTTGCATAGCTCTTTCTTTTCTCACCTCCCTTCTCTTTCATATTCTAGATCACTCTATTTGGAAATACAGTCATTTTCCCAGCAGTCCACCCATCCTTATAGATGAAGAGGGGGTTCTTAGATATGATGTTAAGGGAGATGCTGGGGTGGTATTTTTGCTGTCTTGTGGTGAAAAGGTTCCTTCCCCTCTCCCCCCCTTTCTTTTTTCTTCCCCTCTCCCTCTGTTTCTTCCTCTCACCTTTTCTTACCCTTTCCATTCCCCTTTTCTTTCTTCTCTCCCTCTCTCTCATCCTTCCTTCCTCTACCCCTTCCTTTTCTTCTCTTCCTCCCTTCTTTTCCTTCCTCCTTCCCTCTCTCCCCTCCCTCCCTTTCCTTTCTCTTCTTTTTCTTCTTCTGTCTCTTCGTTTCCTTCCCTCCCTTCCTCACTTTCTTTCATTCTTTCTTTTCTTCAGTTATGACTCAGAATCCAGCGTTTGGCTAACCCTCATTTTACTTCATTTTGGCTAAAGTCAGTTGGCATGAAACCTATTCCTAGACCAGCCTAATTCACGTTTGTCCAGCATTCTGATGCTTAATTACTTAAAGCTCTTCAAGTGCAACCATTCTGGCAACTCAAATGACCCTATTACAGAACATCATCTCACGGGGAGGGATAAATGGTAACTCCCGGGATTATTATTATTTAATAACTCGTGGGCTTGGGCATGTCCCCACACACACCTAATCACAGTCAGCTAGAATGAAGAGCCCACAGGCCAACTTTGGGGCCTGGGGTGTGGCTTGGAGGTGGAGGTTTGCCTACCTAGCATGCACAAGGTTGGTCAGGCGGCTCTGCTGGAAGACCAGCCAGTGAATTCTTGATAGCCTTCACCTTGACCGCCGCGCCCCCCCCCCCACGCCTTCGAATCTAGAATTCATCTTTATAATGTAGTCCATTTAAAACATCATCTCCCAGCTGTATATGAAATAGGGTGTATCCAGTAGTTTAACAGATACATGCTACTCTTTCCTGAGCAGGCCCTTGAAATCCAAGGGGAGAGGCCCTGCAGGACCCACCAGTGCCTCCACCCCAAACCAACCACCCGAGGTTACCTGGTACGGGAATGCAGCGTGGGTGGGATCATTTGGGTGGTATCCCCCAAAAACCACAGTAATTGGAGGGGAAAGGAAGCAAATATCAATTAGGATCCCTCAGCCCTTTCCCAGCTTGGATTCCAAGGAGCCCCACCTTGGTGTCTTCAGAAGTAGTGGCTTCCCAGGTCAACCAACAAAAAACAAAACAATCAAGCCCCCCACCCCCACCCCAACCCAGCACCCACATTGGTCTCCTTTCCCAGGAAACTTCTGTGATATGCCCACGACCCTGCTGTGTGCCTGGGGGTTGTCAACTGGAACGCTGACAGCTTCTCGGCGCTTTGTGGGAAAGTGAACAGGGCCGGGGCAAGGTGCTGTCTTTTGGAAGCACCCCCACCCACCCACCCACACACACTTTGCAGGCTGCTGGGATGTTAAAATGCACTTCCTCGTTCGCTCCCCCCCCCCCAACCCAGGGTTCTGGAACTGTGGCCAAAAGGAACGCAGCCACTCTGGGAGGGGGGCGCCGGCTGGCGGCGAATAGGGCCGAGGACCCCCCGCACTGAGGCTGCAGGGGGCGTGCAGGGGGCGGCCAGGGCTCGCCAGGGCTCGCCGGCTGGGCGCCTCCCAGGACGGCGGGGAGGGCAGCCTGTTTACCCAGGAGGGCTGCACTGATAGCACGTTTCTCCAGTTTACTTTGCCTTCCTTGGGTTTATTGTAAAGGGGTAAAGTTTTCGGATCCGTCACGTGACCCTGACAGGTCCTGCCTATGGCGCGGCAGACCACCCACGCCGAGGGCCATGGACCTGCTTAATAGAAACAGGCTTGTAATTGTGAGTCCGCGCCGCACTCCGCCGAAAGCCTGCGGCGGCCCCGCGCGCCGGGGTTTTTACACTTTCCGTTCCTTTTGTAAAGACGGAGGAGGAGGAGAAGACGAAGACGAAGACCGGGGAAAGAGACGGCGACAGGGCAGACAAAGAGACCCGCGGCGACAGGGTCCGGGGGAGTCGAAGGGAGACAGGGAGAAGACTGAGCCACGCAGCACCAGCCAAGGGGGGCCCCGGGAAATTAATAAAAGGAATTGATGTGAACCTCACGGCCAGCGTCTGCGCCATCGGCAGCTGCGCTCCGGCCAGGGGCTGAGGCCGGCTATGGTGAGTGCGCCGTGCCCCCGGGGACGCCCCGCGCCTAGCCCCGACCCCTGGGCCGGGAAGGAGGGCGGGCGGCCGGGAGGCTGCAGCTCCGGGGTGCAGGATCCAGGTCCGCGTCTCCACGCTCGCCTGCGGCTCGCACGCCAGGACCCCTGCCCCTAGGCCGACCCGGCAAGGAGGAGAGCTGGCTGTGTCGCGCGGGGGAACGATTCCGGGGGGGGGGAGTTCCCACGGAGGGGGTCGCCTGGGATCCTATTTGCACGCTTGAAAGGGTCGCCACCTTGGCTTCCGTTCCTCGAGCCGGGTGGTGACTACTGCCTAGCCAGCGCAGGCAGCGCGGCTGATGGAAGGGTTGGTGGCGAGAATGACAGTGCTAGGGGGAGGGCAGGGGGCTGCTCAAGGGAGCACGCGCGCCGCAGATGCTTTTCTGGGAGCCGGGGACGCCAACTGGAGGTGACCCGTGCACCCACACGTAGGGCGGGCGCAGACACCTGGCTGAACGCGACACCTAGAGCGGAGAGAAGCGCCTTGTCAAAGCCGCGGGTTCCTCCCTACTGCGGTTCGTGGGGAGAAAAGAGGCCAAGGGCCCTTAGAGTTCACCGCTGGGCATGGGTAGAGGAGAGGGGTGTGTGCTGACTCCTGTGCCTACGGAGTCGGGCACTCTGGTGCCTGTCACCCATTAAAGAGGTGGGCGGGTGGCGCAGTGCCCAGAACGCTGTGTGGGGCCTCAGGGGAGCCTTGAAGTAGGTTTTACTGACCCAGACCCTCATGGAATGAGTCCGTCCCAACACAGGGACCCCCCCCCCTCTGTTCCCAAAGACTGCTTTCGGTGACACGTGGTATGTCTTCATGTATTTAAGTTCATGTTTAAAAACTGGTGTGTTTCTGATGTCAGTGTCTGTCTCATAAGAACCACCATGAGGAGTCTTGTTCATGAACGACACCAGAGACCCATGTTGTGTTGGACCCGGGTGAGACCATCATCTTCCCTTTTTATCCTTCTTTCCTCCCTCGGAAATAGGTAGAAATAATGAAGACCCTCACTGGGTGCGTCTAAATAGTTAATAATTGGACCACCGAGTTCTTGAACCACAATAGTTATTTTTCATCGTTCTGTGTGTGTTCGGATTGTTTTTTCTTCTTCTTGGCTCCGGTTCTTCAACACGCAATTAGTTGCCTCCACAAAGCAAGACAATGCTTTTTGGTGTCATCCTTTGTTACTGTAACTTATTATTTCTGGGTGGTTCTTCGGGATACATTGTTGCCTCAGGTGCATTGTGCTCTGTGTTGTAAAACAAGGGCCTTTCAATTGTGAATGTGTGTGTTCCAGTTGTCACCCAGCATCCTTCCACCAGGCAATAAAATGCCTTTGAATCCATGATCTTTTTAAATTAAAATGTTGAACCAAGGTGACACCAATAGGCCCTGCCATCTTAATATACCAATTAGCTTTATTTTAAACTCATTGTGAGAAGTGTATCTAATTTCTGGTTATGTATTTTTGTCATAATCTGACAAGCCATTTGAACAGGAGTTAGCACCATTTTGGAACTGTTTTGTGGAAAGAGGCTTTTAACAGATTGCTTTCAATTGTCTACAGATAAGAAATTTGTAAGATAAATATGAATTAAAATGCCCACCTTCCCCCGTTCTGTCTCCCCCCCCACACACACCTTTTATTTTCTGCAGCCTCTGCCACAGTGTATAATGCCCCATTGAGACATGTAGGCGTGATGTGTAAACCGGATTAGGAGTATGAAAGAAAGACACACAATAAGCTGGAATTGTTTTACTTCCCTTTCATTTCTCATGCCTATATCTCTAATAAATTTGCTCCAGCAGTGGGTCAAAGGGATCATGTTGCTCAGCTTCTTTTCCACGCAGGACCCAAAGGCAGGGAGCATTGAAATGCAGTGTGCTTTCTGCCAGAGTCAGAGCAGGGTACAGATATATTAGACAGGGAGGTAGAAAGGTGATGGGAGAGTGATGGAGGGGGAAAAATGCTTGGGGCTTGAGTATTTCAAGAACACATCTCTATCCATTAGAGTGTAAAAATGTAGCCGAAGAGATTTAAAGTAGGGGAGGAATCAATATAGGGGTCCATGATGAGTTTCCTGTCAGGTTCACTGAAGGCTCTGCAGTTGATGACACTGGCATTTCTGGGACCTTCTAAGGACATCTCCTCTTGGTTACCCTCCCCACCCCCAGCTCACTGTAAGCTCCTGGGTCTGTGCTGTGGACCTTTTATTTACTCTTTTGTGGAGTTGGGAGCAGCTTCCCATTAAAGGAGATCAGAGGTAATTAGCAGCATTATTTTGACAAGCTGGCTACAGCAGTTCCCCTTCCTCCAGCCTGGGGGGTTGGGAGGGGTAGTTAGTAAGGGCAGGAAGCTGGAGGTAGAAAGAAGTGAGGGAGTCAAGCCCAATGGTTTTACACTTCTGTGCCTTCCTTCCCACCTCCCTGAAGCCGTTTGGGCTCATTTTCTGCCGTCTCCCTGTGCAGTTGGACATTAGTGGAGAGCCAAGAAAATGGGGTGGGATGGTGGCAGACTGGCTCAGGACTCCTTCTTATTCAAACTGCCTTTGCAATACCCAGACCCTGGCCTAACACCCATGTCCTGTGTCCTGTACCACCCACCCATCCATAGAACCCCACAGCCTCCCTCTACCCTACCCTTGTACCCACTTCCTCACTGCATCCCATCCTTGCAACAAGAATACTGTAGGATTTCAGTATCATATTTCCAATTCTTTGAATTTCTGGAAGACTGTTAAACTTGATGGGGAAAATGATGACTAATCCTAGGGTCAAATGGCTGGAACATCTTTGCCCCTTTATTCGCTTGTATGGATCTTAAAGATTCACTTAGTTTCATCTGAGAAGCCAGTGAAAAGTTAAACTTCAACAAGTCTGGCACCCATAACTTTGCACCATTGGAACATTCCAACACAAAGGGCAGATGTTTTATCTCAAGTGTCATCTTAGCACTTGGACAATCTGATGTCATTTTTGAGATGTGTGTGGCATGACTATGGACATCTGAAGCACTGGAACAGACAGGGGAGGAGACAGTGAGGGGATCCAGAGCTTTGAAGGAATCTGCTATGGAACCAACAGTCCTGGACTGTGATGGGGAGAAAAGAATGACAATTTATGTTTTCAGTTGAACTTGAGTTTGTAGAGGGGACGATCACTCAAATCTGGCCTCACAGAGGCTGGCAACTCTTGCTGGTCAAGACCCTAAGCTCTCAGTTATTTTGGGGGAACACCAGGCAAAAGACTCTTAAAGGGACTGTACTGCAGGCAGACACCTTAGCAGGCCTGGCTCGTCCACTCTGCCTCTCTCAGGTCTGTGGAATCCTTGCGGTTAGCTGGAAGTTAACAAACCCGGTGTGGCTCAGCGGTCCCCTGCACAGGGCATGCATATTAAAGCCCACAATGCTTACAAATGTAAATAAGGGTAGATTGATTAGGAACAACATTATAGCTGGGAATGTCACTCACATGCATCAGCAATGAGGCAAATTGGGGGCAGCCTCGGCCCTGACCACCCAAGTCGAGCAGCCTTTTTAGACTGGCTCCTCTTCCCTTTCTTAAAACGTTACAGAAACAAGGCCAATTAGATCCTCAAAGTAATTCATCTCTACGGAAAAAAGCGGACCACAGGGGAAGCGGCGGTGGGGGTGGGGAGATTAAGGTAGCGTTTGTTAGAGAGAGCCTGGGGACTGTGTCCTGAAACCTACGGGCAGAGTTTACAGGTCAGGACCATTGTCTGGGATGCTGAAAAGTTAACCTATCAAACAGCGGGTGAGGGGTTGCAGAGCATTGCAAACCTCAGGGTTCCATGTTCAAAACGTTTAAGAATTAAGTCAAACCGAGGGAAAAGCGTCCGAGTGGAAGAGGCTTTGCATAGCTAGACTATAGTTTCATTCTAGAATCCCAGAATCCAAACAGCTATACTGCCACCAAAGAAGTAAAAACCTGGGGGTGGGGGTGGGGGCAGCAAATGCTTAGGAGTAAAATATTGTAAGGAATTTTAAAGACAACTTTCATAGGGCTATGTGGTTACCTGCCTGCCATACATATAGCCAGCTTCAAATTTAAAATCAGGCTGACCTTTGAACTCGAGGTGTCACCTTAAAGTTTCGAAAACAATCCAATTTTCAAGAGTACGAAATGTGAAAGCTAAAATAGTAGTCCATCCTTTTCTGCTTTATGCTGATAACCAAACTATCAGAGAGAAGGATTTTACTCCAAGGCTTAACAGCTCTGCTTCCAGCACGCTGCTCGCTGTTAAGGTAGTGAGTGTCCTTCCCCTCACTCTGCATGCCTTCCCTTCAGGATTTTTCAACTGCTCTGTCGAAAGTCAGTTGTTGGAAAATCACGTGCTCCCTGGTGTTAGGAATTTTGAATTTCCGCGCTGGCCCGGCACTCAGGTCCTCTTCCTTATCCTGTGAGCACCCCAAACGCATCTACCACCCCACTTCAGGAACCGCACAGGTTTTGTGGGTTTGGGATTCAGGATGGCAAAGCGTCCTAGGGAAGTCCGGAAGGAGATAAGGCTGGGGGGCGGGGGGGAGGCAGGCTAGGCAGGGACGAAGGATTGCAACGCGGTGGGAGGGGAAGGCCCCGTCCTCCCGGAGCCGCGTGCACTGCCCCTGCCTTGCTGCAGCCTGCGCCGCTGAATGGAAGGGCCGAAGTGCAGCCATTGGCCGTCAGCAGGGAGACCGTGCGCGCATTGGGCAGCGCGAGGGGGCCGGGCCGCTTTCAGGAATGTACTACGGCGTGTCCGGCACGTCTGTCCGCGCCGGCCAGGCGCGCACACCATTCAGAGTCCGGGAAGGCGGTGCGTTCGGCGTTGAGGGCTCGGGGCGCGCACGCCCAGCGCGCCGACAGGGTTACCTGCTGTGCCCGCGCCCCGCGCAGGCCCCAGACCGGAGCGCGCGTGCGCGTGCGCGCTAACGCGTGCGCGCGGACAGGCCGCTTGGTCTGAGTCACGTGGCAGAGCAGGCTCCGCCTTCTCCCCCGCTCCTCCCCCTTTTCCTCCATCTGGGTTTCTTTCTTTCCTTTTCTTTCTTATTTTTTTTTTCAATGAACACACACCGTGTGCATCTTAAAGCCATACCGCCCCATTTCACGGCTTCAGTTGGCTTCTCACTACTACGGTTCCCTCTACAGTTCAAGTGGGAAAAGAAAAATAATAGGATATAGCAGAATCCAGTGTTTGTGGGTCTGGTGTCTACTGCAGGGAGTAACTTGAAAACTTATTGGAGAATGGAATGTGCTCTCTTAAGTGTTGGGTTTACCCCCCTTAAAGAGCGTAGTTGTGTAGACCGTTTAATTTGTCACTGGCTCCAGGACCCCCACCCCCACCCCGCGAAGGTCGCTTGTTTTTTGTTCAACGTAAAGCGAATCCCCGGGATGTCTTCGTGACACTGGGCGCAATATTGGGACAAATCCTCGAGATCTGTGCACAATTTGTTTCAAATGAATCCGACATCAAAGCCTTTATTCTCTCCTACGTCACACTATTAAAAATTACAGGATACACACCAAGTTTTGTAATTTAAAAAAAAGCCTAAAATTGACTTTAAAAATGTGGTTAATTCAAAGGCGGAGGGTCCAGATGAAACCCAAATAATCAGGAAATTTCTCAATTCCATTTCTCTAGACTGCTGAAAAGATTGTTTCTTTTTATATATTAAAAATTCAAATAAAAAAGTCTCTACTTCTACGAGAGACTATGTGTCTGGGTTCTCTTTACAAACTCTTTCAAATGGGACTGTATTGTGTATTTTTTTTTTGCGGGGGGGGCAGGGTTTTTCTTTTAAAGGGTGGCTTTTCCCAACATCCTTGCTCTCCTCTTTAACTTTCCATTTTGTTTATCTTAATACGAGGCGTTGTTCCCTGCGAGAGTCTAAGTCTTGCCTTTGGTTATAAAAGAAAAGAGGAGAAAAAAAATTGGCACACACTGGCGCACTATCCACCACCCTGTCATTATCGGTGCAAGCCTGGGAATTCAAGGCGGACCTCCCAGTATTTGCTGCAGCTTGAGGCCAAAGTGCCTCTAAAAGGGTTTTCTTTGAGGAATCTCAGAAATTGTTTAAGCGCTTAAAAAATATTACATATCCCCCGTGTCTATCTCGAGGCAAATGCTCCTGTATGTGTGAGCGTGTGCGTGTGTGTTTGCGCGCGCGCTCGCAAAAGGCGTCTCACAAAAAGAAGACACTGTTGAAAAGAAAAGAAATAGGAAAGAAAGGAGAGAGCATTCCTTAATGGAAGTATTGCATGAGAGAAGGTTGGCGCTGAGCGGTCCCCCCCCCCCAGCCGGGGATGCACACACGGGGGTTGCCTACCTGGGTGGTCTCTCTACTTTGGTGAGCTGTTGCTAAGCAGCTAATAATAGTCATGTTTGCTGAGTAATTTCTGCCCTCCGCGAGCCAATCGCGTCGCAGAAACCCAAGCCATCTGACAGCCCCGGGGGCGGGAGTTCCAGCCTTTTTCTCTTTCGCTCGCTCTCTCCCCCTCCACCCCCTCCCCTCCTCCTCCTCTTTCTCCAAATGGAGAGAGTTCTTTTTTTTCTTCTTCCATCTCATCTATTGAGTCAAGGAGCTGCTGCGGCCGCTGCCCGCTGCACACACACAGAGCAGAGTCCCCAGGTCCCGGGAGCGAGAGAGGCGCGCGGCGCGGGGGCAGAATGGTCCAGCGGGTCGGTGAGGAGAACAAGAAAGCAGAGTCCGGGACCAAGCAGCCACCGCGAACCCAGCAGTCCGAGAACGAGCAGCCGTTTCAGAAGCCACCACCGCCAACCCCAGCCGCAGCAGCAGCGGGAGCAGCAGCAGCGGGAGCAGCAGCTGCCCCGGCCCGGCATCGCTGAGACCCGCCGGGCACCGTCGCGTCGCCGGCAGCGGGCGCCGAGGGAGCCAGCGCGAGTGGCGGGGGTCTGCGCGCGCCTTCTGCCGTGAAGGGGTCGCGGCGTGGGGCGGGGACGTCTGGGGGGACTTGGGGACCGCTAGGCGTGCCCTGGAAGCGCCGGCTCTCGCCTTCCCGCGAGCTGGATGTGGGCAGCGGCGGCCGCAGAGACCTCGGGACCCACGCGCAATGTGGCAATGGAAGGCGCAGGGTCTGAGTCCCCGGCAGCGGCCACGGCCGCAGCACCCGCAGCGCCCGCCGTGTGAGCGGCAGCAGCGGGTCTGTCACCCGGAGCCGGAGTCCCCGGCGGCCAGCAGCGTCCTCGCGAGCCGAGCGCCCAGGCGCGCCCGGAGCCCGCGGCGGCGGCGGCGGCGGCAACATGGCCTCGGCTGGTAACGCCGCCGGGGCCCTGGGCAGGCAGGCCGGCGGCGGGAGGCGCAGACGGACCGGGGGACCGCACTGCGCCGCGCCGGACCGGGACTATCTGCACCGGCCCAGCTACTGCGACGCCGCCTTCGCTCTGGAGCAGATTTCCAAGGTGCACGTCTGTTCCCTCCTCCCTCTCCACTCTTCCCTCCTCTTCCTCTTTGGGATCCCTGCCACACACGCACACAGACACTCTCCTGAGAAAGCAGAAGACAAGTGAAGTCTGAAATTTTCAAACCCTCCCTCCGGACTTCGGAGGAAAGGGCTGTCTGAGGTCCGCAGGGGGTGGAGGGGTGCGTGCGTGCGTGTGTATGTGCGTGTGTGGTGTGTGCGCGCGCACACGCCCTCCCTGGTGTGCCTTTTCCGGAGCTTTGGAAACCGTCCTGAGTGGACCACCTCCAGGGCGGCCGCGGTGCAGCACTGCCCCCGGCCCTAGCGCCCTTCACCCGCGCCCCTGCCCTCGGTTGTAGCCTAAATCTCAGCGTTGCCACATTTCTTAACCTCTTCGTGGGGGAGGCGGAGTGGAGAGAGGCGGAGAGAGGCAGAGGGGAGGGAGCCAAAGTAAAGGTGGTTTCCTTTTTTGGCAGCCGGTTCTGCTTTCGTTGAGCTTGAAATCTCTGCTCCCTTAAAAATTATTCTCGGGAGAGGACGTCCCCTCTCTTCCAGGTTTTGGGCCGCCTCTTCTCCCAGCCTGCTGGAGAGAGGGGCAATTGTAAACAAGTTGCCACCTTAAATCTTCGGTGCTGGTGTGCGGAACCACCGGGTTCATTGTGTTTACGGGGATGGCTGAAATGTGTGGAATCCGGGGAAGGCGAGTACCTAGCCTGGGGCCTGTAGGGTCCCTGGCCAGCACCAGGGCACCGCCGTCCCGAGAGCAGCCTGCGCCCAGCCAGGACCCCCGCCGGCGCCGGCCTGGGCCTCTTCCCCGTACACTTGGCTGTTTTTTTTAAAGATTTCACCAGGAGGGAGTGGGAGAGGAGGGAAAGATCCTTGTGGCCGCCCTCTTCAGAGCACAAATAAGTGTAAGTTGCAGATGGCTGCTGCACTTCCTAACTGAGCTCCTGTGGCGTCTCCCAAAGCCGTGGAAGTGTCTGGAGCGAGCTCTGGCTGCCGGGCTTACCACGTGGACCCCCGCGTGCAGCCACGCCAGGCCGGAGGCCATAAGGTCCACGGTCGCTGTATAGTGTCCCTAAGTGCGCTTGCGCTCTTCACCCGCCTCCGGGGTATCCGAAGAGGCCGAACGGTTGTAGCAGGACTTAGGGCAAAGGGGGTCGTGGCCTGGTGGTTTAGTGTTGGGCTTCTCCACTAGGATCACTCAGGCCCTACCTCTCCAGGTCCGAGACACTAGTGCCTGCCTGTTTTTGTTGTCTCCTCTGTTAGCCTCTTTCCCCAGAACCCCAAGTCTCATTCAGGGATGGTGCTCAGGCTGCGTGGGGGCGCCCTGTGTCCCTAGGGTGTAGTTCCCACGCTGCAGCCTCGCTCTGATTTACAACCTAGTCCCCCATGACCCTGGGGCTCTCCCTGAGCCACGGCCGCTCACGCCCTCCACTGCTGGGGGTGAGGGGGGGTCCCCAGGCGGGTGCGCACGGATAGTGATTCCTAGGCGTTCACTCCTCCCTTCTGCTTCGTCCCCAGGGGAAGGCTACTGGCCGGAAAGCACCGCTGTGGCTGAGAGCGAAGTTTCAGAGACTCTTATTTAAACTGGGTTGTTACATTCAAAAGAACTGCGGCAAATTTTTGGTTGTGGGTCTCCTCATATTTGGGGCCTTCGCTGTAGGATTAAAGGCAGCTAATCTCGAGACCAATGTGGAAGAGCTGTGGGTGGAAGGTAAGAGACCTGGCGCGCGTCCTTCGTCTTCCTTCCCTTCCCTGTGTTTGATAAAGATATTTGCCAGCCTGCACCTAGAGCCTTGCTGTGGCCAGCGAAGCCCCTGCCCGCACCAGGGGCGACTGTTTATTGTTTGCATGCCTGGCCTAAGGCCAGGCCCGCCCGACAAAGGCCGCGCTGTAATCTACTCGGGGCGCTGCGCCTGCTAGGTGTGGTGGGAGAGAGTGGCGGGGGCGCCAGGCCCCTGCGCGGGACGGACCACTCGGCAAGGCCCGCGGGGGTGGGGGGGGTCCCTGAGGCCCGCCACAGCCGCCCGCCTGGCTCTGGCCAGGGTCCCAGCGGCCGGAGGAGGGCCTCTCGGATCTGGGCTTCTGGGCTCGACTTCCTTCCCTCCCCCCACCCACCCACCGCGTTTGCGGAGAAAGGAGAGGGGGTGGAGGGCAAGGCCACCCCTCTAGCTGCAGGGAGTGTGCGCGCCCCCGGGGCGCGCGGGGGGCGGGCGCCGCGCGGGCCTGCGGAGGCGGCCGCGTGTGTGGTCCTGTTTTTGGACTGCTTTCAACTCTGGGGGAAAAAAACATTTGTCTCAAGGTACAAAAAAAGAGGGGGGGCGGTGAAGGTGGGGGTTGAAAAAAATAGTAAAGCACAAACTGGAACGCGTGTTTGCAAAGTAGATTAATGTTTCCTCGCGGGTGGGGGCTTTTTAAATGGAATTATTCTGGGGGGAGGCTTGGCAGGCTTTCAAGAAAGAAATGTGTTTTTTTAAAGAATGCAGGTTTGGTGGGAGGGGCCACGGGAGCTCCCCCTGGGGTTTGTATGCCGGTCTTTTATCTACGTTTCTCGATTTGGGGGGTTGGGGACCTGCTTTAGAAAAGGACTTGTAAATTGAAAATAGGTTCGCCGTTTCCCCCACCCCCACCACTATAGGCTTTCTTTTTCCTTTTTTTCTTCGTTGGTCGTTTCTCAGTTATCTCTTTGAAACGTATCAATCCCTTGTTTGAAAACATTTTAGCCTCAGGCAAACACTGCTTTGGGCATTAGAGTAGTTGAACAGATATTTCAACCCCAAGTATCTGGTGTGTGTCTTCTGTAAGCCACCCAGGACAGAATTTGGAAACCGGAGTTAATGAGTAATTCCTCAGGATGGTATTGGAAACTAACCTTCGAGAATATTCACCTTTCAGTGTTTTGCAAACTAGTGTTGAAGTATTTAGTTGAAAAGTGACAATTAAAATAATAGTTGAAAAGTGACAATTAAAATAATAATCCAAATCATTACGAGCAGAACACATTCCTGCCTTAAGTAGCTTGGTTAATGAATACAAGTGTCTTTTGGATTGATTCCATTAGGTAATTTACCCCACTTTGCTTCCTTGTCATTGGTAGTTCAGGGAATAGTTTTATTGAGCACCCACAAGTCCCCTAGCAACAAATTTCTTGAGTTTCTATACTGTTTTAGTCACTGTGGTGGGAGACAGTGCCCAGTGTCCTGTGCTTCAGACTTCTGGAACTCAATGCATTTTCACTGAGTTTAGGTTTACACTTGAACTGGTCCATGAAAGTTAAATTAGGAGAAAAAAAGGCCTTAGTGGATGTCTTGAGGCAGGCAGGGATACTAGATAGACAGGAGGCAACAGGGTGTTGTAGTAGGAACAGGCCATGGCCTGCAAGACCTCTGGAAAGGAAGGTTAAGGTCCTCAGCATGGAACTGACCAGCAGGACTGTAAGTGTAGAAATAGAGCTTTTTCCACACCATGACCATACAGTGATTTGCTTTTTGTAGTTGGAGCAGTTGTTTCAAGAATGACATGAGACTTATGAAGAGGGACTCCAGAGTTAAGTGGGAAGATGTTCAGTAAGGGGGGCACACCTGAGGCAGACACCCTGGCCTGCTTTTGGCATCTTGAGGGTGCCCACAACCAAACCTGGGGCGCCATCATGCTAGGCAAACCTCCTCCACTGAGCCACCTCATATATGTGTTCCATATAACAGTTGTCACTCTTTCCAAATAATGACCATGAATGGTCATCCACATGTCCATTCATGTTCACTTTACCTACCATTGATTTAGGTCATTTAGTCTGATACTGCCTTGGCCTCGTTCATTCATTTATTCATTCTTGCCTTCTACAAGAAGCAAGTTTTATAAATTGGGTTAGGGGAACCCATTGTCATAGTAACCAGAGGTCTTGTTTATGGTATATGGAATTTAATGTTATATTGTGAGCCTTTTCTTTTAGGAGTAAATTCCCAGTGTTTGTGGGTGATGGCGGAGGTCAGTGAGTTACAGTGAGCAGTAGCTCAAGTTTAGGTTCATCTTTGCTTCAGTCTATTAGATAAATTCTTTATCACTGTCAGCGAAGTCATCTGTTACATGATCCTTTCTTCAGGTTCTGGGTGATTACAAGAGCCAAGAGCTTGCTGTACACACAGATAAGATGAGAAGAGAGGAAAGACAGATTGTAAGAGAAAAGGGAAGCTGGAGAGACAGTTTAGAAAGGTTGCTATTTCTCCTGTGATGAGTTGCCTTTGTGCTTGTGTGTGTCTATACACAGGCTTACTGTGTGTGTTCTGTCTGCCAAAATATTCTTAATATGACCAGAAAATTAAGGAGTCTCCTTGACAGCCGTGGCTTATCATCCTGAAGAAATGGAGCTTATTAAGACAGTCAGTCCATTCACCACAAAGATGAAGACAAGGCTTCCCTTCCCCCTTCTCACAAGTACACAGCATCTATGCATGCATAAGTGATAACGTTTTGATTCTTTTAACATGTTGGTTTAATAATTGCCTTTCAAGAAACTGACAGTTATATATGAGGTGACAACCTGAGTCTTAGGGTGTATTTTTTTGCATGTCACAGGTGTCAACAAGAGCTTGCTTGTGATTAGACCAAAAGGTTTGATAAAGATCTTGGTGTTGGGCACCTGCTGTCACAAAAACATGGTGGTACATAAACACAAAATCACAAATGGTGATTTCCACCCACAAGTATTTGGTCAGTGCGGGGTCTCTGTGCCTGCTCTGCACTGGGCACTGCCCAAAACTCTTGAGAGAAAGGGTGATGACAATCTATAGATGAGTCAGTAGATGGTTAATTGCCAAATTGTTAGGGAAATCAGCGGAGACTTCCAGGATGGTCCCAGGCTGGGAGGGTGGAGGTGAAGGACATTCTAGGCATAAGGAAGAGGGGTGTGTGTGTGTGTGTGTGTGTGTGTGTGTGTGTGTGAGTGCTTGTGTGTGTGGTATGTGTGTGAGTGTGCTTGTGTGTGTGTTATGTGTGTGAGTGTGCTTGTGTGTGTGGTATGTGTGTGAGTGTGCTTGTGTGTGTGTGGTATGTCTGTGTGTGGTGTGTGTGTGTGTGTGGTGTGTGTCTGTGTGTGTGTGTGTGTGTGTGTGTGTGAGTGCTTGTGTGTGTGGTATGTGTGTGAGTGTGCTTGTGTGTGTGTGGTATGTCTGTGTGGTGTGTGTGGTGTGTGTCTGTGTGTGTGTGCGTGTGTGTGTGTGTGTGTCTGTGTGTGTGTGTGTGTGTGTGTGTGTGTGTGTGGTCACTCTTCCAGTGACCAGTGAGGGAGTGAATGGGGGGGGGGGCATTGGGCATCCGGTGGTTTGGAAGATCTACAGGGGTGTGTGCCACCTAGAGTGGCTGCGGCCTGCAGGCTCTCTTCAAGATGCTGGGTCTGTGGTTCTTAATTATCTCCTGGTACTCTTCCTGATAGCAGAAGTGCTTGTATTTGCTTCTCAGGGTGCTGAAGGAAACCAGTTTTTTTGTTTGTTTTGTTTTGTTTTTTAAACCGTTCGCATTTCCCAGTGGCAATTCTTTCTTTTGACTTAGCAGATCTGCCCTCTTGCTCTCCTTAATATCTGCTTCCCTTTGCATACTCCCTCCCTCTCCTCCAACTCTCTGTCACAAGTTTGTTGTCAAGGTACTCCTGTGACAGAATCTTCATTTATCTCCCCGAGATAAAAGCTTAGCCAGCGCCTGGCCTCCTTTTTTGAAAAGGGCAACAACCTTGAAATGACTCCATATTGCCCTGGTGTTTGATTGTTGAAGGCTTTAAGGCCAGTATCGGGGAGGAGGATGAGAATTTATTAAAGAGAAATAGAAGACTTTATTTTTTAAAAAAAATGCTTATTTGATGGGCAGTTGCACTCTCAAGTCTGTACTGTATGCTTTCTGTGTGCTTTGCACAGTTAGAGCCACTGTCCTTCAGTTGCTCAGCCTTGGCACTCTTGCCATTTGGGCCTAGATAATACTCCGCTGTGAGAGGCTGTACACACTGCAGGGTGTTCACTGGAGCCCCTGGACTCTACCCACTAGGTCCCAGCAGCCCCACTCATTGCTAGATGCCCCAACCGAGAACCACTGAGCTGGGTGATAAAGGACTGGGTAGAAGACCCGTACTTTGCAGGTCTGATTGGGTTTGCAAAGGCACCACCGTGTGTGTGTGTGTGTGTGTGTGTGTGTGTGTGTGTGTGTGTGTGTGTACAATTTGATGAACAAGAGGTGGTTATTCAAAGAGCAAGTGTACACTTGGTGCAACCAATTTGCTGTTACTCTATTCCCTTTGTACTCAGAGTAAAATGAATGACAAGTAAAAATCACCAATAACTGCTTGCAAAAAATAGCAGGTGGCTCAGGTATTCCCCACACAGGGCAGTTGGTGAGCTCTGAACCCATCTCTATGCTGCCCACCATTCTTGACACACCAAGAAGTTCGTTCATAAGCCAGTTTGGGTCATGGACTGTTTCAGATGCATCCAGCGCTGCCTGGAGCTTCCTGGAGACGACAGCTTCCAGATGTATGAGCCGCCTGGTCTGTGTGTTTAGGTTATACACCACAGCTGATGCTGAGATTAATGCTGGCTGGAGAGCTAGGGAGATTGGTCTGCTTTCCACAATACCATGTTTATATTTCATTTGGATTTCTCCTTCAATGCTGACCTGCCCATGACCCCTGGAACCCTATCCACTTTGGGTGAGGTGGTACTTACTCTCTCTTGCTTAATTTCTCTTGCTGGGGGGTAAAGAAGGGGTTCTAAATTCTGTAGAGAGGGGTTTCTGGGTGCAGAGGAGCTTCTTGTGGCTGCCTCCCACATGGTGAGTGCCTGAGAGTGAACCCCTGAAGTGTGTGCTCTGCTCAGGGTGTGATGTGTCAGGGCTCTTAAATACAATATTTTACAGTTATTTTGAAGGAGACTAGATTTCATGGAAGCCATTTTTCACAAAAGTCTTTGATCTCTTGGCAACACTCTTTTGACACTTTGTGGGGGGGAAGATGGTCCCTAAAAATCACTGTACCCCTAGGATTCTCATATTCTGCTGCTCTTATTTCCAGTGCCTGCTGCAGGCTCCTGGCTGGTTGCTCCCTCTCTCTTCTTCCTTTCTTGTCACCCTTCCTACCCTCCTTGCTCCTACCCACTCACTCCAAAATTGCTCAAGTTCATTTCCTCACAAGTGTGTCAGTTCTGAAAAGGTCTTTCACCTGGTCAGTTAGGAGAGAATTGGTCGATGTGCCCTTTGAACCAGTGGTGTGAGGCACTAGCTGCAGAACCACCACACTCCTGGGGTGGTGGGGTCCGTGGGGTACTCTTTTGGGTTCTGCTAGCAGAAGAGCTGCTCTTCCTGTTGAGGATTCCTGACATTTTCCAGACTTACAAGGTAACTTCAGGAACCATGGACATGTTCTTTCTGTGTGTATAAAATGACCAGTGTAGGAAGCAAGTCTTAGCCCCCTGTCCTTGTGGCATATGATGTAGGGGAGAATTGAGCCCTGTACCCTCTCTGAGCTGCTAAGTGAGACACTAACCATACATTTCCACCCAGGCACCCTACTTCAGCCTTTCCCTAAATGGAACACCCACCAGAGCCAGTGGAAATACGGAGCTTTGACAGAAGGGACTATCTTACCCAGTTTTTGGCTTACTCTATAGCCTCAGGTGTTCCGTCCTCATGAGAGCTCTGTTAACACGCAGAGTTCAGAAGGTTCCGCTTGCGGAGGCAGTTCAGAGTGGACAGAAGGAAGAAGCTCTTGGAGTCTTCTCAGTGGGAACTCAGGATTGCCCCAGAAATACAAGCTCTTCTGTTGCCTTTTTGCAGCCAGTCTCTGAATTTGGGTTCCTTACTAGGTTTCTCCCTCTCAAATCAGATTGTGGATCCTTTTATATTAGACTGATATTCCCTTTATACTACATTATATTAAATTTTTCCTGCATATCTACATTTAAGTAGATTTGGCAGAAAAAAAAAAATTAGCCTTCCTAGACAGTAAAATGCTGCCATTGAGAAACTGCCTGAATGTTGTGAGGTGTGCAGGAGTCTACTGTCCAGAAAGTTGTATCCCATTCCTTGCCCCTCGGGGGTCATGGGTTAGGTAGTGATGTTGGGATTTAATTGGAGTTTAGACCACAGTTGGCAAAACAGTTGCCTTGTGTTAGGGAAACTTTTTTGGTGGATAGTCAGGTACCTTCTGATGAAAGACAAGGTTGTTGGAGAGATTTAATATGAGAAGGCAGGGCCTTACTTGTAACCCATAAACCCAGGTGTGAATTGGACTGAATAGTCCACCCTGCCTGTGGGCCCCATGGCTCTTGTCTGTGGAGGTGAGGCCAGTGAAGAAGCAGGTTTCCATGCATATCACAGGATATGCTTTATATCCCTCCAGTTGGGAAAAACAGGAAGAAGCTGGTGCAGATGTGCTCAGCTTAGCAGCTGAGATGGTTTGCAGCTATTGATGAGATGTGGACAGAAGAAAGCAGGAGCTAGAAATGGGCTTTCAGTCAGTGTGCTTAAGAGCTTCTGACTACTAGCTCAGGGATCCTGCCCAAAAATGCCAGATGTATTACATAGTCAAGGATTGCAATGTAAACACTGCTCCGTGCCACGAGGCAGGGTGGTCCATCTCCTATTTAAGAAAAGCAGGAGACCCAGAGTTGCAGAGCAGGTCATTGGCTGTCTGTCCACTGAGCACAGTGGTTCTCCTTGAGTAAGGAGCTGCACAATCAAGATTTAGAAGTACAAAACCCAGATAAATTAACACTTTAGAAGGCAACAAACAGCATCCTGTACTAAAACGCCATAGAGAAGCAGCTTGCCTTTTATACAGGGGGTTGGAGATGTGGCTCAGTAGTACAGCACTTGCTAGCATGCCCAAAGCTAGAGCCCTCCTGCTGCCAAAACAAACAAACAAACAAAAATTGGATAGCATAGGGGTTGGGAGTGAGTAGGAAGAAAGTTAGGTTCTCCAAGGAGCATCCTTAAGTTACTGTGAATGGTGCTCTTGCCATCTGCTCTTAGTTAAACTGAAAGGTAAGGGGAAGCTAGGCCAAGATGGGCCAGCTCTCCTCAGGACCTCCTGCAGTGTCAGAGAAAGCCCGCTGGGTTGGTTCACCTTCTGGGTTTAAGCCCAGTATTTATCACAAGGCTGCGTGATATAGCACTAGGAGGTGGCTCAAGACACCTTGTCAGATGCAAGGCTTTCCAGTTGGCTGTGCTTTCTGGAGGGAAGTCAGGATGCTGCAACCGGCCAGGGCCGGGCAGCTGGGCACCTCTGGCGCTGTCCACCCAGGTATGTGTTTATAATGCTACAGACAGTTAAAACTCGGAAAATCTAGAAAGACCGAAGAACATGTATTCAGCCTTCCTCAGAAGGACCAGACTCAGTTTAAAAAAGGAACATATTTTGTGAGTTAGGAGGAAATCGGATTTTGGCAATTGTTAAAATAAGTGCTCTAATATTTTCCTGGTTTGAGAAAGTCATCCATAGCATGCTTGGGAGCACTCCTTTAAGAAATGGTAATAGTAAAAACAGGAAATTGAGGCTTCTTGACTCCCTGTCTTTCTCTCCCCCACTGCCCCACCCCCACCTTTTCCCTCCCACACTCCTCAGTTTCCTTTGCTCCTTTACTGGGAAATCAGAAACCTTTACAAAATAGTTACACATCACAAACGCCTCGGCTTAAATAGTCCAAGGAAGAAAATACTAAAACATTTTTTCCCTAGCTGCCTAAGAAGTTATTTGTTTTTACCTGTTTCCCTTAAGGAAGTTCTCACACTGTTATAATTAGTTAAAAATATGTCAAGTATGACACGTCATTTTAATCTATCTGTTGTCCAGAAAAGCACGTCTAATACCTCGGTTCAGCTGCAGCCAGTGCTTGCAATTTGAGAGACTCTGGATTAGGACTAAATATCTGTTAGCTGCTCTCTCTAGAGATTTGGGGGATAGGATGACCCCCTTTTTCTTCTTCTTCTTTTTTTTTTCTTAAAATAGGCTACAGTTTCACATGGGCTCCCCAAAGAAACCTCTCTCCCTTTTTGTTTCCCACACCAATTGATTTATCATTTTGCTTGCAAGCAGATCCAGAATGTTAGGGCAAGAACACACTCACTTTTTTCTCGTAACTTTTTTGTTGCGGACCGAAACCAGTTGACTTGAATAAATTTTTCTGAGGCCTGAATGTAGCCAGCAACGTGGAAAAATCTTGCCATTCAGGGCCGTCTGAATGTACATTTCAGCCACACAGTAAGCTGCATTGGTAAGCACTGGACTGCTAAATACAACCATTTTTCGCAGCAGCGAGTTAGACAGGTGATTAGCATAATTAGCACAGCGCAGCTATACATATGGTAATGCTGAGTGTGTAAGTGCCAGCTGCGGAGTAAAATTTATGTCAGGGGTCGGCAGGGCTGTGCGAAAGTATTGTGTCCCAGCTGCAGGTCAGGGCCGCCAAAGCTTACCTCCTTTTCTCTCGTTGGTGAATACGCCAAACAGAAGAGAAAGACAGAAATATAACAGGTACTGCTTTGACGGAACAGCCCAGTTCTGTGCAAGAGGAACTCTTCTGTAACATTGCACACACATACACGTGCTTGTGCAAACTTGCAGAAATCCCATTACTTTCTCTACAAGTGATTTTTACTTCAAGCAGGTCTTCATGAGTGGTATGCATGGGGGTAGGTGGGAAAATGGACCTGAGGGTTTCCAGGAGGGGGAGGAGAGGAGCTGAAGGTTGTGGTTTTGTGAGTCCTTCCCTCACCCCTGGCTCTATTTCCTACCCACATTGTTTTCCTTCACATTAAATGTGGGGAGAATTCCTTACTGGATGGGACACTGTTTTATTCTTCAGGGAAAAGGGACTACCTTGGACATAGGAGTTTTGACCGGAGGGCAAGGTTTCATTGGTGGGACTCTGCCCAAAGTACTTGTTTGGTTAGGGGAAAGGTGTGTGTGTGTGTGTGTCCGTCCTGTGGGCAGCAGCACTTCCTATCTGTAATCACTGTCAGACTCACTAAATTCTTTACAGATAAAATAGAAAAAAACAAAAACAAAAAAAACAAATAGAGTCCTTGCTTGAAAGAACAGCCCTGAATGGCTCACACTTTGAAATGCCTGTTGGGGGATGAAGTGAGATATTTGTACATTTTCCACTCAAAACATTTTTCTCTGTTTTCCCCTCTCCCACTTTTTTGGTTGGTGGCTGAAAGAAGTGGTAGTGTTGACAGAATATAGTTCACACACCACGCTGACCCGGTGATGAAGCTTCCTCCTGGCACCAGGGGGTCCTTATGTACTGGCCCCTAATCCAGCTAATCCTGATGGCAACAAAATCATGAAAGTGGCCCCCAGTGCTGCATGTCTCCCTGCACAGATGCACAGGGAAGGCCAGTGTGGCATTTCCCAGAAGCCAGGGAGCCTGCTTGCAAAGGTGGGGACTGTCTGTCTCTCCTGCATGCCTGCTCCAGAAGAGGCTGGATACAGGCTTTCCAAAGACTGGAGAACACACTGAGATGGGACTTGGGATTGGTGTCATACACAGTCATGGCCAGCAAATACTTGGGTTTTGATGCTTTCTATTTTTTTTTTTGAGACAGAGTCTCATGTAGCTGAGCATGGCTTTGAATGTTTGACTCACAGGAGCCCACCAGGCTCGGGCTTGTATGTGCTTAGCAAAGGTGGTACCAACTGAGTGATCCCAGCCCCATTTTGTTATTTACTTATTTACTTTGGTGGTTTGAGATGGTCTTACTATATATGGTCCCATTTGGCCTGGAACTCCCTGTGTAGACCAGGGTAGTGTTATACTCACAGAAATCTGCCTGCCTCTGCCTCCCAAGTGCTGGGATTAAAGACATGCACCACTATGCCAGGCAGCCCTTTTTTTAAAAAAAAAAAAAAAATTAAGAACTCAGGCCTTAACTAGATGTAATTAGTTGTGTTGGTTTCTGGTTCCACCTCCTGGAGGGGTTGGACCTCCCTCGGTGCTCACTTTTCTGCAGAATAATCAGACTTGACTTGTGCAATCAGGTGAGGTGGTGGTCTTTGGAGCTTGGGGCACTACACAGCCTAGCAAGCACACAGTGAGGAACAGAGGATGTGTCTGGCTGGGCCCTTTAGGAACTCAGGAAAACACTGTAGTTTGTGTGGGTAATAGCACACACACCCTTCCCTTGCCTTTTCTGATGAAGAAGGGTCCACCAGCAGATGCAGGGTTGTCTTGGAAGCTGCTGTAGGCAGCAGACCTGGTGGCAGAGTACTGGACTGACATGATTGCGTCTGACAGGATGAGTGGTTTGGTCTCAGGGAAGACCATTCAGAGGAAGCAGCTCTGGCTGGTAACAGATGGCACTTGGAGCTGCTGGTCTATGGAGTGGGGGTGGGCGGGGCACGGATGCCTGCCCAGGGCTCTGGTGGGTACCTGCACACTCACTACCTGCCTTCAGCTCTCTGAGGTGTGGTTTGTGGCTGGATGAGTGAGTGAGTATGTTTTGCTTTCAATGTGTTTTTGTGTGGTTGTCCTTTCAGGAGGGACCAGTGTAGTTTGAACTGTCTGATTCCAGCATATTCCCATGGTAGGCACTTCATACTCTCATGATGAGAAAGAAATAAAAGGTCCTGACCATTGAGCAGCACCCCTCCTCCACAAAGGGTGGATGGGGAGACCTTTGAGCAACACCCCTTCCCAAAAAGGGCTGGATGGGGACTAAACTTCACCCAGAGTTTTCAGCCAGTCCACTATCTACATTACCATTTTCTCTCTTTCACTTTAGAAATGAACCAGTGCCAATCATTTTAGAGTTCCTTCGTTTTAGCAGTATGTATATTTTGGCCCTCATGGTAACTAGTCAAATCACTGAAAGAAGGAACTGAATCAGCTACAGGTTGAAAGTCTCTCTTTGAGGCTGCTAGATAATTCACAGGATTAATCAAATGTGAATGTGCCCTAGTATGCACAGACCCCATTTTCCTAATTGGACTCTGAGTGGGTACTTTACAGGCTGAAAGGGTCATTTGTTTTGACTGACTGACTTTTGGGGGGAATTAATATCTTGTACAGATGACTGCCTGTTCCCAGGGCTCTATTCTGAGGTCGTTCATTCATTTGTTTGTGCAACACAGTCTGAGTGTGTGCCATGCTCCTGGTTTGCCTCTGCTCTTCACTCATTGGGGGAGAAACACCTTGATTTGAAACTTCAGATCATCTTTCAGTAATTCACAAGAAGCTTTTGCTGAAAACTTTTATTGGGAATGCTGGGTACATCTTTTACTTAGGCTGTATGAAAGGCAGTGACTTCAGCGGGGGACATGGTGGGGAAGCAGCTTGGGTCTGTAGTAGATTGGAATGGTGCCCATCCGGAGGGTATGGCTTAGTTGAATGCCCATGCTTCCCTTTGGAAAACTATGGTTTGAGGAGAAAAGGACGCACAGAGCCTGACTGAGAAATTCTTTGCAGAAGCAATGCTTGTCCCACCTCTTTCAAACTACTGGCATCAGCTTTAAATTTGTAGAGAATGATATGTAAAATTTAAAAGAAAGAGGGCTCAGGATCAGAAGGAAAACGAGGCTATAGTCCATGGGGTCCTATTAAACAGTGCAGCCTTCTTAGTGACAATAAAACAATTAATCCAACAAATTTGTCCAGTAAATAAGATGGAAGTTATTTATCTGCATTCTCAAAGCTCAAACTGTGAGCTTAGTATACTCACTGATACAGAATTTGATGCTTCCAGTCACCCCCTGAGCTGTAAGGAAGCTGGCAAGGTAGTTGGATTAGATCAGTACTGCCTGCCTCTTATAGCCCCATTATGGCCTTGTGCCTAGATTTCCCTCCTCCAGTGGTGGTGCTGGAAACTGAGGTCTGTGTAACACAGCTGGCCTGAGTTAATGGAGTTACAGCTACAATCAAAGTTTCTCTAAGCAAATAGTGATTTTAAGAGCTCTGTGGACAGACAGTATCACACAAATGCAAAAGATTATTTGGGGTCTTGGGATCCTGAGTCTTGTTCAGGGAGACTAGTGATTATTTTATTGTTAGAAATAATACATTTAGGCATGAGACGGATTAAAAGATGCAGTAAGGTGTATGTATTGAGCCTGTTTATTTGTTAACTAGATAGGACCTCATATAATCCAGGCTGATCCTTCCTTAAAGTCACTATAAGGCTAAGGATGACCTTGAGTCATCCTTTGCTGTCCTGCAACTCACTCTGTAGACCAGCCTGACCTCAAACTCAGAGATCTGCCTGCCTCTGCCTCCCAAGTGCTGGGATTAAAGGTGTGTGCCACCGCCGCCGCCACCGCCACCACCGCCACCACCGCCACCACCACCACCACCACCACCACCTGGCAAGAATCTCCTTTCTGAAACCGTCTATGATGAGTTTAGTTTGAAAGTGTACAGTGATGTCCTTAGCAGTGTGACGTATACCATGAGTGGATTTCTGATCTTTGTGAGCACTTGTTGGGGAGCATTACATAGAGACAGAATTCTTTGCTTAGGCCCTGGGGTCAGGAGTAAAGTCTGATCAAACAAACTGTCTTGATGTGCACAGAAAGCTCCTCGCTGTAAAAGCAGTTTGTTGGGGGAGGGAAAGACTCTGTTTTGTTGTTCGGTTTTTATTTTCTCTTTAAAAATATTATTATTATTATTATTATTATTATTATTAACAGCATCTTGGTTTGAAGTCACCTGAGTTTTAATTTTAAATGCAAAAGGAAGCACAGTGTGTTGAACAGGATCTGGTCACAAGGAGGCGAGGAAAATTGAAGAGGTTGAGCAGATGTTGGGTGGCCTTGTAGCTTTTCAGGAGTGCTTCCTGGTGCTTCTACACTGGCAGATGTCAAATTCAGCTGGCTAGTGACTTTGACCACAGTGAACAAGAGACGTCTTTGGATAGGATGAGAGGGGTGCAGTTTCCAAGTTTCCCTAGTGCTGAACTCAGCACCTTGTGAATGCCAGGCCGACACTGAGCCACACCCCTAGTCCTGCTTTTCCATAACTTGACCCTGGTAAAGCCCCCGGTGTCCCCTTTGGCGTTCCTCAAGCTGTCTGCACACTTGGAACACCTTTTATGAGCCTTTGCTGCCCTCCGCCCACAGCCACACCACACTCTAGCTTCTTCACCTCTGAGCTCCATGGTGGCCTTGGCGGCTTCGTGGGCCTACACATAGGGTCCTGCCAGCTTGAGATTCTGTACTAGTTTTCCTAATGAGGGCATTGTTTGCTTTGTAGACTGCCCCCCTTGTTTATAAAATATGCCAAGAGAACCAAACAGCCCACTGTTCTCAGTACTTACTTACTTTCCCAAACCAAATGTTTATGTCCTTGAATACTAAACTTGAAGAAAAAGGATTCCTCTTCGTGGGAAAGTGACAATCACTGAGTTCTTTCCAAGCTATTGCCGGAGGTCTGCATTTCAGAAACTGAGCTTATCGGTGACTTTGGGAACTATTCAGACCAGCGTCCTTTGCCTTGTGTGCACATGGAAGGCAGATCCTCTGACATCTGTCTTCCCAAGATGCCTCTCAGCACAGAGGTGGTATTCTTGAGTTTATACATAAGAACACAGAAAGGAGATCCAGAGTAAAAACAATTTAAAAACCACCAAATGGACCTGCTTGCCAGCATGCCTAGCTTTAGCTAACCTGTAGAGGAGAAAGGTTGGTGCTGGATAGGGTGCCTCCTTGGCCTCAGTAGGAAGTCCAGCATCACCTGGGAGCTTACAGACACAGGTGGCACTCCCCCAGGTGACTCAGAACCTGAGGCCTGTTTCCTGGATGGAGCCAGGTTCCAGGGGCTACCTGCAGTAGCCACGACTGACCCATTGTTCCTCTGCTGTGCAGTTCCCCTGGCTCTTCTGACTTGATCACAGTCTTTATCTGTCCCCAGGCTGTGTTCTGAACACTCACTAAACCACCTTCCTTGTGGATTTTTCCACAGAGGAGAAACTTTTCCTTGTTACCTGTGCTAGAGAGAAGAGTAAATTGCAGCATTTATCATGAAATGTGCTGCAGGCATACTGTTTATATAAGCAAAGAGATTAAAGGTGTTTTGGTCTGGTTCGCAGGGAAGAGAAAGGTGTGTCGTGTTTCCCATCCCCTTCCCTTTAGACTCATGGTGTCTAGTCAGAATGAATCCAGTAGATCTGAGTATTTGACAGACACTGTGCTTAGAGAGCGTTATTTTTATTAGGCTATCATTCCCAAAGCCAGCATTGCTGCTAACTCAAGTTTCATCGCCAGTTTGCTCCTTGTTACTGAACCTGTCTTCTAGGGAGCAAGACAACACAATTTTGAGGTGAGTTCTGTTCTGATCGATACCTATCCATGTTTGTCAGTTGGTGGACGAGTGAGTCGAGAATTAAATTATACCCGGCAGAAGATAGGAGAAGAGGCTATGTTTAATCCTCAACTCATGATACAGACTCCAAAAGAAGAAGGCGCTAATGTCCTAACCACAGAGGCTCTCCTGCAACACCTGGACTCAGCCCTGCAGGCCAGCCGTGTGCACGTCTACATGTACAACAGGTAAGGGCAGCCCTGTGTCATCTGCACAGGTCAGCAGGTAGGCCCTTTGTTTCCATAAATAACATTGCCTTTGGGTAATTAAATTAGTTGCAACAGTTTTCTGATAACTTTAGAGCCCAGGATTTCATAGATGTTGCACAGTGCTGTTTTTAGAGTTTGATAGCAAAATACTACACATTGAATTTTCCTTATCCAAAATGCTTGGGACCCAGGCATGTCTCAAACATTTAAAAATTTATTTTGGAATACTTCCATGTAGCTAATAAGATTTATTGGGGGCAAGATCCAAGACTGAAGACAGAATTGATTTATGTTCCAATATGTCTTATATATCTTAGTACTTATTTTTTGTGCATAAAATGGAGTTTCACAATATGGAGTATTCTATTTGTGGCATGGTGTTGGTGTCAAAAAGTTTCAGATTCTAGAGCTTTTCAGATATCAAATTTTCAGATTAGGGATGTGTTTGACCATATGAGTGCCTACATATGTGTCTATGTACCACATGTGTGCAGTCTAAAACTGGAGTTAGAGCATGTGAGCTGCCATGTGAATGTTGGGAACCAAGCCCATTGTCTGCAAGAGCAACAAGTGCTCTTAACCTCTGAGCATCTCTCCCGCCCTATATTGTATTTCAAATGAATATCTTGACATGGTCCACAAATGAATGTCATTTCATTCCCTTGGGGGGATACCTAGGCTATATCTCATTGCTTAAGATATTTTTTCTCAAATTGGATATTTTGTTAACTTGGTAAATTATCTTTATTACTGAACCTTTCTTTGGAGCAGTTACATGTTGGGTAGTCTCATTCAACAATGTTGAAGGGCAGAGGGAGAGATGAGAAGGGGAGAGATGGGGAAAAAATTAGTTTTCCTACTTTGCATGTACAGGTGACATTAGTTACAAAGCAAGTGGAAGAGCGGGTGTTGACCCTCCCTGGGAATTCTCTGGGAGGTCTGAGTGAAGGAGATTCATACATACACCTTGTAAGAGAGTTTTGGAACAAAGTTAACAACTTTTTTATTTCCCTTAGTATGTCTATACTGTCAGTCACTTAAGAATAGAAGCCATAAGCACATGTGGCCCATTGCTGAGCAGGGGAAGATCAGATATAGGAAAAGGCTTTGGGAAATGTGTGGACATATTTCATCAACCTGCTCTCTTCCCATCAGTAGTGTGCACTGTAGAGAAAGTAACTGTCTGGTCTAGATGGCAAAATTTGCAGTCAGCGGCCCTGTGGAGAACCTGGCATGGGTTGTTCCATATACATCATATGTGAAGACCTACTCTGAGGCACCTGTCACTCACATTCTTCAGGACAAGGTTTAAGGTTCTCTACTGTGAAGTTACATCTTTTTCAAGGAAGCTAAGATGGACCCAGAGTTAGGCACAGGAACAAACCCTTGCATATTCAATATATGCATATTTTAGAAAAAAATTAAAATGAGATCAAATGGAGCATTTGTCCAAGATCCTAGGGTTATTAAATTATCAATCCAGGCTTCAAAGCCCTTCTTCTGGATCCATGCCCAATGAATGATCAACAGTATCTTTCTCAAGCAACCACAGAGAACTAGCTCAGCAGATGGCATTGAAAACCTGCTTATGTTGAATATTCTGATGGCACTACACAGAATTGAGAGAGAGAGAGACACAGAGTGAGACAGACAGACACATACCTACATGGTTAGCAGGTTGATAAGTAAGTGGAGGGAAGAAGAAGATGGGAGAGATGGGTGGATGAATGAATGGGTAATGTCAGCCCTTACACTGGGGAAGGAAATACAGTCAGCACAGGTAGGCACAGTTAAAGCCACATGAGCAGTGCACACCTTACATACCTCAGGTACCACATAGGAGCCAGGGCTCTACAGGAGGGTCATTTTCACCAGCATTAGGCAAAGGAAGCTTACTAGCAAGAAGGTAGAATTTCAAAAGGGCACTGAGCGAAAGATGGGAAAATTCTAGAAAAAAGCATAGGGACGAGGACACAAAGCACAAAAAGTGCCCTTGGGTAAAGACAGGCCTCCTAAGAAGACCAATAAAGTAGAGCAGTTTGCGGGGGGTGGGGGTGGGGGTGTGTGTTAATTTTTGTTTATTCCTTTGATTTCCCATCTCTATTCTTTCCATATACCCTTTTATTTTTGAGTAAGGTTTGTTTCCCTAAACACATTGAAAAAGCCATGGGTTTACAGAACACTCTCCTAAAGATTCTAAAATCAAGTTAATACATAGTCCATGTATTTAAGGTCATGTCTACCATGACATGATTCCCAGATTTGGACTGGGAATCCAAATCTACCTGGCAGAGGTTGTTTATAACATTTGTGATTAAGAGCAGAAATGTTTCAAACGTGACCTACAAATAACATCTGCTAGTAAAGAAAGATAAATACAAGCCAGTAATAATTTCCCACCTGAATATATTCCATCACTCACTACACTAACTCAAGCTCCACTTATTTTGAATTTGTGATAATTCCACTGGATTGCTGCAGGTTGTTTAATGTATGTAGAAAAGCAGATTAATGGTGTAAACAAGATTATTGGTGGAACACTTAAGGAAACAAGACTTTTCAAGTACTTGGGTAGCATTCATTTACATAAACACCCCACATGTTAATTACGATCCAGTGTTATCTACTCATTAAAGCAGGCTTGCCAGCCTTCTGCTGGCAAAAGCTGTGCCGGTTTTGACAGACGCTTCAACGTGATCGAAGTTACAGCCTTTTGATAAGTCCTGTTGCTCCTGCTTTCAGCTCGTTTCACTGCAGTAAGAAGTGTTCTGTTTTACTTTTTTATTTTTCTCTGCTTTTCATCCCAATAGGCAATGGAAGTTGGAACATTTGTGCTACAAGTCAGGGGAACTTATCACAGAGACAGGTTACATGGATCAGGTACATTCTTTTCTTGTTTGCAAAGAGGGGAGAATGTCATAGTTTCTGGAAACCACCCCAGCATGTTAGCCTAATGCACTCACACCTGTTGTTCTGCTTTGACAGATAATAGAATACCTTTACCCTTGCTTAATCATTACACCTTTGGACTGCTTCTGGGAAGGGGCAAAGTTACAGTCGGGGACAGCATACCTCCTGTAAGTGTACCCTCGGTGTTGAATTGCTGGGCTCTGTGACAGTTTCCGGTGTGGCTTATCATTGTTTATTCTGTTTCAGTTTTGGACAAGAGATAAAAACATTGAAATTCCAAGCGAATTTTTTTTTTTTTGAGTGAATGGTGGGGGGAGGAGGGGATTTCAGCAGAATGTTTTTTCTCTTTTCAAAAACAGTTCTGTAGGCATCATTAAATTTCATTCACTTTTACCAACCTATTTATATGCAAATAAATGCAAATTACCACACAGTCTGTGCAATTTTTTTAAAAACTCTTTATAAAATGCTTGTAGTTATGCACACCAACACTCAGACCTTTAAGAAGAGAATTTATTACTGGGTACATGTCACAAAGAAATACTTCAAGCTAAGGTTCAAGATCTTCCTGCAAAGTAATATATGAACCCTTCTTTGGATCACAGTAATGATGTTTAAGGGGGGAAATATGCCCTCTGTGAAGGCCATGACAAGGGATGCTTCATAGCCCAGCAGTTGGGAATTACATATACCACATCATTTAAAGAACGACGGTTACTCAGTGTAGGCATTTTTCAGCTAATTACGCAAGAGTTAGTGCTTGGGTTATTGCCTCCATCCTGGCCGGCACGTATCTGCAAAAGCAATTTGCAGTGGCCATCCCCCGACCTTCAGTGTACAGTTTTAGATGGGAAATAAGGGGTTTTGTGTTTTCTGGTTGGGAGAGTCTGAATAATGACTTCAGCCTGGTTAAGCAGCTACAGTGCGGTTTGAACCACATAACAGGCAGCCAAAAGCCTTTCTGGTCTGTCAACAGCACAATTTCCAAAGTGAGTGTGGGGGAAGTGGCAGTGATGGTGGTGATGGCAGAGCCCATGGGGGGCTTACCCACCCCACTGCCAGCCTGTCAAAAGAGGGCACACAAGAATGAATCGCTAGAGGTTACAGGTCAGATACTTTGATTGGTGACCATCTAGAAAACTTTTTTTTTTTTAAAAGCTAGAAGGTACTAATATAATATTATAATTCTCTTTTGGTTTTTAATTTTGGATCTCTGTGTTCTACTTAGAAGTATCCACCTCCACCCCCACCCCCACCGGCTAATTTTTTTTTAAAAGATATTAAGTACAATATTAGGGGATTAAAAGCCTCTGGTGTCTGCTTTAAATTCAAGCTCTTTTCCTGACTTGTTTGTAAATGTAAATGGCTTTCCTGGGGAGGAATACCATATTTTCCCTTTTGGTGCCCTCCTGCCTGTCTGAAGCCGGTTTTTCATGGCCTCCCCTCTTAATTTCTTTCGCAGAGGTAAGCCTCCTTTGCGGTGGACAAACTTTGACCCCTTGGAATTCCTAGAAGAGTTAAAGAAAATAAACTACCAAGTGGACAGCTGGGAGGAAATGCTGAATAAAGCTGAAGTTGGCCATGGGTACATGGACCGGCCCTGCCTCAACCCAGCCGACCCAGATTGCCCTGCCACAGCCCCCAACAAAAATTCAACCAAAGTGAGTTTCCAGAGAGTGCAGGGGAAAAAAAGCCTTTCTGTTTCATTTACAGCTCTCTTTTATATTTTCATCTTAAAGATTTTATTTGCTATGAGTTTTGTTTCTTTTTTACTTTGGTGTATGGAACTAAGGTTGTTTACAGAGCTAAGTTTTGCTGTAAGATTTAGCATAACCCTCATTAGCCTTGTTATTAATGTTTTCTCTGAAACAAACAAGCCCTTAACGCACTGGATTTTAACGAGGCATGTGACCTGCCTACTAATTCCCATAATTATGTGGCTGTCTTTTCATTACAGCCTCTTGATGTGGCCCTTGTTTTGAATGGTGGATGTCAAGGTTTATCCAGGAAGTATATGCATTGGCAGGAGGAGTTGATTGTGGGTGGCACAGTCAAGAATGCCACTGGAAGACTGGTCAGGTAACCCAGCCCAGCACCCCACACCATCCTGTGCCTCTCTTCATGTGCACACACATTCGGAATCATGTTAATCCTGCTAGCTGTGCAGTATCATTGAATCTTGGGGAACATTAGTACATCAGGCCAGCATGCAAAGAAATCTTGTGGGAGAAGTTTTCTAGAATGGATTTGTAGTTTTCATCAGAGCTGTAGCTGTTGATTTCAGGGTTTTGAAAGGTCTGCCCTTTGTGTAGACTAATGGGGCAAGAAAATCCAGTAATAATATGTAGTTGAGTGGTGGGAGCTGATCAGTGTTACACACTCTTAAGAGTCAAAGACCAGGAACTACAGGCAAAGCAAGAGTTAGCCTTTGTGCAGTCAGGGACTCCAGTCAGTCAAGTGTCAGGTGTTCCGTCTGAGGTTTCTCCCTTGGGATACTGTCTCTGGGATTTCTGCACCGCAAGAGTGCATGGCTGAACCCAGTGTATCTGGTCAAGCTATCTACTCCCCTCTCCTTCCTGTTTCATGGAATAGGAACTGAGAAAGGAAATTGCCTATTAATTTAATTTTGGGGTCTATCTGTAAAAGGTTTGTAAGGTTACACCTTTAATATGGTACATCAATCTATTAAATACAATAACCATCCTGGTCTTGTTTGAATGGAAACATGTGCGCACAGGAGGGAAGAGGTCTGAGGGAGAGTTGGGGTTGCTCTCTTGGGATCTCACGTGGCACACACTGCTTGCTGGCGGTGCTGACCTGCCTTCTGTTTACCCTGACGCAGTGCTCACGCCCTGCAGACCATGTTCCAGTTAATGACTCCCAAGCAAATGTATGAGCACTTTAGAGGCTACGAGTACGTCTCTCATATCAACTGGAATGAGGATAGGGCAGCAGCCATCCTGGAGGCATGGCAGAGGACGTATGTGGAGGTGAGCCCCTGCCTTGACATCAGAGACAACTTGTAACTTAGTCCAGTCTTCCTGTCTTTATTGAAAGCAGTGTTTCCCAGTAGGTTTAGTGGGATAATTTCTTTGTTGTTGAGTTTCACTGTGCAGCCCAGGCAGTCTCAAATCTGCTATCCTCCTGCCTCAGTCTCCTGATGGTTGGGATTACACCACCACACCCAGCCTTGGATTAATTTTCATTACAGATTTTAATTCGGAGCATTGCATGAGATGCAAGCTTGGTTTTCTTTACTGAGCCATTGTGAAACTTGGAAGTAGTGTCTGAAGAGACACTCTTAGCGGAGGTGCCTTGAAACATGCCTAGTAACTATTGTGGACTCTAGAGCCCAGGGAGTGTAAAAAGGGGTGGGGGGAACCACTGGGTGAGCAAGAAAAGGTGTCTGGAAAGCATTAGCAAGACAGAACCTATTCACAGCTGCAGGTCATGTGACAGGAGGCTGGCCTTTGTTTCCCAAGCAGTGACCTCTATGGGGCTGCCTCTGACCTTTTGAAAGTGGCCAGCAAATGAAGTGGGGGGAGGTGGAATTTATAAGAATGAGTTGTTTTGGATTAAGAGAGAACAGTTGCCTGGCTTGGAGGAGAGAGTACCTTAGAGTTACAAAGTAATAATACACTTTAGGTGACCATTGGCCGCCTGCTCTCCTTCAATCACAGTGACCCTCACTGTCAGAGGGAGGTTTCTCTTCCCTCATCTGACCACATAGGACCTTGTGCTGATGTCTCAGCACAGAGTGTGGGGTGCATAGTGGTGTCCCCAAGGTCTGTGCTGGTGGAGCATGCTGGTGCTTTAGTTCCTTTGGAAATTTAGCCTTGTCTTGTGACCACAGGTGGTTCATCAAAGCGTTGCCCCAAACTCCACTCAAAAGGTGCTTTCCTTCACCACCACAACCCTGGACGACATCCTAAAATCCTTCTCTGATGTCAGCGTCATCCGCGTGGCCAGTGGCTACCTCCTGATGGTAACTCTGGGCTCCCACGGGTGGGGTGGTCAGCTCGGTTTGAGTTGGTTTGTTTTTTAATTTTAGTTCTTTACTATTCTGTGACAATACCTGCTTTTTAACTGCCCCTAACATATGAGCACATCCAAGACAGAGACAGCTCAGCCTTGTAAGGGTTGCAGAAATGGTACCCAGCCTGTTGTGTGATGATTTTGTTGTTGGAGTTAATAGGTTCTCACTTTGGATGTGGAGCAGTGGGTGGGGAAACATTAGAATCACACACATTCTGATGTTTGGCTCTTGTTTTGTGTCTCCCCCTTCTCTCTCTGACCCCCCATCCCCTCCCCCTTCTCTCTGACCCCTGCCCCCTCCCGTGCCCCCCCCATTGTTCCGCTTGCAGCTTGCCTATGCCTGTTTAACCATGCTGCGCTGGGACTGCTCCAAGTCCCAGGGTGCCGTGGGGCTGGCTGGCGTCCTGTTGGTTGCACTGTCCGTGGCTGCAGGATTGGGCCTCTGCTCCTTGATCGGGATTTCCTTTAATGCCGCGACAACTCAGGTACTACAGGGCCATTCACTGCTGCCCTCTGGCCAACACCTTCCCCACCTGCCGGCCCTGTGTGTCTTTCTCACCTGAAGAGTCTTTAAAGCCTCTTCCATGAGGATGCCATTTATCTTAGGGGAGGTCGAGCTCTCAGTGGGCCAGTCTGGTCTGTAGGCTAAAAGCCTGGAGAGCTGGTGGGATGGTTCAGTGGGTAAAGGCACCTGCCATGCAGACCTGACGACCTGAGTTCAGTCTCTAGAGCCCACATAAAAGGTGGAAAAGAGAACAGACTACAGAATTGTCCTCTGACCGCCGTACAGTGGACTGTGTGGCACCCATGCCCACACACATATCATGTGCATACACACACACACACACACACACACACACACTAATAACTTTTTTTTTAAGTCTGGAGATGCTCTTGGCAGATAGAGACATTCACTTAGAATAGTTTATATCATTTACTGATTCCCAAACTCTAGTGGGCATTAGAATCATGCTGAGAAAACAAAGATGGCTGGACCCAGTCTGCATGGAGGCACTCTCTTATTTTTCAGCATTTCTCCCTGATCCTGGTCTAGGGATCACTAGGAACTATAGCTTTAGATATGCGTTAGCTGGCTTCTTACTTTTAATTCTAAAATAAGCTCTTATTCCTGGACCTTAGAAGTAGAAGCTTGTAAGAACATCTCTGAGTCATACCTGAAAGATTTTAGGGATGCGAACTGTTAGATAGGTGCGTTAGTCCACCAGACTGGCATAAGCTCCCCCTGGGCGCCTGTGGGGCACTGGCAGCACCATTTCCCTGTGCGCTCTTACTGGGCTAATTCTGTGATTGCCTGTGTTTGCTGTAGGTTTTGCCATTTCTTGCTCTTGGTGTTGGTGTGGACGATGTCTTCCTCCTGGCACATGCATTCAGTGAAACAGGACAAAATAAAAGGATTCCATTTGAGGTAACCACAGGAGAAAAGAAGGAAGTTTGGGGGTCACTCAAAGCCCCCCCTTCCTTAGTCCTGTAGTTTTCCGACTGGTCAGTCTCAAGTCAAATGACACATCACTGTGAGAAATGCCGAGAGCCCCATTTAGGATGCCCGTGGAAATGCGGGTGTCTTCGCATTCTATCTCAGGCTCCTGTGCCATCCTTCCCAGAGCCCAAGTTTGCTTCTATGGTTTTCTTTGGCTACGACTTTACGTTTAAGTCATCATTCTCTTCAGCTTTCTGATTTGGGTGACGGTAACCATGAGGAACACATGCCCATGAGGGAGACGTCAACAGGACCTTTTGTTGGGGTCAGGTTGGTTGTGGCTTTTCCACAACCAGCGTGCTCTAAGGGGCGGCTAGTATGAGCTGCAGCCCTCAGCACGGTGGCTTGTCTCCCTCAGGACAGGACCGGGGAGTGCCTCAAGCGCACAGGAGCCAGCGTGGCCCTCACCTCCATCAGCAATGTCACCGCCTTCTTCATGGCCGCACTAATCCCTATCCCTGCTCTGCGGGCGTTCTCCCTCCAGGTGAGTGGACAGCAGCAGAGCCCTGTGGGTTGGCCGTTCAACATCTCCTCTCTGCTCTCCTTGAGTTCAGCACTTATTTTACAAATCAAGTGCATGCCGGCATCATTTGGGTATTGGTGCTGTTGGGTGGGTGCTTCGGGGCATGACCTGGCACTCCAGAAACAGGTGCCAGAGCTTTTTGCTTTCTTAGACCTTGTTACCCAGCAGCTGTTCACTGGAATTGTACTGTGTGGTTTAGGTCAGTGGGTCCAGGGATGTGCCTTGAAGACCTCCTTGGCTGGCTCCCATTTCTAGACTACTCCCCTTCTGGTCACTTCATATCTCCCTTCCCTAAATAGCTCCAGACCCAACTCAAGGCCATAGAAGACTCTCCTGGTGTGTGCAGATTAGGGTTGTTCAAATCCTGGGACAGGCACTGACTGTCACACTGTATGAGGTGTATTGGCCACTTGGCTGTATCCTACAGGGGCATCTCTTGGGGATCCTTGTGTCTCACTACCTTTTCCTCTGCATTCCATCCTGTCCTCTTTGGTTCCTTACTCCCTTCTCAGGCTGCTCAAGCAAGCGTAGAGTGCCCACCGCTCACTGTGCAAAGCTGTGTTGCTGGCCTCACTACTCTTGACAGCTTCCTCCCAGCCAGTCTGAAGAGCCTGTTCCTGGGTGTGAGAGGAGCAGCTGTGGGCCATACCTAGTAGTCACAGTAGCTCATAGGAGTAGTTCATACCTGTTAGTAAGTTGTAGTAGTTCATAGGAAGCCTGAAGCAGTCCGAGCAGCAGGCTTCCAGGTAGTTCATGACAGGGTGGAAATTTCTTGAATTAATTTCAAGTTCTAAAGCTTTAGCTGAAGGGAACATTTGTCTCTCTTTTTCTTAGACATCCTAGTCTAAGATGTTTCTTAGGATGTCTAAGAAAACTCACGAGGTGGCCGGCTGCCTGAAGGGAACCACTTTGATGTGCTTGTGTGAATCTGCTGTTGAGTTTGCATAGCTTCATGCTCTCCACTCAGCAGCAGGTTCTAAGAACCATGGCCAGGAAAAGACGGTGACAGATGATGCCTCGTGTTCCTATTTATACTCTTAAATACACATTGTCACCTGAGTAGAAACAGCCCTTGAGGTGTCTGAGCTTCATCTACCTACCAGTAGAGACCCTACTGTGGGTGAGGTGCAACCTTAACAGTTAGTGAAAGATCTGAGATTGAGAAGAGCCTCTCCTCTGTCAGTCATAAGCACCAACTCCTGAAAAAAAGAAATACCAGAAAGAGGTTTGTCCTTAAAAACATCTATGGAAATAGAGATAGCAGTGGTTAATGAGTGAAGTCAAATCTGAAACTGGACAGAGACACAAGAAAATGAAAATGACCAAAGGTTTGTAATAGGAAAGATAAGGGAAAAGATGCCGGTGGCCTTGTTGGCGCCGCTGACGTACAGAGGCATGCATCTGCTACGCGCTCCTCTTGTGTCCGCTCTTGCTCGTTGCAGCAGACTCTAGAACGGACATAACGCCTCTGCTCTCCTTTCACTGCCTGCCCCTCGCTGTGTCTGCTCACACACACCTTGTCTTTCCTCACTCTTTGCTCTCCTCTCCTCTCAGTACTGATGGTTCCTCAAGGCAAACTCCTCCTCCCTTAATGACACCCCACGGTGTGGTCTCTCCCTGAGGATAGAAAAGCCTTTTAGAAAATCCAGAGCGCTAAGTTCTCCCAAGGTAAGCACCTTTCAGGGACAAAATGAGTGCTTTGCGTTTTGTGTGTCTGTTGTCTGTAGCCACGAACAGCATCCAGAGAGGTTCTGTGCCAGAATAAACCAGTGTGGCATTTGGGTTTTTTTCCTTGTGAGACTTTGATGATTGCCCTGACCAAAATAGTAGCATTCCTTCTCTCAAAGAAATAGCTTGTCTCCTGATCAGCCTTCACAGTCGTCTCAGTTCCCCAGTGACCCCCAGACCAAGACCCTTACCCATTCTAATGATAAAGGTTTGCTTTAAATGTTTATTAGTGTCTCTCCCTCTCTCCCTCTCTCTCTCTCTCTCTCTCTCTCTCTCTCTCTCTCTCTCTCTCCCTCTCTCTCTCTCTCTCTGTGTTACTGTGTGTGTTACTGTGTGTGTGTGTGTGTTACTGTGTGTGTTACTGTGTGTGTGTGTTACTATGTGAGTGTATGAGTGTATATATTCATGTACAGATGCCAAAGCAAGACATCAGGTATCTTCCTTCGCTGTCTGACTTGAGAAAGGGTCTCTCACTTAACCTGAAGCTTATCTGCCCTCTGGGCTCAATGGCCAGTAAGCTCCACCCCAATGCTGGGAGTACAGGCATTAGAAGCAGTATTCAGCTTTTTATGTGGATATTGGGAATTGGTTGTGTAACAAGACTTTTCCTGGGGAGATGCAACACACAAGTCTACTCACCCCACATAGGGAACCCGTGACAGACCAAAGTCCAACTTGGTAAACCAATGATTTTTACTGGGGATACTTACAGGAGTATCAGTGATGGGTTACTTATAAGAGCAGAAATGACTCAAAGAGAGCTGCATCACCAAAGCCACCCCAGCATGAGTGACAGTTCACAAAGCTAGGAACCGGGGACCCACTGCACAGCCTGTAGGCAGCGCAGCAGGGTGGAGAGTGTCCTTTCCAGGTGACTTCTGGTCTAAACTTGTGCTTCCAGACAACCAGTTTGATCTCCCGAGTGGTCTTTGCAGTTCAGTTGTCTGGAGTCTTCTTTGCAGCTTGGCTCTGCTTACTCTGGCAGGGAGGGGCCTAGTGAATCTGATCAGTTTCAGGGACTTCCTAAAGCTATTGTTTATGTTCCTGTTTAAAGAGCTTTCTGCAGGATAGAATGTTTTGGTTCCGGAGAAAATTATTTACGCAACAGAATTTGAAATCAGGTCCTCAGGTTTCAGTGACTACTCTTACCTGCTATCCCCACTTTCTGTTTGTGGCAGTGGGATTTGAACCCAAGACCACACAAAGAAGTAGTCTACCATTGAACTAAACCCTTACACCAGTAAAAGGTTTTAAGTTAGGGTTCTGCCACAGGTGTCTCTGCAGGGCTACTATAGATGCTTTGGGGGTGGGGGCAGCATCTCTAAGAGTAACTGGATTCAATCCACAGCCAAGATCATTCCCATCAGATTCTCTAATTTACTTAGAATTTCTTTTTGTTGTTTAAAGTATCATCTTACTTTGCAGAGACCATTCTGCCTTGGGAAATCCTTGCTAGCTGCTTCTAAGGTTTTGACACCCATGGGGGATGTCAGCGTTCATTTTCTTTGCAGGAAATTATCCCCCCTCAATATGGATCACATGGTCAAAAAATAGGTTAGAAGAGCTATTGCTGTGGGCTCTTGTCCCTCTGCTTCCCTCTGAGTGAGCAAAGACAGCTGCCTGTCAGACTTTTTGACAGTGTTTTTTTTTAATGAGTGTTGCCGTGGCAGAACATGCCGCCTCTGCATTTGTGAGGCTTAGTGACTCTGGAGTCTCTGCCCTCACCCTCAAGAGATGCCTAGGGCTTACCTCTGCATCCCACTCCTGAGCTGTAAACATGTCTGGAATTAAAAGGCAGCCCCAGCATAACTGATTTCATGGAAAATCTCGAGTCTTATTATTCCCAGCATTCCCTGCATCTGATTAGTCAGCAGTCCACACCTACTGCGAGTATGCCATTTCAAAAAGTCACCAGCCCCAACAAAAGCATCCAAACTAGTTAAGATGAGGACTTTGCATCAAACCTCCATTTGAATCTGATTGGCTGGGAAGCCTCAGGCTTTCTACATAATTGGTTCTGTCTGTAGCAAACTGTCCACATTCTGGTTACTGTGGGAATGCAGTGGGTGCATACTGACAGTCTGGCCTCCCATCACCTGTCACAGGACTGAGTGGCTCGAATCAAGAGTGTCTTTCTTGTCCTGTATCTTCCAACCAAGCATCTTGTATCTTCCTTGTTCCTCCTGGACCCTATTTTCATCTTCTCAACCTTTCTCAGGAAGCCTTCTTGGACCAGCCACCCTGTCCACCCAACCCATAAGCACTCACTCCCTGAGCTGCTGAGGGAGTTTTTTTTAATGACACATCTCAGGCTTGTATGCAGTTTATTTGTAGCTCTCTCTACTTGTCCAGCACCCAGCACAGACTAGACTTTAAAGAGAAGGGATAAATCTCCTAGATAGAGTCTCCAGTCACAGTAGTGACAGGAACCTGTCACACATGCTGCTTCATAAAGAAGCCTTCAGAGTCCTGCACATGCGTTTGAGCTGTAGTTAACCTGTTCTGTTGGAATTGATGAGGTCCTTTTAAAATCAACTCAGGACAGAGTTGGCAATGTAGAAGACTTGGCTACTTTGTAGCTCTGTAGACTTAACGGGACTCTTTATTGAAGGGCCTGTCTTCCAGATTGCTGTTTCACCTGCAGCATAAACCAACACTCCCTTTAAAAAGCCCTTTGTGAAGTGTCTCTTGGTTTTTAATTCTTGATACCAGTGATGGCCATGCCTCCTTTCCTCACTCCGATCCATTTTCCTATTCTGAGAAGGTCTCAGAAGCTGTCCTTTGAAAGCTCTGCTAGGAGGTTTTACTTTTTAAATGAATTTCTGATTATTTCTTGGCTATTTAGCATTCCCTTTCCATTTTCCTTTTCTGCTTCTTGTCCACTTCTCAGAACAGCACTGCCCTTGGATGTCCTGTCGGCTCTGCCTAAAAACAGCGCAATTTTGCAATTTTTACTAGGTCAGCAGGAGATCTGCCCAAGTGCTGCAGAACCTAACCCTGTGTTTATTCTAGGTTATAGAGTGGCTTTTGAATCCATACTTATTTATTCTACAGACTATAATCACACACAGGAATTTCTTTCTGCTTAACTCTCCTTGACCTTGGCTGTTGCTCACTAGAACACCCCAAAAGCTGCTCCTGAGGCTATTTGGAATGTGCCTATTAAAAACCTCAGGGGACATGTGTGAAATTTTAATTCATGTTTTAAAGGTGACATGTTGATAGGCTTGATCTACTTTATATACAGAGTATTAATCAGGATTGTGGGAACTCTTAGAAATGTTCTGGAAGGAAAATGTTTTTTTTTGTTTTGAAGTGAAACATCTCAAGTTTTTTTTTTTTTTTTTTTTGCCTGGCTTTGTAGATGTGGTCTGGTAGGGTTAGCAAGTCAGCAGTAGTTTCACTCCAACCTGTGTAACTTTGGGGCTCTCCCATTTCCATTACACACAGCCTGTTAGTGGTGAGGAGGGGAGGAGACACCTCACTGTCTGCCAGCTCTGCTTCACTGTGGAGCCGCAGGTTATTGAGAGAGCACTGTTGTCTTTGTGTGGGGTGCTGGGGAGATGACTAGTGGTTAAGAGCACTGTCTGCTCTTCCAAAGAACCCACATAGTAGCTCACATCTCAGATCCCAGGGGTCTGACACCCTCTTCTAGCCTCTGAGGGCACTGCATGCACATGGTGCACAGGCAAACACTCATGCACATAAAATGAAAATTACAAAAGAGATGCTTGCTTGTACAGCAGCAGGCTAACTAGCAGGTGTGTTGACTGACTCCTTCCGTTCTTTCTGCTCCAGGCTGCCGTGGTAGTGGTGTTCAACTTTGCCATGGTGCTGCTCATTTTCCCTGCAATTCTCAGTATGGATTTATATAGACGAGAGGACAGAAGACTGGATATTTTCTGCTGTTTCACAAGGTACATTTTCAGGGTCCTGGGGCCTGTATTGGACGTATAGAAAGACTGTTTAGAGAACCCTTCCAGTCTGTGGGCTTCTTCTGAGGGGATTAGCTAATAGGGTTTAGGCTGGTGTGATGAGGGCAGGGAAGGGTATTAGACAAAGGACTCCTTGGCACGTGTGAGCTCTCACACTTCCCCCCTCTGATTATGCCCAGAAACCTCCCCTGGAGATTCTGCTGCTTATGGTCTCTCCATCATGAACCCATGTTTGTTCAGGACTGTTTGGTAGCTCTTTGGAGCAGAGGAATGCTGAAAACCACCTGTTTAGAAACACAGGGTGGTGGATTTTGTTTTTAGTTTTTTAGTTCTTTGGAGTTGTGCTTTGTGCAGGGGTCTATCATCATTTCAGGATCCACTGTGGATTTGGCTTGGACTTGATCACATCTGTGTCTAGAGCAGCCAGGTGATGCAGAGAAACAGTACATGTTTCTCTCCTAAGTCAGTGGTGTCAGCAGGTAGCATCAGTTCTTAGCAGAAATGAAAGCCCACTCTCCATCACGGCCACACACTACAGTGTGTTTTTCTCTTGTCTTTCAGCCCCTGTGTCAGCAGGGTGATTCAGGTGGAACCACAGGCCTACACAGAGCCTCACAGTAACACCCGTTACAGCCCCCCACCTCCTTACAGCAGCCATAGCTTCGCCCACGAAACACACATCACCATGCAGTCCACTGTTCAGCTCCGCACAGAGTACGACCCTCATACACATGTGTACTACACTACCGCTGAGCCACGATCCGAGATCTCTGTACAGCCTGTCACCGTCACGCAGGACACCCTCAGCTGTCAGAGCCCCGAGAGCACCAGCTCCACCAGGGACCTGCTTTCCCAGTTTTCAGACTCCAGCCTTCACTGCCTCGAGCCCCCCTGCACCAAGTGGACGCTCTCTTCGTTTGCAGAGAAACACTATGCTCCTTTCCTCTTGAAACCCAAAGCCAAGGTAACCTTCCACCATGTGTGCTTTCCTGCCTTGAAGAAAAATATGTGAACTGTTGGCACCTTTGGGATCCATCCTCGTGTGCACGTGTGCTTCAGGACATGCCCACCAAAGTCAGACTGCAAATTTCAGGGCCGCTTTAATGAGCACACTCCTACATGGGGAGGTTCCGTGTAGCAGATATTATTATGAATATAAATGAGGTCCTCAGTTTATATGCATTTTTATTCTTGGTGAGATTACTTAAAAAGATGATTTAGTGTGGTTTATGCTTTTCCCTCTGGGAGACTGACCCCTAAGATGCCATGCTAAGTGTGGGCTGTTTATGTGAGAAGAATAAAGGAAGCAGTTGGTGCTGGTATTGGAGGTATCAGGAATGTTCTTTTGGGTCTCATCCGGTGCCCTTCTCTCTGTTGCAGGTTGTGGTAATCCTCCTTTTCCTGGGCTTGCTGGGGGTCAGTCTTTATGGGACCACCCGAGTGAGAGACGGGCTGGACCTCACAGACATTGTCCCTCGGGAAACCAGAGAATATGACTTCATTGCTGCACAGTTCAAATACTTTTCTTTCTACAACATGTATATAGTCACCCAGAAAGCAGATTACCCAAATATCCAACACCTACTTTATGACCTTCATAAGAGTTTCAGCAATGTGAAGTATGTCATGCTGGAGGAGAACAAGCAACTTCCCCAAATGTGGCTGCACTACTTCAGAGATTGGCTCCAAGGTAGGGCATGCGGCAGGATGTGCCATCCTCTGCTTTCCTTCCTCAGTCTCACCCACAGTGATTCCCTTCTGTCCACTGTATGAAAGAAAGTGTACCATCATAATGGAACAGCTTTATCGTGTGTGTGTGTGTGTGTGTGTGTGTGTGTGTGTTGCCTGCATGGTATGTGCATCAATTATGTATCTGGTCCCTGAGTTCAGAAGAGGACATTGGATTCCTTGGAACTGGAGTTGTGGGTGCTGGGAACTGTTAACACATTTGTGAACACACACTGGGGAAAGACGTTAGAAAACAGGGAGCCTGGAGGCTTCTATTGCTCTTTTCCCTTTGGATGGTGGCCAGTTGAGTGACCAAGTGAGACAGGAGTATTTGGTGAGATTTCTGAGCGGTCTGCTAAATTACAGACTACTGTAACGGTGGATTTGGGGTCAGCCATTGCATATTTTAAACATCTTTTTAATTTTTGTTCATATACATGGGGTTCATAGCAAATTTGAGTAGAAGGTGTAGAAATTGCTCGCTCCCCCCCCCCAGGCCTTCCCTGTGTGTCAATAGCCAACACTAAAATGTACGTGTTTCATCTTCAAATTGATGTTTGACACTATTGTCTTCCAAGGAGCTTCATGCCAACTGTCCTTCCATTTGTGATGAACTTAGAAATGTTTACCCACATACTGCTGTTTCTGAAGGGGCAAATCCTGCTGCTCCCCCCGCCCCGCCCCTATTTTACCTGTTGATTTGTGTGTGAGGGTGACCATGTGCATACCACAGTGTGCATACTGAGACAGCTTTCCTCCTTCTACCATGTGGGGCCTGGGGATTGAACTCAGATCTTCAGGTTTGGTGCCTTTTACTCCCTTAGATACATCTTTAGGAAATATTATTAGTCTGCCGGAGAAAAATATAAGATGGACTAAATTTGCTTGTAACTGCTGACTGACTGAGTATAAACGCATTCAGTGGTTTCCAGAACATCTGTTAATGTTGACACGGGTAGACAATCAGGACCATTATCCACACAATTCAAGCAAAATTGCTTTTATTGGAGCACCCAAATAAATTACAACTCCAGCATATGTTGGCTTAGATTATCCCAGTGGCTGTCTTAATTTCCCACTTAATTAGGCTTATTTAAACACATATTTAAGTGCTCTTTTTGTCTTAAGTCAGTACTCCTGCATGTAAAAATCGGGCAGCCAGTTTTCTTATGAGTCTGCATTAGGTGATAAACTACTTAGTTTGACGGGAATTAGTGTTGAGCAGTGACCAGAATTTGCTTATGCATGTGTGCCAGGTCCAACTTTGAGGGAAGGTGGAGAAAGCATCATTTTATTGTTACAGACCAGGAAGTCCAGGAGATTAACTTGAATTCACCCCAAGTTTTATTTTCTTACACTCGGTTCTCAACGCATTATTTTTTAAGTAGTGAATTAACAAAGAGCCAAACAGTTGCCAGAGTCTCTGCTTTTCTCCTCACCCCCTCCACACACACACACACATTGACCAAAGACATGCAAATAACTTGCCACAAATGACAAAGAGGTCTGCTGTGCTGAGTGGAGGAGGGTGTGGTAGAAGGAGCTCTCCGTGTCTTAGGCCAGTGCCTTCCCTTTGGTGAGGTTGGCTGGGGTTGGGAAGAGTGCAATAGACCCTCTCTTTAGGCAGTTTGAAGGCCAGTCTTCTAAAAACAGTATTAGAGACAGTCTCTAGTTTCTCCTCTTGTAAGACCCAAAACATTTGGATGCATAAATACCTATATAGTTGAACTACAATTTGGTTGCTAAGCAAGCAGTACCCAGCCAAACTGTTATGTGGGTACCTGCTAAGAAGTCAGAATCCCATGTGGCCATGGAGCTGTAGTGCCTCAGTGGGTCCTCCAGAGCACTGCTCACAGACACCAGGGCCCTTGGCTGCTGAGTGGTTGCTCAGGTCTTTGAACATTTCCTTGGAGGAAGCAGTTCTCGCAGCAGCATTTCTTCCAAATGCTTGGTGTATTTTGAAGTCCATTCAACTGTGCCATCTCATTTAATTTTGTTTTTTCACTCCTAAAAGATATTTAATGGCTAACACAGGGATTATCTGGTGTTGTTTTCAAAGTCGGTCCTGAGGTAGAACCCAGGGCAGCATTCTACCTTTTAGATATAGCCCCAGCTCTCCTAGGACATCGGTGAACATGCACATAAAGGAGGTGAAGTTAGAGGTGATGTACATGTGCATCATGTACAGGTGGCATTTATTTTTAATTCATACTGAATTACGTGAACGAAATAGATTATCATTTCACTTCTAGAGGCTTGTATATTTGGGTGAATCCTGTAGCCCAAACTTAAAAATAATTTTTTTATAAAATGTTGCTAATAAGAGAACTGCAGCTGAAATGTAAGGTTTTGCTGTAAACTGTTGGAATGTAAGTGTCAGCCAAGGGACAAGTGTTTGGTGTCTAGCCCATGGTAGTTAAGATTTTCAGTGGTTAGTCAGAAAATACTGAACTAGTTGTGGAAAAACTCAACTAGTCATAAAGTCAGTAACTGTAGAGTGCATTGGGTCAGCGTTGTAGGAATATGTTCTGAATTGGCTGCAGGGCAGACCCTGCAGCTCTGATCTTTGGCTTCCCTGAATAGTGCAGAAGTCTCTGTGTGAGCATACCTTTGCAAATGCACTTGGTTGCCTACTGTGACACCAGATGCTGCTGGTACATTGGCTAAGTTACTGGTGTTATCCATGCATTTGGTGATTCTCCTGGACAGCATACTGCTCTCAGAGTGAGTTTCCACAATGAGTAATACGTGTGGAGTTTGGCTTTGGGCTGCCTGGGTTCAAAGCTTAGCTCTGACTCTTGAACCTTTCCAATGATAGTGCTGATTAGCCTCTCAGGAGGTGAGCATTAGAACTGACCGAATGCTAGGGAAGGTGGACTGTGTGGAGTAGCCCTTTAACACTGAGCCAAGAGGAAGGTTAGAGCCATGCAAGTCTGGAGTCATAAAAGCTCTCCTCTCTCATTTTTCCTCTCTCCTGGCTTGGCAAACAGACCAGGCCCCTTGTGGGGGGTTGGGAGTGGTTGTCCTCCTCTCCTGTTTATTTTTTTCCAGAATGGGGGTAGGGAAGGACTTTGGGTCATAAAATAACATCTGCTCGGCCCTGCCTGTGCAAACCTTACTGTGGAAAAGTCCGTCTGAGACTGAAGATTGCCACGCTGGTGGTCCCTCTGCCTGCCTCCTCCAGCCCCTGAAGTACAGGGCCCACAGGTGACCCGGCCTACACCCTGGAGACAATGCCCACATCATAATAATATTGGAGGGAGGCTTTTGTTTTAAGGGCAGCCCCACCTCCTCCCGCTCCCCAACCCCAAACACCTCACCATGCTGAGCATTCACAGAACATGTATTTTTGTTGTTTAGTTTGTTTTTGGTTTTGTCTTTGAAGTTCCTCTAGTCATGTCCTGAAATGGAGTAAAATGCATCTCTCTGAGCAGAGGTGTCTAACTCAACAGGATAGGGGTCTCCGGAGCACCTGGGACTTAGGGAGTCTACTTGGGAGGTGACTGAGGAGCAGAGCTGGGTGGTGAGGAGAGTGCCTTCCAGGCAGTGCTCAGACCCTAAGACTGGGTCACCAGGGCCTTGTTTTCTCGTCCAGCATGCTTATCTCTTTACAGCTGTAACCAAGTGTCAGGTCTGTAATGATGGTTTTGATTACCGAGGCCAAGCCCAGCTGTGTGCGGTAAGCTGGTGGGCTCACCCATCCCCCAGCCCAGAAAGCTCTTTCTCTCCTCTCCCAGGGCTTGCTGTTTGCCATTTGTTCTCAGACAGATCCAGATTTCCTCGTGCTCCTTCTCCTCCACGTGGAAGGGTGGCAGAGAGGAAGAGAGCAGGAGGAGAGTGAATAGGTGTTGGCTGTGATCTTTACACAACCTGGCAGCGGATCCCACAGCTTGTATTAGCTACACAAGTCAAACAGATGGATCAGATTGACAGAGTCGTGTTCGCTCGCCTGGGCTCCAGGGGCAGCCAAGCTGCTGTTGGAAGTTGGGAGCTTGAATGGGATTTTACTGCTCTGGGTAGAGTTTCTGGTCCTGTTGAGGAACTCCGGGCATGCTCCCTGTGTGCCATGAAATGGTTAATGGATGTAGTATGTGTCTTTCTCTTCTCCCTTGCTTGCTAGAATAGGCCTGAAGTTTGTTTGTTTGGTTTTTGTTTTTTAAAGAGTTGAGCTAGCCATAGTGGAGCTCACCTTTAATACCAGCAGTTGGGAAGCAGACGCAGGTAGGTGGATTTCTGTTAGTTCCAGGTCAGCCTAATCTACATACTGAGGTCAAGGTATAGGCCAGGAAGGGATACATAGTGAGACCTTGTCGAGAGAGAGAGAGAGAGAGAGAGAGAGAGAGAGAGAGAATTTGATCTTTATCTTTTTTTAGGGGGTGGGACAGGGTCACTCTTTATGGCTGTTCTGGAACTCACTATGTAAACCAGGCTGGCCTTGAACTCACAGGAATCTGCCTGCCTCTGCTTCCTTAGTGCTGGGATTAAAGGCTTGTGCCACTATTCCCCCTCCCCTTTCTGGGGGTGTGTGGGGACCACAAGAGGACATCTCCCTTGGAGTTACAGGCAGTTTGTATGCCCTCCAAAGTGGGCTCTGGGATCTGAGCTTGGATTCTCTGGAAGAACAGCAAGTGCTCTGAGCCATCTGTCTAGCTCCTGGACTTCTGCTCCTCAGTTTAAGTGGATCATGTGTTTTTCTTCTCCTCGCTGAGCAGCGATGGCTAGCACCGCAGTCCTTTCTTAAGTGAGAGAAAGCTGTAGATAAGTCTCCCGCCCTGCCCACTGTCCTCGGCGTACTCCCTCAGGACCAGGCGGCCTCTTGGTCCAGGTTTTAATGTGCTGCACATGTTTGCTGTTTCCAGGACTTCAGGATGCATTTGACAGTGACTGGGAAACTGGGAGGATCATGCCCAACAATTACAAAAATGGCTCGGACGACGGGGTCCTCGCCTACAAACTCCTGGTGCAGACTGGCAGCCGAGACAAGCCCATCGACATTAGTCAGGTATTCCCACTGTTTCAGGGCACTCTAAACAACAACTTCTAGGCAGCTGACCCCTGGAAATTGGGTCGGCAGTGTGTGATCCCAGTTTGTGTTCCATAAGGGTCTGAAGTGAGGGGAGATAGTAACTGTGACCTCGAGCCAGCCAGGAAGCCTTCCTTTCCCTTCTCGTCAGTTAGGACAGGTGTTACCTCCAACACAGTAGCAATGAGCAGAATACGGGGGTGTTGACAGTGCTTTTCCCAGTGACGCATACTGGGCTTTCAGAGTTTAACACATTAGTATGGCGTATTCAGACATTGGACAATGGATTTGTTGGTTAACAGTCATTTGAACAGAGGTTGGGTAGATGGGTGGCTTAGAAGATCAGAGAGGTCATTAGGATAGTGGAAGGATGTATTAATGCTTTAGGGTCAGCTTGGCCCCAAGAGTAGATGTTAAGAACAGGCAGCTTGCTGTGGCCTGAATATAGCAAACAGAGGCATGCACCCTCCCTACATTGCTCCACCTCAGTAATGAGGGCTGTTCTTTTTGATCGTCTTCTGTATTTGAAGCACTTGATCTCTGGCATATCCCTTCTGGTTTCCTTGGGCATGTGCAGGGTACATTTGCACCCTGGATTTGGAGTGAGTCCTAGGCCTCTTTGCTCTTCGTAGTTTGCTTTCTCTATCTTTAGGCAGAAAACATCATGTTAATGATCTTCTCGGCAGCTCTGTACATTGTCTTCTCCCTTTTGCTGGCATTAAAGGTGACAGATTTACAAAGTACATTGTTCGGTCATTGTGGAGTGTGAAGTTTGGTGCTTTATAGTGGCATGCAATGGGCTGTCAGGTCTGACAAGGGTATGGCAGACCAGTCTGCCTGAGAGGATAGAGCAGAGACATACTGAATTGGACTTAGGAATCAGGGAGCCTGTGGGATGCCTGTGGTGGGGCTAGGCACCAAGATACCATTTCCTCTCCCGGGAGAAAGAAGAGCATGCTGCATGCACGGAGGCCAGGAGCTGTGCTATGTAATTCCAGAGACAGTCTGAGGACCTACAGTTGTTAGAAATCCCGTGGATTAATTGAATCCAGATCCCTGCCGTCTACTTCTCTCCATCTCTTCCACGCTCTTTATTCTTCCACTCTTTTCTCTGTGAACTGCTGTCACTGGTGTTTTTCATTTTGTTAAAAAAGACCAAACGTTGGAAGAAGGCCTGGATCTAAAGTAAACAGGAAATTTTTTTTCGGTGTATCTACCATATTTATAATCCACACTCTGTCTCATAGTGTCTTTGACTCAAGCAAAGCCCACAAGACCTACTGTGGGAGCAGATGTGGCCACTGCATCTGACCAGGGCTCAGAAGTAAGATTACTCAGAAGGGCCCTGGCTTTACATCATTGTCTTCCACTTTCTGGCAATGGGCATTTTTTGAATACACAGGTCATCGGAGGCTGTGTTAGCAAAATTTATACAGATGTTGTTTTATTTTATAGCTCCCCTCCATTTACTGGGTGGTATTTCCTTCAGTGTTAACAACAGAGGTTAACTGCACACAGACGTGGATGGGGATGCTTGCCAGGTTTCCCCCCTGCCCCTCCTGTAAATATGGTTTTCCAGATTGTTCATTACCCGCCTTGGCTGCAGACAGTCTCTTTTAGCATCCAGATTTAATTGGTTCAGCCGATTCCTGGGCCATCTGCAGAACCTGTGTTTGCTGTAAACACACTGGTGATTGCATCCCCCAATAAGTGCATTTTGAAAGACATCAAAGGTATTTTTGAGGGACTTAGGGCACTGTCAAGCCATGGGCATTCTACTGTTTGTTGGAAATGTGGGTACAAAGCTTTACTATCCCAGCAGGAGTGTGTTTACCTCACAGCCTGCTCTGAATGACCTCTGTTCTTCCCATTTTGTAGTTGACTAAACAGCGTCTGGTGGATGCAGATGGCATCATTAATCCCAGCGCTTTCTACATCTACCTGACGGCTTGGGTCAGCAACGACCCTGTAGCTTACGCTGCCTCCCAGGCCAACATCCGGCCTCACCGACCAGAGTGGGTCCACGACAAAGCCGACTACATGCCAGAGACCAGGCTGAGAAGTAAGTAGCAGTCTATCCAGAGAGGCTGGGAGCTCTCAGAGGCTCCTGTAGTTGCTGCCTGGAGCTCAGCAACAGCCTCATTCGTTGACACTACCCAGGGTTCAAAAGTGTAAATAGAACAATATATTTCTTTTAGTTTAAAACTCTGGGAGACAGACGAGGATGTGTAATGGAATACAGCCCTGCACTCTCACTTTGAGAAATAAGCGTTTCTAACCTCCTTTTGTAGCCTTAACTCCAGGCATCTCTCCTGATGCCAGCTGTTCCATGTGAAAGCTGGGGACGCCTCCACATTGAGTGTTATTTTACTATTGCCGAGTTTTATCGCTAGGGATTATATGTTTATCTTAACTTTGTCAACTCTGGTGTTGAAGGGATTTTTGGCATGTTGGGTCATTTCTATAAGCCACCAAGCACCTGTGCTCTGTCAGAGCTGTTTAAACTGGAGAAGAAAAGTCTGTATACATCAGTGTTCTCCTCTTCCCTTCACCTCTAAGCCTAGGGTTTGAAAGGTGGCTCTGTGTGGATTTAGTTTGCATTTATGTTAGAGATGTTAGTAGCAGCATATGCTTTGGCTATTGGGCCAAGAGAAGACATGAGAAAGAAGACGGATCCCTTTGCAAACAGGGCAGGCAGCAGTCTGAACTCCCCTGTACCAACCCCCAGAGACTGGTGGCAAGCAGCCAAGGCTTGTCTTAATGAAAATTTATAGTTGAGATTATAATAGGGCAAATCATGTTTAGCAAGTCAACTGAATGACCCCAAAGGGTGTGGAACACACAGGGCAGTAACTAGATGCTTGTTGTGTGAGGATTTCTTCCCCTCTTGCTGAAGACTTAGCATTGCATTAGAAAAGCAGGCAAGGTTTAAGTTGCAAGGTCACTAAAGGACAAGAAAGTAAAGTGTCTTTTCTGCAAGGCATGACTCTGGGATTACTTTGGTCTTATAAATAAATGGTCAAGGAGAGCAAATTGAATGTGGAAACGAAAAGGTGTTTTCAACATTGAAGTCTTACAGCATTTAGAGTTCTCACAAATGGTAGTTGTTTCTGGAATAATAAAATCAAAGACTTAAAAAAATGCAGATCACAGAGGCCTTCTGCCTTCCTCACTCTTCACCCACTTGCCACCACCAAATAAAAACCAAAGGGCTGATTCTGGGCTCAGGAGATGACTCACTGGGTAAATGAGCTTGCCACACAAGCATCAGGACTGGGTTTGAATCCCCAGAACTCACACAAAGCTGGGTGTGGTAGTGTACCTGTAACCCCAATGTATAAGACAGGATGAGAGGGGGATGGGAAATGTTCCTGGGAGCTCCAGGGCTAGCTAGCCTGGAATATGCAATAGCAAACAGCAAGAGACTTGTCACTAGGAAGGTAGAAGGAAAAGATTGACATCCAAGGTCGTCCTCTGACCTCCACATGTATGCCTGAAGTGGGCACACGCAGTAAAAACATATGGATTGTTAGTGAGAAATTTTAAACCATCTCTGAATATTGTGAAAGCCCAGAATCATGTATTGTTTGCCTTTTCTGTTGGAAGAAAGATAATGAGTGAATTTCTGGGAAGTTCTCTCTTTATTATATTACATACCCAACATCTGTGGAGTTGGGGTGGAGGAGGCTCTTTCCTGAGGCCCTCATTCACCCTGCTTCTTCTTTGTCCAGTTCCAGCAGCAGAGCCCATCGAATATGCTCAGTTCCCTTTCTACCTCAACGGCCTGCGAGACACCTCAGACTTTGTGGAAGCCATTGAAAAAGTGAGAATCATCTGTAACAACTACACGAGCTTGGGGCTGTCCAGCTACCCCAATGGCTACCCCTTCCTGTTCTGGGAGCAGTACATCAGCCTGCGCCACTGGCTGCTGCTGGCCATCAGTGTGGTGCTGGCCTGCACGTTTCTGGTGTGTGCAGTCTTCCTGCTGAACCCCTGGACGGCTGGGATCATCGTGAG